>NC_140127.1:60675021-61209973 GCF_964035555.1 Netta rufina
CTCCTTCCTGTATTAGGGTTGCACTTTAGAGAGACTGGTTACTACCAATAGCAGGGGTAGTCACACTGACTAGCTTGAGGCATAGACCCCTCAAGAACCAATCTGATTTTGAATAAAGACAGACAGGTCTAGAGGGAAAACTTGGAACATCTAGTTTAGATTCACATTCCAGATCAGCCTGCATAGAAGTATCTCTTAGTCTGCTTACATTCAATATAATAGAGTATGGGTTTCTAACTGAGGCTAAGAGCATAAGCATAACCAGAATAAACTCTTCAGCATAAAGCTTGAGTAATTGTGAATGAATTTCTAGAAATGCTTTAGAGACCTGAATTTCAGGAGCAAGAAGCCCTTGTAATTGCTATATAAAATGTCCATACATAGAAGTCCTATAACTCTGGAACTCGAAGCCACAATGCCACTTCAGCAGGCTCCCTCAGTATTTCCTTTTGAGGCTGTTCCCTTAGCATAAATAATTAAACATTTTCCAGACCAGGGGCTGGAACCCAGGTGTCTTAACCCACAGGCTAAAATGTTACACTCATCTCACACTGTCTGCTTTAATGAACATGAAAGTACTCCATGCAAAATGGAATAGCACCAGACAGGAGAGACTCAAGGAGATTCACTCTTGATACCCTTTAGCCCGGTGACTACAATACTTAGATGAGAAAGCACATTCAAATTCACTTTCTGCTTCAGCTTTAAACAAAGACTGAAAGGATTTCTTTTCTCAGTTCATAGCCAAAAAGTACAGAAAAGATGCCTGAGCCAGTAGTGCCCTAAACATGTGAATCTGTGTCACAACACAGCAGCATGCAGATGCTCCAGCTTGGAAACAATGCAACACAGAAAGTGGAAAAGGAAATGTATACCTGTTTTCCCAAACTCTTCAAGATACTAAATGGGCATAACCAATATGGTCTTTAATTTGCCTTTTTTTTTTTTTTTTCTCCTTGCAATTTTCTCTAACAAAATACATTTTGGCAAATACAGCATTTGACACAAAATGAGATTCCAGTCTATTCATCTAAATAGGAAGAAGCATGCATCATGTAAGTGTGCTTTGGTTAGCCACAACCACTCAAACAAATAGAAATGGTCTCATTTAAATAAAATTGTTTCAGAGAAAACCTTCACATGTTATTTAATGGTCTATAGAGAAGAAATCCCTCTTCAAAACCTATAACTTAAAATACAAGACAATTAAGACACTGTGAAGCAAATTTATGTTAGAGCTGTTTATTAAACAAAATCTTACTAAATATGGTTAAAAAAAAAAAAAAAAAAAGACACAGTGAAAGGATGATTTCCACTAATTCCAAAACTGAGGTCAGGCTGAAAGAAGAAAGACTTCAGATTTTCATTTGTAATGTTTATGTATTGCTAAGGAAACCATATACAACAATCTAAAAGTACATTTCCAAGATTATATTTATGATTATACAAATATATGTAAATATTTTGATACTTACAAAGCACTCTAAAATTTTACTCTTTATGTTTACATCAATCTAACCCAGCTTCAATTATAACAAAGAAATCCATTCATTGTGTATCCATATACACCCCCACCTCCCCCCAAAAAATAACATTTCATAGGCCTTTTCTTTGACATTTCCAGTTTAAGAGACATTTCTTGTGTATATAGAAGACTTAAAATGGTAATTGACTGTATTCTGCTGCTGGAGGAGAAAAAGACAGCACGCAGGGAGTTAATCCTTTTTCCTTTTGAGACACAAGTGACTGCATAATTAATTACACCAATGCTTTCACTTGCGCATGTGATTGGAAAAAACTGGCTCTCCCATTTCACCAATGAAAGGCTTCCACATTAATTTATAATGCAAACAAGCATGTGTGGGAGTGGAAGACCGTGTGCATGTGTGCGCGCGCACGTGCAATCATTCATTCCTCTGTACTAGATTTGCTGCACATACAATCATTAATAGACCTTTGCTATTTGTTCTCCTTTATTTGAATCAGTATTCTCTGCATTACAATATATTGTATGAATTAATTATTTTAATTTTACATTACAGAGTACAATTTTTAATTTTAATTTAACAAAAACAAACAAACAAAAACAAAACAAACAAACAAACAAACAAAAAAGAAACCCATCATCCAGAAATGTATCGAGGCTGGCATTTTTTTGCCTAACATCTTCTCTTGTGATTCCAAGCAGTTCCTAACAGAACCAAGAGAGACAGAACCAAGTATAAGTCAGCCCCTGTAAATAACAGCTTAATAATATTTTGAAGATGTACCTTCTTAACTTAAAAGCACAAAGCTTTTTAAGCATTTGCTGTTTAGAAACAGATTCTATGAAACAAGTGTAAAATGCAGTTCCTGGGAAAGTCACAAACATAAATTAACAAGAGACTCCAGGGAAGAAGCAAACAATAAATGTTCTTTAGGTTCCTGCCATACAATAGCTGTTCATTGTTTATAGTTATTTATTATTGCATAAATGTCAGCTTTTTGGGAAGGACTGCATCTACCACAATAGAGATAGATCTGTCATGGGGTACCATTATCCATTCTTAATAAAAAACTGCTAAGCAAACTAAGCATGAACTCCCTCTCCACAGGTATATCAATCAAACTGACAGTAGATTGGTATGAGAAATTCTGTCTCTCTGTCTGCAGGGAGAGAGAACAGGTACTAATTTCCAAGTATCCCCTTACCTGATTTTTATCAGCAGTTTCAGAATATTTAAAGGTTTCCTTTGTTCCTCAAAAGTCACTAGTTGTCACTGATCCCTGCAACAGACTTCCACTGACTGTGATGAAAATGCTTTACAAAGAAAGATGATACTATGCATTTCTAATTACTGGCATGCTATTTTTGCTTAATTTTGCTCTATTTTACAAGAGTAGACAGGAACTTTCTCTCTTCTATTTTCTTTTAATACCCTTTTAGTGTATTTCCATAAAACACTTTAAATCACATTCTTCTTCTCTTCTTTATACCTCTGGGATATTAAGCAATTCACCCTAAAACAATTTACTTTCTCTTTTGGCATTTTATGTTTTGCTATTATTCTTTCATAAAAAGATTTTCCTCCGGCAAAATGCACAAACAACTCTCTCTTCCATTTCACAATGGCAGACCTTGGTATGATCGTGTTAGTGGGTGTTACATGTTGCAATCCTAACCATCTAACTCCATCTTTCGGAGACTTGAGGCTCTTCACTGAACATTGTGGTTTCACCTCTAGGTTCTGGCTGCTTAGAGCCAGCCATGGCAATATCAAAACCACAATTCTATAGTGGAGAAGCTGTGGCTGAATTTTGAGCTTATGGAGTTCCCAACATAGCATAGCTCCTATGGTGTTCCAGTAGAACAGTTTGCAGAACTCTTCAGTGAGTCAAGAACTGGATTAATCTATGTATGCATAGATTTTGTATACATTTATACAGATATCCAAGCATACACACATATGTTGGAGAGAGGCAGGTATTCCTTAAAGTAGTATTTCTTCTAAAGCTCTTGTATCCCCAGTAATGGAACTACAGCTTGATCTTAAACATACATTTAGAATCTGAATCTAACATGCAGGACACCAAGCCTGGGGAGTCTTGAAGCACAGTGAGGACAGCACCTATTCTAAATCTAGACTGAAATTTAGGGTCTCAGAACTCTGTTTAGAAACAGATTTTTGTGTATCACCTTATCTGAGAAGTATTTCTTAGACAAATTAGTCAAACATCACATCCCTACGTGCACCAATATACTTTCAAAATAATTCCAGTGGGAAAAGTGCTAATCTTGCAGAATTTTAGAAGTGTTTAATTTACTTGTGAGGGCAGTCCCACTGGAATCAATGGGAGTATTCATAGAAAAGTTAAATGCATGCAAAAAGTTCTTTACTCTGGAAAAATGGCATTCCAAAGCAGTTTTAAAACCATTTTGCTTAATTCATGTTTAATCAGAGCACTGTGGTTAAAATGTTTCTGTGACCTCCCTAACAACGCATGCATGGACAAGTCCTCTATTTTGTAACTTTTGCTGTGTAATCCTCTTCTACAGCAAGATGGGGAAGTGTTCTGCAAGCATGTGGTCCTGCTGCTCAAAACACTTTACCTGATGTACTTGTGCTATTCTGTTGTAATCCATTATATAGCCATAGCTCAGCCCAATTTGTCTCTATCAATACTAAAAGCCTAAAGAGATCTAGAAAAATGTTATGCATTTGAACAGGCATATCATGGGAGACTCTTCCTAGAGGAAAAGCTGTTATTCACGAGTAAATCTGTAATAGTTAATGCCACTAAAAATATTTCTTCCTTCTTCTTTCTGAGAAAACACTGCAGAGAAAAAATAATGGTTTTTCAAATATGTTTATTTCCTCAAGTATTTTACAGCTCTCTCCATTAACAACAAATGCAGAACTATTTTTGTCTGCCTGAGTTTACTGAAAGTTTAGACCTATATCAATAACACGGTGAGTGACAAATTTAAAATAATCTTTTTCCTTCTTATTCTTTGAAAACTATGTTTCCAGAAAGTTTTCTGTTAAGTCTAGTGACAGAAGTAAAAAACAGTTTATTAGATGTTTCCTTTCACTTTTAAGAGAAGAATATTTGGAGAGCTATGGGAGTTGTCTACAGCACAGTGCTCAGACTCCTGTCACAGTTTGGATGTGGCATGCCAAGGTCAGCTAGCACAGATCCCACTCCTGCTCTGGTCTCAGGAAGCTCGGGAAAATGTTCTGCCGGCGACAGGAGATGCACTGGCAGGACAACCTGTTCCTGGCTGCCACTTCTCCAAGGTGCTCTGCACACCAGGCAGGGGCAGCCAGAAAATGCAGTTGGTCAGACTGTGTATGTCTTGATTTGCCAATTCAAAAATCAGCTGTCAGTCAGAAGCCACAGGGATGAGTTAGAGTGCTGAGATGAAGAACTTCCTCTACCACGGAAATAAAGTTTGGGGAGATAGTTTTCAGTGCTGCTTTCCACGGGGTAGCTTAATCATGTTCCACTAGTTTTAATCATGGTGTCTCAGCAGCAGCAGCCTCTCCAGCTGAAGGTGCACCTTTTTGTGTATGGATAACAATCCGTAACTAAGGCTGAAGTCTAGCACTGGAAGCAAAAACCCCCAGTAATATTGTCTTCACTCTGGGACACATACCAAAACAGTATAAAAGGAAGATGTCCAGAGATTATAGGTACAAATGTCAGCCCAGTAAATATTTTGCAGGAAAAATAAATGGATTAAATTCATTGGATATCTTTCCAATTAATTGTTTTAATTTACATTAAGTCTTAAAAAGGTAAAATACATTTTGAAAAGTTTGTCTCAGTTTTGCAGTGCATTACGCTGTTCCCCACTTATTCCAATGATATTAAGGTGGTGTAGAAGTTGTATTTAAAGTGCAATAATCTTAACTACATATCCTTTTCCTCTCTCTGTTATGAAAGTTTTTTTTAAAAATCAAATAGCAGTTCTCTGTTTTTGTTGTTCTATATTTTTCTTGCAGTTTATACTGAAAAGGGATAGAATACAAAATAAATGAATAAAAATACTCAAGATTACAAAAATCTTTGCTTCATTAATATTCCGAATTTCTCTTTCCACAGCTGCAACCAGAATTTTTAATCCCAGAGAGCTATTTCAGTACAAAGTACAGTAATTAGCTCATAAATGATCAGAAACAGATCTGTGCCCAGTGTTTTAGCCTTTAAAATAGTGGGGAAGAAGTGAGGTTTTAAATACCATTTTTGCAAGCCTGCTGAGGAAAGATTTTTTGCTTATTTTTAAGGGCAAATTTCCCTTACTGTGTGGTTTGTCTGTTTATGTTATTTTTAAAGTTCAGGGGAATGGTATAGTGTGAAATAATCCCTACCAGGAATGCAATTCCACTAAAATGTATATTTCACTTAGAGCTGTTTACTATCTTTTAGTTCCCATCAATTGAAACCAGACATTTAACCCAGCCCTGCCATAATACAAGTTAAAAATAATTTAAACCAACCTCTATGTGTAGTGAAAAATACTTCAAATGAGAGTCACACACAAGTATGTTAAAAGAAAAATAAAGCTAGCTACAGCATTGTGCAAACAATTAGACATTCCAGAATTACATTCATCTGAAAAACTCATTTCACCTCCCTTTTGGATAGGCGTTAAATAGATTTTTAATTACTTAATCACATATTATTCCTGCTTATTCCCGACACCTTGCCCAATACATTATGCTCTGGGGATCAGAAGAGTGCATCACTGTGTGCCTTTTCTCCAAACTGTTCCAGGCTTTGGTCCCACCCCAGCAGTTAATTGATTCTCTCACCTGCTCTCATTATAGACTCTGCTTTCAGTCCCACTAAACCGCTTATCCTCATTTCTTTCTTCTATCAGGTTTTTTGTATCAAGCAGAGAAAAATCAAGCAGCTACTCCAAACCCCATGACAGTAGAATAAGACAGAAAGTTCCTAAATCCAGTAAGTGGCCTCAGCTGACTACACAGGATCATAGATTGATCCAATTTTGCAGTTTAGCCATGTTGCCCAGAGCAGTGTCCAGACAAATTTTGGTTGTACCCAAAGATGGAGATTTCACAACCACTCTAGGTATCTTCCACCAGTGTTTGACCTAGCTCAACATGAGAGGTTTTTTTCCTCATATCTAATTAGAACTTTCCACAGTGTAAATAATTTCCATTGTGACTTATTCTTTTCCATTTGCTGAAGTGGTTCCTAACTTGATTTTCCTCTAGTATGGGTAGTACTTCACTCTCCTGGTGTCTGTCACTAACCATGGGGATATGGGAGGCCTGAAAGCCAGTGCAAGAAAGCACTTCATCTTTTTCTATGTCCTTTGTCACAAGGGCTCCCCACTTTCCTCAGTCTTCCATTTGTTGCTGTGGTGCCTATAGAATTATTACTCTCCTCATCCCTCACCAGTTTCAACTCCAGCTGGGCTTTCACTTTCACAATTTCATCCATCTGTGTCCAGACAATATATTCCTTCTTGTAGTTTGTAGCCTTTTCCGTCTTTCTTTCTGAGTCTGAGCTAAATCAGGAGCCTCCTGTGCAGCCAGGGTGGGAGGACACTTACTTCCTGCACAGTGCAGTGCAGCCTTGTGCTTTGAGAAAGTTTTCCTTGAAGATCAGCCATTCATCATGGAACCCAGCAGTTATCCGACCCCTGGTCTCCCCTAGGCAAAGAGAGCATATCTTCTAGTTTCCAGAACAAGACAAAGTCTTCTTTCTTACAGTCCAGGGTCATTATTCAGCTGACTACCTTCTTCACTTCCTTTAAACTCCACCAGCTGTGGAGTCATCACATCCCTGACCGGTTCTTCTGACTGATGATTAGTGGATCTAGCAGAGTGCCTCCCTTACTCAGAGTGTCTACCATCTCCATCAAACTTTGTCCTCTATGCACACCAAGAAATTTCTGGATGGCTTACACCTGACAATTTTACTTTCCTAATAGGCATCAGGGTGACTGAAGTGTATTACAAAAACTATAGTTTTTCCAGTCATTTAAGCAAAGTTTCATCCACTTGCTCTTCACTTGATATCTGTAGATAATGATATCCATTGTAATATCATGATCTCTGCTGTGATCCTGACATAAACTTTTGACTGGCCTCCCGCTCTACTCTGCGCTGGTGCGGCCTCACCTCGAGTACTGTGTGCAGTTCTGGGCACCACAGTATAAAAAGGACATGAAACTGTTGGACAGTGTCCGGAGGAGGGCTACGAAGATGGTGAAAGGCCTGGAGGGGAAGACGTATGAAGAACGGCTGAGGTCACTGGGCCTGTTCAGCCTGGAGAAGAGGAGGCTGAAGGGAGACCTCATCACAGTCTACAACTTCCTCGTAAAGGGGTGTCAAGAGGCAGGTGACCTTTTCTCCATTAACACCAGTGACAGGACCCGCGGGAACGGGGTTAAGCTGAGGCAGGGGAAATTTAGGCTTGACATCAGGAGGGGGTTCTTCACAGAGAGGGTGGTTGCACACTGGAACAGGCTCCCCAGGGAAGTGGTCACTGCACCGAGCCTGTCTGAATTTAAGAAGAGATTGGACTGTGCACTTAGTCACATGGTCTGAACTTTTGGGTAGACCTGTGCGGTGTCAAGAGTTGGACTTGATGATCCTTAAGGGTCCCTTCCAACTCAGGATATTCTATGATTCTATGATTCTTTCCATAGAAAAGTTCCATGCATTCATGCATCTTCTTTACATAATTTGTAAAGATTACAAATCCTTTAAAGATTATAAATCCTTTAAACAAGGGTGAATGGAGAGACTGGGGGGAGAGATGTGAGGAACCACATCTTCTTCCTAAAGGGCTTGTGCTTCCACTGCTGTGCTTCAGTGAGCTATCTCACCATCTATGTCATCCCAGTGAGGACACAGTTCTGCACATCAGCATCTAATTCCTTCTGTTAGATTCCCATGCTGCTACAACATCCCAGCTTTCTCTCTACAACATGCCACATCTAGGGCCCAGGCAAGCAGCAGATCTTCCAAGGCAGCAAATCCTGGACGCTTCAATCCCCTGTGGAAGAATGTCATGTCTGGTCATCATCACCTATTGCTTCCTCTTAATAGCAGTACTCCTGAATAACAGCTTGGGCTCAGATGCCTCCAGTAATAAAGTAAGCTGGTCAATGAGCTCCTGGAAGGTGATCCAGGAGCTACAAATACATGAAAGACAGACAAGGGCAGAGACACAGTGTACAGTCCCACATGACCCAAATAACAGAACCAGAGAATGTCTAATGATGACAACCAGATTCAATTCACAGTCCAATAAAGTTTACAGAGATAAAGAGAAATCCAGGGTTGATTCAGGAAGTCAAAGCAGAATCAGAAAGGTCCAAGACTGGACAAACAACGTAGCTCATGTGAGGACTAAGGGCAAACGCCTGAGCTTAATGGCATATGTTGGATAAATGGGCAGGATACACATGAAGCTGGTCGGGTCAGTTTTATCCTGTTGTACTCTGGGTCCTGACACCAGAGTGACTTTTTAGTTGTGAAAATCCCCAATATTCTATGAATTTCATGCCAATGGAAAAGTTTTGAAATGTAGCTCTGGAGACAGGAATCCTCTGCACACAAGCAAAAGAAAAAAGCTCAAAATATAGCAGTCCCTGCTGCCAGAGCGTCAAAGTCCTATGGTCTGATTTGTGGTCTCCTCTTTTCTTTTCCCTCTCTTCCTCTTGAAACTATGAATTTGCATTGCAGCTCTTCTCTATTTTTTCCTCAGAGTGCTGACTGGAGCCCATTTTCTTATCGTCAAGCAAACTAATAGGCTATCACGGAATCATCTTAAATACTGAAATCATTGAAAATAAGTGCCAGATATTCTCAATCTGTGCTGGGTGTCAGCTGACAATATGGAGATTAAAGGTATCACAGGCTCTGTATCTCTGTATCTTTCCTTTTACAGAGAAGTACCCACCAACTCATGGTGCAGTGGTAGGTGACTGCAAACAGAAGTGGATAGAATAATCCAGAAGTCGTGTTTAAAGCAAAATTAATCAGCCATCATTTACCTTCCTTGCTGTCTGGTAATATACAACCTATGTAAACAATTCTGATTTCACCTCATTGAGGATTTTCCCCCATTGTAGACAATCAGACAAACTGTTTTAACTATCCTATACTCTACTTTGTAGAAGCTGTTTCATTAACCCATATGTAGATTTCCTACACCCAGCCAGTCTTTTACTTATTTTTTTGAATCAGTACCAGTCATGACAGTTAGTCACAGTATAATGACTATCTCATTTTCAGTCATTAATGAAAACTATTCTTAATATGTTTGTAGGAATATGATGGAATTAAATAAGCAAAAATATTTCAATACTATAGCTATATACTATAATAGCAAATTAAAGAAATACTATATACAGCTGAAAGATCTTGTGCTGCTTTAACAAATGCTTAAAAACAATGGCATAGAGACGGTTGTAAGGTGACTTTTATTGTTGTTGTTGTTACCAACAGAATAAGATAGGTAAAAATTACTTTTAGGCAATCATCTCTGCAGACATTAGAGAATGGCCCTCTATTACATGTTTTTCCTCAAGTCTCAAAAGGCAGATAACATTTCAGAGAACAAATATTTCACACAGGTATTAAGTATCAATCAAAAATTCAAAAAACAAAATCATTAATTTTGTTATTTGAGCTATAGATCTATCAAGGCTACTGTTGATCTGTTAGGATTACTTCAGGTGACATAATGCTACTAAGAATGTTGTATTATAAAAATTGCTTTTCTCCACAGTCAAATAAGATGAAAAAATGCATTTTTCATTTCATCCCAAGGTGGAGAATAATCGTTTCCCAAGAAAGATTCATACTGCTTACAGTAATTCTTCAATCACCTAAGAGAAATCTAATAGATAGAAAGGTCATTTGAAAGAAAAGTCAGAGACCAAAAGTTACGTTATTCCAGTCACCAACATATTAAATGAGAGGGGCTAAAATCTTTCCTAATCCCACTTGGTTCTTTTTGTTTGTAAACATTATAATAAAAATGTGAAGTAAAGAGCTTTTTCTCGGATGCTGCAGCCCCAAAAAAATCTAATAATTCCACTGAGTCCCTGCATTCGGGAGAAGACAATAAACTCAAAATTCATTCAGTTTTTCTTCCACTTAGGAAAATGTTTGAACCGAACTAAAACAGAAAAAGTTAAGATTTGGCCTGACCACAATCTGCTCTGTCTCCGGTATAATGAGAAGTTCCAACCCATTTATTCATTGCCAGTTGTCATCCTTGATGCAGTCCTCATCGAAGATACCTCTCACATACACATACTAAAAGCATTTTTTTGCCTACTTCCTTTGTAATTACATGGACAGACTTGAGTCTCATTGATCTTACAAGAATGTTTGCATTTTAGGTTACATGTATGGCTTCCATGATCTTAAACGCAGGCATAAATAAATATGAGTAAACTCAGAGTAAAGTTCAGAGTAAAGTTCAGAGTAAACTAGTAAACAGATTCTTAAATGCCAATCCAAAATTGGATTTACAAACAAAAGAGCACTTCTTGGTGAAGGTAAATAGGTAATACTGCTTGTGATATTGAAAGGAGCAAACAGTTGATGTTGGTGGAGGGGATGTTGCAAAAACAGTTGCCTTTTTTTAACTGACTAGTATATTAATTTTCCCATACCACTACAGAGTGTAATACCTTTGACAGTTCTTATTACAAGAGTTATGACCAAACAACAGCTAGCATTGTTAAGACACAAACTAGATATTCAAGGATTTTACTGAGCTAAAATTGATACTGAAAGTCTAATGTTTTAGATTACTGTAGTACAAAAGAAAAATTATACATGGCAGAAATTGCCTAAAGAATTCAGGCCTGCTCTTTAGCAAATGATTATGCTAAATCGAATGGAACTTGAAATGGATCCATCCAGATGGGTGATTCTTATTAAAACTGGAAGTAACCCCTTTTAGTAGGATCAACATAAGACCTTTTGTACAGACCTTTACATTTTGTAACTGTTTAATGGTACTGGTTTTGAGACCTTGTGTTAGCTCATTTTATGAACAGAAAATTCATTTCTTATCTTTTAGATATCCAAAAATAGATCCTGGCTTTCACCCCGTTTTTTCCAAACATTGCCTCATTGATCATCAAAAGAGTAAATTATAACAATAACTTGTTACAACTTGCAAAACACTATAAAAAAAAAAAAAAAAAGGAAAAAGAAAAAGGAAAATAATAATAAAAATTCTTGGGGTTCATCATCAAGTATTAAATTCTCACTAATGGACTCTAGTTACAAATCTATCTAATTTAATTTTTTTAATTAATAGTACCAAGGTCATCCGACAGTACTGCCTGACCCCTAGAACATTTCCCTTTTAACAACAGTACACTGTCTATGATTCAGTGTGTTAAAGAAATTACTCTTCTGTCAATTATTAACTTACCTGTTCTGTGGCACATGTTATCATCTGGCACAGATCTATTTTTTCTGTTAATATTTCATTTCCTTTGAGATCTGTTCATTTTAGCTTATTCTACAAGAAACTGAGTTAAAATGCAAGAGTTTGAACTGTCATTTGAAGGTATAAAGGTATGAACCACAGTTTGTGCAAAAAGTTGTTTCCAGCATAATTTAAAAGGTTATTTTTTACCTTCAAACTCTACAGGGAAAATAAATAAATAAATAAATAAAAGGAAAAAACATTCCTATTGCCTAAGTAGCTACGTAAAAGTATTTAGATTTTTTCCACACCTCAACTCTGTCTTTGAGGTATAAAATCAGATAATTCTGATTTTATTATATTTAATATATTTTATATATTTTAAATATATATTATGATATAATGATACTGATATATATATTTTTTTCAGATAATATGATAAATTCATACTTTCATTTCAGCAACAACACATTAGGCACTGAAATTGAGAATTATTTTTTCTGGGAGCGTTTAACAAATCATTGCTCAGGTACTTTGTGAGAGCTTCTTAGTTAAATAAATTAATTAAAAAAAAAAAAAAAAAAAAAGTCTATACAGTAATGGAACAGTAAACTAAGTAAAATGTTCCAAAAAGAACCAAATGTAATGTAAAACATTAAATAAACATGGCATTAGAAACTTAGTTATTGAAGCATATTTTGACTCTTCCTGATCTGTGTTTCCCTTGTATGTCTTTTAGAAATGCTGGAACAGTTTGAAACACTGTGTTTTCAAGTTCAAGCTCAGATAAAGTGTGAATCCTTCCTAAGAGCATGATGTAAAATATTCTTAGTTGTTTCACAAAACTATCAACTTCTGAGGATCCTTCTTCAATTTACACATTGCTAAGTGGTCTTATTTCTTTGGGATAACATTATGACTATTCATGTTTGCAGAATCACAGATTCCTCGTAAAATCTTTTGATATTTACCTGCTAAATGGCATTCCTGAAATTCAATCTGCTTAGTAGAATTTACACTGAAAGATGTGTGAGGCTACATAAAGTAATTTTTACCTAGCCCTATTGTTCTTATTTACTAAGAAGTGCATCATAATTGGCCTTATAGCATCATTCTGATAGGAAAATTTTGAGGTCTGAGTGACACAGCAGCAGAGCAAGATAGAGAAAGAAGAGAATATATTGTTTATTTTTCCACATTACACTACAGCATTCATAACAACAGCATGCCTGATGATTCTGCACACATTTGAGAAGAGAACATAAACTGAGGGAATGTAGAAGTTACTCATTGAACTGCCATATTATTTACTAGTTCAAATTCAGTGGTTGCAGAGTTAGAGTTAGCATTCCTTCATAAATTCTTAAAGTGGGAAGTGATTAGAAGTTGTATCAAATTTAACTGTCCTCACAGTTAACACAGGAAAAACAGAAGCATGCCAAGAAATTCTTATTAATTACCTTATACCTTTGATATGGCGTTCTGTGTACTCTCATGCAGGTATAGAAAATAAAATGAAATATCTCTGGTTCAGACAAATTATCATTTAATTAGACAATTCCTTTTGCCAAGGGAAGAGTGAATAAGAGTACCTCCTCTTCTACAAGAGTATTCTTCCTCTTTCTCCTAAAAATACCTTCTCCTGATGTAAGCCTGAAAACATTGTAACAACCATAGCAGAAAGGCTCAAGCCAGAAGGCCTATGTGTAAATATGAAGCAATGCATTGTTTGAAATCTCATTTCTGAGATTCTCAGATTTCTGAGATTCTGTAGTAACAAAAATTAAACTATATTACTTAAGTATTTTCAGTCTTTCATCCTAAACACTCTTGCTTCATGATCCAAGTCCAAATAAAGCTCAGCAGCTTTAGATCTACTGTATGTATTTTCTGCTACATTTAGACATTTAACAAGATTCCAATATTTAAAAAATAATAATAATGCAAAAGGGAAATAAATTCAAATATATATGGATAGATAATTCAAAACAAAAACAAATTGAGTTGTTCAGTTCTATGTGCATTCATAAAGTTCAATTTTCAAATGTAAATTTAATGCAATTGAAGTGCTATTCCAATAACAGTGATTTTATTTCCTTAAATGTTCACTCAGATAATTATGTTGTATCATGGTATATCACTAAAGGATTGTAAATGTTATTCTTACCTTCCAAGTGTAAAATTCACAAAAGTAGGTATAAAACCCAAGCATGTTGTAAAGTTTGAAAAATGCCTGTCTCAGGAAGAGTAGGATAGAGGTCAAGCAAAGGTACCAGGGAAGACACTTTCAAACTACATAAATTCCAGGACACTGTGAAGTAAAAGGCATCTTTCGCAAAGTTAGTATACGACCTTGATTGCTTTTGACTTCATGTTTAAAAATTTGTGAAAAAGATCTATTCTTTGGAAAAGCTATTCTTTAAGAGTCAAATAAGAAAGTAACATATAACAGGTTTTGCTTCTGTAGTTTCATCTTCATTCTCATTTCTGAATGTCCTATTTATAGTTTCCATTTAAGTGAATCTATTTTGAAAAGCTTCGTGCAAAGCTATAGTACAGAACATTTGTTTAGTTGCAATATACTGCTGCTTTCAAAATGGTCCATGCTGATTAAACTGCAATGAGTTGTTGTTAGTAACTGAAATGAAAAGTAGAGATCTGTTTGTAGATTAATTTTTTTCCTTTGCATGTTCTTGAAAATATGTGGTGGAGGTCATTTGAAAGTAAGTTCTCTTTTTCATTAGCATTGTGAGCACAGAAAAAGAAAGTTTTCTAAAAGAATTTACTGTAAACACCTTTTAAACAGTAGTTCAAATGGATGAAGAAAAAAAACAAACAATTCTAGCATAGCAGTTTTCAGGCACTCTTCCTATCATGTAAGCGTTGTTCTTGTTATCATCATTGTTAATATCATTGTTTCATAGGAACATTAGTAACATCATGTGTATTTCCAGAGATTCTAGGCAGGTAGGAACCCACTAACAGCCTTCTTGTGCCAACACAAATGGTCAAACATATCTTTATCAATGTTTTTGTAATATAACCCTAACCTTATAGTCTAACCACCTGTGTCTTTAGCCCTTCAAGATAACTTGTCACAGCCCTAAAGGCTTATTTCCTAATGATCCATCTTTGCCTGGCCCATGGATCTAGATTCAGGCTGAGAAACTCAGATTTCTCACACTCCAGCTAATAAGAAAAAGGCAAGCTTTCCCAACCCATCTCCTGCCTCTTAATTGCTATAATCAGATACTAGATCAACTCTTTGAAGCTAATAGGCCATTCTGAGAGGTACTTCAATGAACTGTGTGGATGTATCATTTTTCTCAGTTAGCTCAGTCTTTGCACTGAATACCTTTCCACAAGAGAAACAAGTCTTATATCTCACGGACATGCAACACTCAGAGGTATTTTTAGGCAGATTACTGCCAACCACTAGTAAAGGTCTAATACAAAAACTCTTTTGCAGTAATACAGGCAGTGGGAGACAGATATTAATCTCAAAAGCATGTACTTTTGGTTAAAATATAAGGAATTGGGGAATATCAGAAAACAGTGATAACACCAATTAGTCTTATTTGAAAAAATGTATGCTATTAAATATGTGTTGTAGTATATTATAAGCATATTTTATGTTGTTGCTTTTTGCTAATTTGGGATAAGTAGGGTGTTTGCAATGTGAATTAGTGACAATAGCAATCACTGCTAACCGACTACCATAGAAGGCTAAATGGTAAAGTCTACACAGGTGTTGTGTTAATCAAACCCTTCCAGGGAAAGGTTTTTCCCTCCTTCAGGGAAAAACATCTAAGATCAATATGCCAATTGATAACATACTATCCCTTTTTCTGAAACCTATCCCTATTCCAGAAGGCTTCCACTTGTTCAAGAACACCTAATTTGGCAAGATATTCACTATCCTAAGTTTCTACTGAAATCACTGCAGAGGTGGATGTTGGAAACTTGCAAGACAATCAAATCTTCAGTAGTCCCTCAAAGACAAGTTCTATTTACTTTTGAGATAGCAACTTACCAATTGCCTCCCTAAATGTTGTTTTGGATGCAGGCAATCAGAAACTGAATTGCAAAGTGATATTTTGCAAGATTTCCTATTATTTTCTCATTTGGACTGATCCTATACTAAGGCATTACAAAGGCAATCAACTACAACTCTCATCACATGCTTCCCTTACTCTACTCTCTTAAAGACATGAAACAGGTACTGTTATCCAGAGAGGTGACTTGCTTTCAATATTTTAAATTTGAAAACAAAACAAGTGATATTTGTGTCTCATATGTAATCTGCTTGTAACTGGAGGCTTGCAATCCTCTAGGATACACAGATACACAATTCACTAAAGTAATATTTCCATAGCTTCTTTTTGTTTGTGTTGGTTTTGTTGTTGTTTGTGGGTTTTTTGTCAGTTTGTTTTATAGAACATCTGCCCTGCAAACCAGCCTAATGCTTGTCATTCTGTTGAAAATTTGGTACAGTCACTGAAAAGATGAGAAAACTGCACTGTTTCCCTCACCTTTTTTTTTAGCATTTACGTGTTTGTGGAGAACAGATTCTCTCCTGTTCCAAGAGCCAAGAACCTTGTCCACTAGCTACTGTGGTAGGATATTATATTTCAGCAAGAAGCAATTGTGTCACTTTTTTAAGGTGAAATATGTTTAAGTTGTATTTAAAAAGTGCTGAGAGCCTATAAAGTCAGTTCAGTACAGAGGTGCATCATCATTCCAGTAAGACAGAAGCACCAAGTAATTGAACCATGTGCTTAGATTACAGTGCATGAAGATTCCCACTAATCTTCCCACTAAAGCTACTGAAATCAAAGGGATTATTCATGTCATTAAAATGAAGCCTATCAAAGCTGGGCACCCTGTTGAAACATGTCCTGCAGCAAGGCACAGCCATTCATCCTATTCCTATTCATCCTATTCATCATATTGCTTTCATTTCATGCAGTGTGAATGAAATGGAACCCAGTGCTCCACCAACAGATAGACTCATATCCTTCATATCCTACCTCAGTCTTCATAGTCGAGGCCATAGGTCTTAGCATATATGTATACACTATAGCAATTCTCTGCCCCTTGTACAGAAAGACCCTGGCCATAAAGACCGTTAAAGAAAAAATCATTTTATGCCAAAGATGAATTAGACTGTTAACTTGCTCTCCTGTGCTAAGCATGGAAAACTACTACCAGTTTTGACTTTTCCCATCTGTTCTAGTCCAAGCCTGCTGAAAGGCTGATATTCTGACAGTAATTTGAGGCATGGCTTTGCCAACTGTTTCTTTTTGAAAATCCATGTTCCATATGTTCTTATTATGCTTCTTTTTATTGCCTTGAAATTACACAACTAGTAAGGAGGAAAAAAAAAAAAAAAAAAAAAAAAAGGAGAGAGAGAGAGAAAAAAAAACCTTCAGTGTTTTCTACAATTAAATTAAATAGAAAAAAAAAAGAGAGAGAGAGAGAGAAAAAAAAGAGAAAGATCATCAGAATATATTTCTCTTTTCCCATAAATTATCTCCAAGTCTTGTCATACTGTATATTCCTGTCACTTATAATGATTGTCTGTTAAACTTCACATACGGTACATTTGATATGTATCACATACAGTCTCTACAAAAAGCTCACGTTTTAGAACAAGGCATTTAGTAGACATCAAAATAACTCTCAAATGACTTTCAAGGTTTGCTGAACCTGCTTTAAAACCCTCACCCCATATTGCTTCCCTACCCTCCCTACCCTGTTTGCTTTGTTTCAGCTGCAGTAATTCTGGGGTGAAAACATTCTGCTGGGAAGTTTGCAATGAGATCAAGAAACTGATACAACTCATCACACAATTGCTCTAGATAATACCAAGGAAAAAGTAGGCAAACATGTCCACAATCCTTTCAGAAATAATACAGCCTGAGAACTCATTCATGACACTTAAGACTATCAAGGCATTTATGAAAATATTCTGTTAAGAGTGAGCTTAAAATTGATGTTACCAATAATTCTGTTTAATGAAAATCTGCACAGTCAAAAATTACATAACTGAAGAGAAAGAAATTAACAATATCAGTAGCCTTTATTTGTACTTTACTTTCTTTTTTTCTTTTTCCATTTGGATATCTATCAGGAGTGCCTGAGTGGCTAGCTTCTCATTTCCATTTACCTAGTTTTGACACGCATTACCTCAACTGCACACAAAACTCACAGAATCATAGACAGGGAAAAACAGAGACTCAGAAAATGAGGACTCCAAGATACAATATATATATACTTGCATTTAATCTGCTCTGTAGATTAACTGAAGGGCAGTGTTTTGTTCTTAAGTCAGATAACACACTTCTTTGGGGATTGACTATAACGCTGATTATGATCTGATTAACGGCCAATTTCATGATGAGCACATTATTCAAATTTATAGTCATTTGTTTGTAATGTGGGCTATCAGAAAGCTTTGCTCTTAATTACACTGATGCTTTAATTGTAGAGTTCTACAGTGCTGATTGGAATTGTCAGTTTGTGAAAATGATTATTGCATATTAATGTTAATTGTATAGTAATGTTCTTCTAGTATGATATGAACATGAGTTGTGTTCTCCCTCTTGATTCTACTGTATTTAATTATCATTAATATATTCTTTATTAGAAGCAGATGGGCTGTCTCTTCAATAAAAAACATTCTTGTACACTGTTCCTGCACCTATGTCAACAATCCAGAATATGACAATGAGTAAGGATTGCATTGCTGAGGTTCTGCACGTAGTTACTGATTCAAATCTTCACAATTTAATTGGTTGTCATTAGGCTATTCTGCATTTACAGGAATGTTCTAAGAGCTGAACAGCAAACAAACAATTATCTTATTGATGCACTTGTTGATATATGTTCAGCAGATTAAATGTTAAACAGTAACTACAGTAAGACCCTCCACACTAGTCTAACCTTACAATATCAGTATTTGTCTGAAGCCAATTTCTTCTGACCTTACTTTCAAAGTGTTTATTTTAAACTTTGCTTTTAAGTTCATTGCCTTCTTATCACACTATGCTGAAATCAAAGACTCTGTTCAGATAGCTACTGTGACAATTAGGTGACAGTGCTGATACCAACAATGACAAAAAGAAAACCTTGCTAGCACTATCCACTGTCAGTACTACAGTGTAGGGTCTATTGCCCTTTTTAAAAGTTCAGTAGGTAAGGAAGCCAAATTAACAAATGAAAAGTAGTTAATTTGTTACCATGTCCCCAGGACATGTTTCCCACTAAAAAGAGATTAGCCATCACATCTGACTGAAGCCTAAATATGAGGATGGAATGCTGGCTTGCTCCATCCCATACTTATATCTCCTATGTCTTCATATCTGCACGTGACAGCTCTACTTGTGAAACTAACAGAAGTGGCCTCTGAAATGCCACAAGAACCCAGCCCATTAGCACTGTTGAATCATCTTTGCTTAAGATCCTAGTCCAAGACTCAAAGTACAAAGAATGTGACACAATATCATTAATAATTTAAAGATAGATAAATCTTGTTAGTGAGAGGAATAGTTCCCAGCTAACCTCCTTCCAATGTTATTTATTGCAGAAAGTCTTGGAGAAAATGTTGGTAATGTACTGGTTTCTTGAGAGCTACAGCATTATAGGGTGCTTCCTTCTCTGAAAAAAGTGTTTTTTATCTCTGGGAGTAGTTTATGCCCTCTTTCATCAGCCCCACATGGCAGGTATCCACATCCCAATGTTAGCACAAATATTTCAGCAGAATGTAATCTTTCCCAAACACATTAAGTTGCTTTTTATAAATAACTTAGCTTAGTGTGTTGGATGTAGAAAGCTGTGGGCTAGCCCTACCCACACTCCAAATTGACTGGATGCAATCCACCTCTTGTCCAAAAGCCATTTAGCTAAATTAATGCAGGACTATGCCTGAGCTAATAACACTTGCTGTGAATCACAGTATTAGTACAATTATGTTTTCATAGTGTCTTGTTTTTCTTTTAGGCTAAAATATTAGATCACACAGGCTGATGATTTCATTATTTACTTCAGTACCCAAGTAGAATTTAATATGTATATAAAGAGTTTATCACAAACAGAAGCTTAAATAGATGATGTAAATCTTCTCTAAAGTAGAAATAATAGATTTAGCAACTACGTGGCAAACAGTGAATTACAGATTTTATTCAACTAATCTTTCAGCTTTCTTTAAGATGACATGCATTTCAATGTTCACAATAACACATCTTAATTGATAGACTTCTTCCTTGTATTTTACTCCAAAGAATTAATGTTTTCATTTAATATCATACTGTCATTATCTTGTTTCCTCCACAGTGAGAAGACTTGTCTGCTTTCTGCAGGTGCAGAGGACCAGCTGAACACACAACAGCCTCCCCACCCCCCTCGTATCCTTCCTATCAGCATACACAATGATCACCAGTTATTATGCATAATTACATAGTTGCATGTATTAAATGTTGTTATATTGCATGACAGCATATTTTAACAGCTAGGAATTTACATCTCAAAACTCTTATAGGTATTTTACTGACATTTTGAAAAGCAACATCTTTTTCCTGGAATTAAATGTGTTTTTAGCACAAGTTATACGTAACTTATCTGATGAACAACATGAAAACATAATTTTAAAAGTGCAAGGAAAACATGTTTTTCCTTTTTTTGTGTGTGTGTGTTACCATCTGGTTCACTGGTATCCTAGAAACTAGATCTATCAGCTGCTAGCTACCTGAAGGTTTGGGAGGAGTTGGGAAGGGAAAGGAAGGTTAGTGCTCAGTATTTGTTTTAAGATAATATCTGTTCCAGGTGCACTAGAGCTAGTATTGCTAAGCAATACACCTGTACAGAGAAATACAAATTCAGAAGAGCATAAATAGAATTATTTATAATTAAGATTACCAAGCCATTATTGATCTTAAAAGGGACTCCTGGTATGAGACCAAAGCAGTATAAAATTTGAGAAGCAGCTTTGTTTCCACTTCTGCAGAAAATGGAAGGTTGCTTCCCATGTTTATTTGACAATGCCAGGAAATTCTGAGTTAAGACTACACTTAAAAGAAAATCAAATATTTGAAAATGTGCAAGCACCTAGATAAGACATCCTGAAAACTAAAACTAAGAAAACTGAGCCAAAGAACTAGGAAGCTTTTATCTATTAAATATCCCAGAATTCCCAACAATTCTTACAACCAGCAAATGCAGTTAAAGGTACATGCTACTCTCACAGTGCAACATTAACTTACTCCCAACTGCTGACACTATCATTGGTTTCCTAACATGGTGTAGAAAGAAAAAGAAAAGAAAAGAAAAAAGAAAAGAAAAGAAAAGAAAAGAAAAGAAAAGAAAAGAAAAGAAAAGAAAAGAAAAGAAAAGAAAAGAAAAGAAAAGAAAAGAAAAGAAAAGAAAAGAAAAGAAAAGAAAAGAAAAGAAAAGAAAAGAAAAGAAAAGAAAAGAAACATTAATAACTTTAGCTTCACTCTTACTCAGTTGACTGCAAAGATAATCTACCGAACAGTGAAGGAATTGAGCCATTGAGTCATTGTTACATTTGTTACATTTGTTTCCTAAAACCTACCAAAAAAAAAAATTATGATGTCTCATCTCAGACTGACTTAACATACTGAAGACACAAAATTAGGGTATTCTGTAGACAATTTAACTGTTCTGTGTTTTGTTTTTTGTTTGTATCTTTTTTGTCATTTTTCCAGTATGTCAGTGTTTTAACCTTCTGCTGTGTTTGTCTCAGGAGCACAACAACAACAACAACAACAAAGAAATTGATTCAGGTTAATCAGTGGCATCAATATTTGAGGAAAAGAATAAGAAGGAAATGAGCAACAGAGACTAAAGTCTTATTGCTACTTTAGTGACTTACTTAGTGTGCCAAGTCAATTAGTTTTGAAAATCGCTAGCCAAAAACATTTAAATACTCAAGGACAAAAGACATTCATTAAGGTAACATTAAAAATTTGAGAAAGAGAGAAAAGGCTCTTGGTGGAATGAGAATCAGGTTTAAACAGATTTCTTTAAGTCTGTCCTAATCTAACAAGGCAGCTTCTCTCTGGAAAATTAAGTGACAGTATTATAGCAATATAAAGTCACAAAATAATTAGAAGTGTGGGGGTGGAAACCTGCAGGCCTTGCAACAATGAATATTGTGATCTTTCTGTACTTTCACTGCCAACACTGAGGGTGATCAAGGGATCAAGCCTGCAGAAAAGGTCAGAGGATTAACAGGTGTTTGAGTATAACAGAACTAAAGTGGCAGATTCCATGGCAACAGCCAGGAGAGAAAAAAATATATATATATCAGGTAAAGGAATATCACTCTAGCTTACTGCCTCAAGTAGGTCTGGGATGTGGGGACATAAAAGTTGCCTAAGTAAACCAGGAATGACAGTAACAATTTCTCTAATACAAGTAGGGAAACTAAGATGAAACTAATAATTCTGCCCATGTGCTATCCCTTTTCAAATTTTAGTGGTGATGAGAAATTGTTCTTTCAGTCGGGTGACTGATTCTAGTGCAGCTGAAGAATCACGGGTTTTAATCACTGTGTCCTAGGCCATGGATCTGTGTTGAGCAGAAGAGACGTAAAACTGATGTCAAAGTGTAGTACAGCTAAACCTCTACATCCATCTTCTGATCACATTGGTTTTTCCACACCCTGCTTACTTGTTTTGTCTCCCTACCTTTCTTGCATCTCTCAAAGTTATTCTGCTGCAGTCCCATACCTAAGGTTATGAGCACTGGAATGAATCAGGTATTTCTCTGCCCAGTAACGGCAAACCTAACAGAGAAGGAAGCATAACAGGATGTTGCAAACAGAGCCTGTCTTCCATTACACATTTTCTGGATGCTTGGTTACACCACAGGTATTCTGAAAGTCAGAAAGAACCATTGACGCTGTGTTGAGAAAGAACATGCCCTACTGCCAACACCAGGACTGGGAAGCACAAAACTGATGAGGGACAGAGATGAAAGTTTTAACTGAGACTCAACAAGCCTACATTCTCTCTTGCATCTCCTGTTTTCACAATCTCTAACTTAAATTTGAATCTTTTCTGAATTTTTTCCACTTCATTCTCTCTTTCTTTACCTCTTTCTCCTGGTGATCAGAACCTAAAACTGCTGATTTCCTACCTGATTGCCTTCACATACACTATCAGAGTCATTCATCCTAAACTCCAGCTTGGGAAGGGGACCCAGATGTTTCCTGCATCTCACCAAGCCTACAAAAACAACAGGAGGAACCATAACTTCTCTAGGTCCTGGAGAAGATGCTAGTCTAACTGCAGACTGCGTATGAAATCGCTATATTCCTGAAATCACTATTAAATTACTATCACAAAGAGACACTGTGACTGGAACAGTTCAGGTCACTGTGCTGCAAGGGTTATAACCTGAGAGAGATGTAGCAACAGCTTACAGAACACATCAGTAGTATGCATAGAATGCATAGCCTTTATCTTGTTGAATAATGTCACAAGTACTAGGACTTCTGTGAGCGTCACTTTCTTTCCTGAATTTTATTCTTCAGATTTATTTAGTGTTCCCCATTCAGTGCTGTCTTGCAAGTTCTTCTGAAGAAAACTTCATTACTTTTACCATCCATTAGCCAAGTTGTAAATTACATTGAGTGCCTTTGATTTTTATTTTCTCATTGCATTACATAGCAATGTTTTTCTCCCTACTAGATGATTTTCATTGCGCTTATACAACACACATATGGTAACAATGGGTATAACTGCAGTATGATCAGTTTATTTTATGTGCATGGTATTTTAAAAATAACATGCTTGAATACTACTATTGTTTAGCCCAGCCACAAAGGATTCAAAGCAAGTTGAAGTCTTTCCCATGAGACCTGAAGAATCCTATAGTCACGCTTACCACGATTCTTTCCTCAAATGCTAGTGCAGCCAAAACAGAACAACTTAAACAACCCCTTCCAGTAAAAAAGAAACAATTTGTATCTTCTGAAGGATAAATTCTAAGTGGGAATTGGCTGAATAGGATTAGTTAGGAAGAAATGTGGGATTGGATAGAATGCATATCCTGAATACAATACCTGAGGGTCCTGAACAGGTTTTAGTTCTCAGTCTTCCACTCCATAACAAAGTGTATCAAAGTATATGCAAAATTTCTTTTCCTACACAGAGGGAGAAAAAAAAAAAAAAAAAAAAAATTTTTTTTTTTAAAAAAAACTTTTTTTTTTTTTTTTACACTGCTACAGCTTTTTTTGGTTGAGATTTTTCCTCTACAAATATTTGGGGATATGAGGGTAAAATAGCCCAACTAAAATTCCCTGAATGCATTCTCATAAATCAAATTTTCAGAGTAAATACAATCAAGAGACTTGTGAGAACAATAAGGATGAAACTATAGAAAGGGCAACCACTGAAAATGAAGGTATTGAACAAGATTTCTCTTTCATATCATATGAAATATTATGCACTCCAAAAATTTATTTCAAACTAAATATCTCCAAACAGAATGCATTTAAAACTAAAAATATTCTCTCTTGCATGCACGTATTAGCTGTTGATTGCATATGCATTTTTCTTTTTCGTTTTTTCTCTTCCTTCATCTCCCTTGCCTTGGAACAGATTGTACAGAGTTTGGATAAGATTATATCACAATGCAACTGCAAACTGACACCTTTAAAATGGGAACTCTGCCAATTTTTTCCAATTAATATAACTGAGATTTCACCAAATGTTTTTCTTTAAATTAAGAAAAGTATCAAATTACATGCCATTTTTATTATCTATAAATATTTATGCAAGATTAACTGTTCAGTTTTACATTTCATTTTTCACAGATAAGCAAAAATTGCAAAGGACCAACTGCAGAAAAGGTACATAATAACACACAGCAAAGTGAGTTGTGGAAAAGTTTGTAGATCTTAGAGCTATAGTGAATTCTTTTAATAGAGAGGTCCCACCTATTTAAAAGTGAATATCAAGGCAAGGTAAAGTAGAATCAAATCCTGAAAGCTAATCTGTATTCAAGTTCCTGATATATATTTATCTTTTCTTAGATATGCACAGAAATACAAGAATGCTTATGATTCGCATCTGCTCATTTAAATTCTCTTATTACTGTTATATTTGGTAGTTAACATTAGCTATTAATTTAAACTCCATTTAAATTTGGGTTAAAGATGTTAAGATGCCAGAATTCTTCTCCTAGGTATTTTACTGACTTGCTGCAAAAGGCAAGGAAATATTTTGCTTGGCTTTGTACCTAATTTGTCTCATATACATTTTAATTTCTTATGATTTTACTTTTAAAAATGTTCATGAATTCTCAGTATTTGCTCAAGAAAAGCAAATTCTTATTGGATGCATTCAAAAGCATACATAAGAAAAGTGTTCTTTTCTTCCTCCAAATTCATCAAAAGGTTGCTATAAAGTTTATATCAAGGAATATATATAGGAATTTATATCAGGGAATATAAATATCTAAGGAAACTAAGGAAATAACCTGTGACTGACTCTCTTGAGTAGTCCCATAACTAAGGAACAAAGCACAGATTTCAAACTGTAAAGCAAACTTATTCAAGCTGTGAGAAAGAATTATTAAAAATAATAATTAAAAAAAAAAATGAAAATGACACATTTTCAAATACTGTTTCCAAATTTTTCAGAATGGGAGAGGAAACGTAGTAGTGTAATTACTCTACTGAGAAATTTATTAGAATGTTTAAAATCTATTAAGTTTCTATTAAACTGAGTTCTTCTAATACAAAATCATCCACAAATACCTAAATGAAAGCATACTGAATGTGAGTGCAGTTGTGTCTTCAAATATTTTGAAAATACTAAAATGTAGTATTTTCATTTTTTCATGTTTTATTCATGGTTTATTCATGGTTTATTCATGTCTTAGTAGCTTTATTCATGGTTTTATTCATGGTTTATTCATGTCTTAGTAGCTTAATTACAAAAATACTTAAGCCAATCTCAGAGAAAGCAGAAAAGCACCTTTCATGTGCATTTAGGTCTCCATTGCCAGCAAAGACGTCATTGTTCAATCATTTTCAAGAGCTTATACAGCTAAGTCATCGGAAAAGCTGATATGTAACATTTCAGTTACCTAATCTGATAAAAAAAAATACTAATAAAGAACCCTATTATTTACAGAAAACATCAACAAAGCTAGGAAAATTTTCCTAAATATGTCAACTTATGTCAGGATTTTAACATCTTTGAATTCCCTATCATTTTAACTGCTCAGAATTCAAATCACAGTGAACAATCTGTACATAAGGTGAAAGTATTTGCTGATGACTGCAAAACAGTGATCAGCTAACAACTGAAAATTTCCCATGCAATAAGATTTTTGCTAGCTAAAGAAAAAGACAATCAGTTGTGTTTTTTTTTTTTCATACAGAGAATCTCACTAAAATTTTTAATCAAAAATACGCCTGCCGATGTTTCTAAAAGTCTTGTATATGCCTAGCCAGAAAAATCTGGGCCTTCTATATTTTCTTCAATTTCTGTGTGTTTCCCACTTCTTTCATATCTTTCACTCTCTATATCTTTCACTGTTAATCTGAGTGAATGATTCATTGCATGCAATTGATGTGTGCTATTCATAGTTTTGGTGCATGTTATTATCCACCAGCAGACTGCAATTTCTTTGTTATTTTAAACTATGTCCTTGCAAGTTGTTGGGGAATTTTCTAATTGTTATTATTTTTTATTTTAAATGTACAAGTAAATCACAAAAGTGTGAGTATTGAACACTTAAATTTTCTTATTTTAAACTGTGTTGTTTAGTTGCTATGGCATACACACACACCAAAAAAAAAAAAAAAAAAAAAAAAAAAACTGTTGTTTCAGTGCTTGGATCTTAAAAGCATAATCATACAGTGGATTTGAGAAGCCAATTTTTTGGGGAAAAGAAGTGTTCGGAGAAAAACTGAAGGAAAAAAAAAAAAAAAAAAAAAAGTGGGATTAGGGAATGTTACAAAAAATTAACCATTAACATTCTAGGCCTTGTTGACATCTCCCAAGGGGGAAAAAAAAAAAAAATGAGTGGAAGAGATTGCAGAGTGTCATATACTTTACTTTTTTTAGTCTATAGATTGTAAATGTTTGATGACCTATGGATATCTTTCAAAATGGTTTGTGAAAAGAAAAAAAAAACAAGAGCAAGTCAGCTGTTATTATGCTTAGTGTTGTTATGCAAAGATGTGAAAAAGTCAACAGCCACACACAAAACTTCTATAGGCAAATCCACAACCTTCTAGACAAACTATTATGGATGAATAGATAAATGTATACATGTATATCTTTATATGTGTACACCATTTAATGTAAATGGATACTGTTTAGATATTTAGGTATTTATAAATGGATACTATAATGGATATTTATTTTAAAATATATAAAAATGCATATAAAACATAAGGTATCTTTAACATAAATTCTCATCTAAAACCTCTTACAGTTCACTATTATTTATTGCCTGCCCATGGTGGCTGACCCAAAATGTTAAAGCCTGAAGCCAAGCTGCAGACCTCGCCTTCTTACAAAGCTCTTCCATGGACGCCAGTTCCATTTAGCAGCTGCAGGGTCAGAGGGAAATGTGTGGTTTTGGAAACACAGTATGTTAGTGTTTCCAAAACATTTTCCTGGAATTTTTGTTTTCTGAAGAAATTTTTCTCAAAAAAAGAAAAAAGAAGAGAAAAAAAGAATGGATTTGTTCCAATTTGACACTAAGCCAAATTAAAAAGAATATATATATATACACACACACACACATATATATATCTGTGAACTATAAATTACAATTCAGCCAACCCTATTGCTGTGGCAACCTATTTTTTTCTGAACCCTTGGTGCCACCTTGGTCTGATTCCTTACTCTTTCTTCTTCTTGAGTCTTTCTGTTTCATTCAACAATACTTTCTGTTTACCTAACCAATAACAGCTGCCCTTGTTCTTTGGTGCCGTGTGTTTTGTCATCTAACCTGAACCTCACTGGAGACAAAAGCAGAAGAGTATAATATCATTAGTGAAGATTGCTTTATTTTTATCCACATCTACCTTTGCATACCAGGAGAAGAGCAGCTCCAATCCCCCTTTGTTGAAGTATCACATAAACACTTACTTGCTTACCATAAAGCTTATTATTACATGGAGCTCTTGGCTTTTCGCTGTGTTTTGTTTGTTTGTTTGTTTTTTGGAATTCCTATGCTCCATGAGAAAAGTTTAAATCCCAATGACAATGTTAAGTGCTGGATATTTCGGATATGACATCATATCAGACTTGATAAACCTTCCTAAACTCTGCAAATCCTACAATAAAAACATGATAATTGCTAATACTCTTATTTTTCTATCTGCTGAAAGTCACTTTTCCTGAAACAATTATACAGATAATCACAGAATCATAGAATCATAGAATATCCTGAGTTGGAAGGGACCCTTAAGGATCATCAAGTCCAACTCTTGACACCGCACAGGTCTACCCAAAAGTTCAGACCATGTGACTAAGTGCACAGTCCAATCTCTTCTTAAATTCAGACAGGCTCGGTGCAGTGACCACTTCCCTGGGGAGCCTGTTCCAGTGTGCAACCACCCTCTCTGTGAAGAACCCCCTCCTGATGTCAAGCCTAAATTTCCCCTGCCTCAGCTTAACCCCGTTCCCGCGGGTCCTGTCACTGGTGTTAATGGAGAAAAGGTCACCTGCCTCTTGACACCCCTTTACGAGGAAGTTGTAGACTGTGATGAGGTCTCCCCTCAGCCTCCTCTTCTCCAGGCTGAACAGGCCCAGTGACCTCAGCCGTTCTTCATACGTCTTCCCCTCCAGGCCTTTCACCATCTTCGTAGCCCTCCTCTGGACACTCTCCAACAGTTTCATGTCCTTTTTATACTGTGGTGCCCAGAACTGCACACAGTACTCGAGGTGAGGCCGCACCAGCGCAGAGTAGAGAGGGACAATCACCTCCCTTGACCTACTAGCGATGCCGTGCTTGATTCACCCCAGGACACGGTTGGCCCTCCTGGCTGCAAGGGCACACTGTTGGCTCACACTCAACTTGCCGTCCACCACGACCCCCAGATCCCTCTCTTCCAGGCTGCTCTCCAGCGTCTCATCGCCCAGTATGTACGTGCAGCCAGGGTTTCCCCGTCCCAGGTGCAGGACCTGGCACTTGCTCTTATTGAACTTCATGCAGTTGGTGATAATATATTCACTTAAGTCCAAGCTTTCATCCTGAAATGAAATCATCAGAACAGTGCTACAGTCTGAGATGGGTACACATAGTACAACTATGAGAAACTTCAATAGGGTGGGACAAAGAGATGTTTCTGTATAAGTAGGCAGGCAAGAAGACAAACCATGAATTACTGAGCCTCACTGTCATTTGAATTCACATAAAGTAGGAAATGATTTTTTTTTTCTATTTTAAGTATATTACAGGAATGTTTTTTAGTGACAGGCAAGCACATAAGCAACTTCTGTTGCTTTCACAACTCCAGCCCACTTTCCTCTCCCAATTTCAAGTAAAAAGCTATAGAATACAGAGAAAAAAAAAGCATCCAGAAATAAAAATCTCAGTAGCAGAAAACAACGGGTACTGTTTTATATAATACATGCCGTTAGACTGATGAGTTTTAGCTTGTGGAGACAAGGACACTCCAATATGAAATTAACAGTTCAACATGACAGTACACATGATTCAGGACAACATATTACACATTTTGTTATACTTCATAACACAGACAGCTAAAAAACATCAGTCAGATTTCAACTAAAAATCACTTTGCCTAAAACACTAGAATTCTGCAACAGATGTTAACTTTCTTCCCCTATAAGGGTCCTGTTCTATTGGCTGCAATTCCTGTAGTCAGATGGCTCTCTTTCAACTCCATTCCTATGTTTCAGCAGGTCATACTTTGTGAAGCCTCTAACAACTAATTAAATTTTTATCTCAGACCTCTAATAGCTCAATCAATAATTTAGGGAAAAAAGAAAACATTTTCTGGGAAAGCATTAGCATAAGATTCACTGAAGCTGTGTCACTCCTTCTGGCCATATTTAATTTCAGCAAGATAAACGAAGAGAAAAGACAGTATAGCTCAATGCCATGCAATTTGTGTTGTAGTGTCAGTTTTGTATCTTGGAACATTTCTAAATAGCTTTTCTGCTAAAGCAATAATCAATTGGTACTACAGCACATCTGTAGAAAAGCAGGATGTTCTTGTTGGAATTGGATCAAAATTACATTCTGCAAATGTTCTCTCATTCCTATACCGCTTTCAGTTAAATGTTAAAATCAAAGAAATTCCATTGGATCGATAAGGACTTTGAAAAAATTTTGAAATAGTGATCTCTAGAGGGAATCTTGGACTTCCAAACTTACTTTAACTCATATATCATTAATATTTCTGTGTTAAAGAAATCTTTGTGCTGATGTCTGATAGACAGGAAGTTATATGATTTTTTTTACTCAAGACAAAACCTTCTTAAATATTCAGTAGTGTATTTCATTGTGGAAAATAGGGAAAAATATAATCAGTTAAATGAATTGTAAAATAAACAAAGGAAAAGAAATAGGATAAGAAATGGGTCCAAGTACGGTTAGTAAATATAAAAAAAGATCACACAAAAGTTGTCTGAAACATCCTCCAGCTATTTATATGCTGTTATATACAATATAATTAGTTGTAATATAGAAGCATAAAATTGGTAACTATAACAGAAATTTATAAGCAGCTGGTTAACATACTAAATAAGTATAATGACGTTGTACAAGAAAAAAAATGATGAAACTGAAGAGGTGAAAAGAGGTGAATACTTGCTTGGAAAAGAAAGAAGAAAAAAAAAAAAAAAAAAAAAAAAGAGGAATAAAATATTCACTGAATCTCTCTGCCTAGCTCCATTTTTATATGCAGGCACTGCATCCATAGGAAACACATGTTGGACTCCAAAATATTTCACTCTGGTTTGTATTCCATTAGCCAAGGGGAAAAGACACCTAGACACCATCTTTTACTCTTCAAAAGCTAGGAGAGATCCCCTATTTCCATTGCACTCATCTACAGCTGAGGGAGAAAGTCTCTTGGTCTTCTGTACCAGCAATAACTGTACCAGTGTATTGGTCACTGTACCAGCAATAATGAAGAGGAAATTACCTTGGTAAGAAAAAGAATATCCATACTTGAAGCAGCCTAGAAAGTCAGCCTGTCTCCCAGTCCTGCCTGTGGAGCAGTGTAATTATAGACCAGCTTATGTTTGGCAGCAGCTTGATGTGTGATTTGGACAGAGCATTGGAAGTGAAGACAGTGAGCTCATCTCCTTGTGGCATCTTGAAGGCTGGCCTTGAAGAATCAGTAATGGGCAAAAAAAGTGAGAATCTCTAGGAAAAATCTCTGTTGTAAAACTAAATTTACTGATCTTTGAGACCTCATATATCCAAGAATTCTAGCCACCCATGACGGTTATCAACTATATGTTTTGGTACATGGAAGGAATAAGTTCATAATGTACTCTGAGTTGTATAAACAAATGAAGTTTTTGCTGTTTTGTGTTTTGTTATGTTTTTTAAACATACTCCATAATGTCTTTTTTTTCCAGCCCGTCTTCCAAGTTGCTTGTTTTCTGAGCCCATTTTTCCTCTGGGCAAAGGAACTAGACTATTGGCTTTAATGATTCCTTAGATCACCATGTAATCTGGAATGCACAACACCCTACTGAGGATTAAATAGCAGATTTTAACTAAATAGTTCTTAAACTAATTTCACTGATACTTTTTTCTCTTTTCTTTTTTTTTTTTTTCTCCAAACTGAAGTGTTCTGCCATCATTTATGATTATTTGGCATTGTTTCTGGAAAGAAATGGGATGTTGGCAGATCCTATATATAAATAGACTTTGCCAGCACAATGACACTTGGAATCCTGATTTACTCAAGAGAATAATCAATTCTCTGTCAAAGCAGCTTCCATGTGAGCAAAAGATCCTCAGAGTTTATGTTCCTTTTCCAAAACCCTTTGCTCACTTCAGAAAATCTGTAGAAAGCTTCTGAATACTTCTCATTGAAAAAGGAATTTCTGTTTCCTTGTAGTTCTAGAAACGTGGTCGGACTTTGCACCTCTAAAGAGTCATTCATGCAAAAATGATGATTAGAAAGCCACCAGGAGCAAGGTGTTTAACCTGTCTTACCACAGATGTCTGGCTTAGATAACACAAAAATACACAGCTCTGAAGCAAACATCCTGTAACTTGATAGATTTGCTTTTAGTTTCTTTCTTTAAAATAAGGAAAAAAGAAAAAAAAAGCCTTAGGATTTCTTAGGATTTTAAACAGAGACTTTGTATCAAATTTCCCTGCTTTCATTTGGAAAAGAACTAAGACATGAATACTTAAATACTTAGTACTTTCTGCTTCAGTAGCAATTAATTTTAGCCACATATCTACTGAGCCATACTGAGTGTGGAGCAATATTCTATGGATATTGTTGGCCCCTGACCTGAACAATTTAGTGAACACTCAGACCTATCAATATTTTCTAAATAATATAATAATAATAATAAATGATAAAATATAGAATAATAACAATGAAGTTACAATCGCTACTTAGAAAATTTTCAGCAAGGTTTGACTGTTCGTTCACCCAGGTATTCCTTTCAGACAAGCAGTGTAAACCAATCCTTTTGCCCTGAAACAATACACACAGTATTATTTCATCCATCCAAAATAAATTTTACCTACAATACAACAGTTAGGAATTAATGTAAAAGGCAACTTTTTTATTTGCATTCTTAATGCTTTCCTTTTATCATAGCCTGTGTACCTGTACCGGTTCTCTTCCAACTAAAGACAAATAATGATTGTTCCTCTTGTTAACTGCTGGTTGGTTCTTGACTTTTGGGTACATCTTAACTGACTGAAGGTAGAGGTCATCTAAACCCAACACGCCACAACTGTCAGCCATAGAAATCGTTCCAGTTTTACCATTTCCTTCTGGCTCTTACTAAACAAATAGACAACAAAACAAAACAAAATAAAATCCCATCTGCTTGAGGGAGATGAACACATACAGCAACTTCTCAAAAGACTGAAACCACTATGAAATCCTTCTGCTCACCAATATTAACTTACATAATGAAAAAGACTTGAACTTTATCATCTTGCCTGTGTCAGAAAACTCAAAAGATAAATGTTGGGTGTGTGCCCAAGATCAGTAGGCACTCCTGATAAACTCATGTGTAAACACTTCTATTCTGGAACCAGTCTCTTCATTCTAGTTAGCCTAAGTCACTTTAAGATATTTTACTATGTCCATGTTCACATTCTCGTAAAATGCAGTTATAAAATTTCACTTGTGACAGTCCCATGAGGTGGCTAGCTACAGAAAGAGGTACGAATTGGAGATTTTTTTCAATTACTGCAGTCAAGTTCCAAGGACATAATGCACAATAGGTACTATACAGTGGTCCTCTCACAAGAAAACACTTTAATTATAGGTTGCTGGCAGGGATCCAAAGGGGAGCTGGCTATCATTACTGGCTGAAGGCTTTCATCTAGTTAAATTCAGAAAAAGCAATGCAAAGCAGACAAAGCAAAGTAATTACCATTATCAGGAGGAAATACAGCAATACTAGAGCTGGTCTTTGCTCTTCACAAGAGATGTGCTCTTTTGTTAAGGCAACAGTCTTGACCTCTGAGTATTCACACAGCTAGGCTAGAGCATGTGTGAATATTTAGTAACCTTTTCTTTCTTGACAAGCAATGCTTAGCAAGGCAAACATCATATGTTTGATGTCTCTCATTAACCACATATTCGAAGGAAAAGCACCTTCTCTACAGCACATATACAATTCTTCTGCAGATATTTCCTACATGCGCCTATTCATCTTATCTGCATAATATCAGTAAGGGAGCATCGATTTGTTGTTTCATAATGAAGCAGTTATTTAATCTGTTATCATACAGAATAAACTAGATGAGTTTTGTAACCAAATTTTAACTTTTATTGTGAAATATTAATAATGCAAATACAAACTCACACAAACAAGCTTATTAGAAAAAATATACTATGAAAAAAATCCCAGGTAAATTTTAATTTCATGCAAGTAAATTTTCCTCCCTCTTACCCGAAGAACTCACTGCATTTAATCTCTTGTTCCCTGTGATGCTAACTCATGAGAAAAGAGATTATTACCTGCAAGTTCTGTAGCCATTTGGTGTTTATCCAGAGCTGCAAGGAGCCATTTTGCTGCCCATGGTAGGACAGTACCCACCCACCCCCCACTGTTATTTTAGTATTTTTATCAACAATCTCTGTTGCCTTTAAAGGCACATTTCAAAACCTTATCTGAATGGGTGACTACTCACTCAGCACAGTCCCCCTTAAAATGCTCAGGCTGAGAATGGCTGCACGTCTCCTTGAAATTTTGCAATTCAGAGTAAATGCAAAATGTCACAAAATTTCCATGGGTAGACATGGTCTACTGTTAAAGTAGGTGAAGACCCTTCTCCAAGCACTGGGTGGTTCAGACTCATTTGTGATTCTCTTTTGCTTGGCTCTTACAAAGAGCAAGGCATCACATTTTTATGTTTTGCTTTCTGAAATCGTTGGTGGATTACATTGAAATTTGGGACATAAATGTTTTGGCTAATAATAAAAACATTGTGTTTCATCCCTAATACTTCCAAATTGCGTATTTCATTCAGCAAATAAACTGGGAGAGACTTTTCTCAAATGAATTTGTTTTGGCATAGAAGAAAATGAAAATATTTTGGGGCAAGTGCATCGCAAAATGCTTCCAACACCTCTCAAATTTAGCTTTTCACATTACTGAACTACTGACCTCAGCCATCATTAATTACAATTGCAAATTTTCCAGTATTGTTTCATAACTTGATAAGGAAACACGTCTCCTGTCCTTCTGGGAAGAGGAGAAACAATCATTACTAGGAACACAGCACTGGCCAACCATTCCTGACAAGAGACTGAACCTCTTCAGCTTGTTTTGAAAAACAAAAACTAGGAAAGCTTTATTTCCTAGAAAAAATAAAAAATAAAAAATAAAAAAAGATATTTTTTCTTGTCTGATTTGTGGATTGCTGCATGACTTACTTTTGTTGCTTATGTCATTTAAGATATTTTGGGAACTTATTTTCTGATATTGGAGACTGATTATTGTTTGAAATGTGTTTCATTGCCCTTCATTTCAAAGAATTTTAGAATGCTTTAGTAGAATACAAATGCAGAGATATTTTGCTTCTCTTTCAGAATGATGGACTTTGGTGAATTCTTACCATCACCAGGCATCTTTCTTAATTATTTTCCAAGGAGATGTGAATCATTCTTTTCTGCAAGTTCATGAATTATGTATTGTATTGGATACTATGCTCAGTCATGTGATTATTAGTCTCTCTCTCTCCCTCTCTCACACACACAGTTCTTAATCATTCAAGGTTGCCTTTTTTCTTAAGCATCTGAATAATTTCTTTCATACCGTCTGAGGGTTTTGATCTTCCCTGTTGAAGAGTTCAATAGTCCCTTGGCCTGAAGATGGAGGTACCTGTCCTGACAGCTGCTCAGCACCTCCTGGGACTACTAAGGTCCCTTGGGTTACAGAGGTTCCAGCTGAATGGTACAGACGTTGAGCAGCAGGACAAACCTCCCTTTGCCCAAGGCCATCAGGATGCCTAGGGTGATGCTGCAGCAACCACCTGCCCAGAGGCAGACCCCTGGCAGTGGCCACAGCAGCAGCAATACATTGCTTTTGAGCCTTCTCGCTCATGCACTACCCAGGCATTTTTCCCATGCAGATCCATGCCAAATTACTACCAGGGACTTCATTTATCTCCATGTGTTACTATAATCCTTGTACTCCTACTAATTCAGCAGGCTTTGGGAAATATTCCAAAGATACTAAAATATAAGGAAAGTTGTATTTTTTTAAGAAATTGTGTCTAGGGCGATATATTTGCAATAACATTTAATTGAGTACTAGAGTATTCGTATATAAAAATTGCAGACCAGATAAGAAACAAACACTGTATTAAAAACAAAATACCGTTTCTTTGCTTCTTTGCTCTTTTTCGCTCACATTATCAGTAAAGTGCCATTTTTTCTGTGTGTGTGTGGTGTTTTTTGTGTTTGGTTTTTGTTTGCTTGTTTTTGTTATTGTTTTTTAGAAGAAAGGCAGGATCTCTACGGAAAAAATGATCATTTCTCAATATTTTGAGGCCCGACATATTTTGCATACTGGGAATATACTCCTGCAGAACTAAATTATATATTCCTGCATATCTAAATTGCATATATATTAAATAGGCAAAGGCAAATTTCAGGGATTTGCAGAGAAATTTAATGTAACTTGGAAAATAAAAATCACTATAGCAATGCAATTGATGGTAGCTAATCACTAAAGTTGAGTATAAGGCAACACTCCTGTTTTTTGCCATGTTTAAAAATCTTGAAAGTCTACCTTTTTTCAAAAACAAACCATAGTCAAATAACATTTTTGGAAAAAATATGTTTCTCACATTCCTGGAATAATCATATATAGATGCAATATGTTTATTTAATATCCAAATTTTATACCCCAGATCATCCTTAACTTCTGGATTTGAATATAAGTGTCTCACGTTATTAATTTGTTAGTCTTCATGCACGGCAATGAGTCTCAGATTCCCATTCTTGTTTTGCTTCAGCAACATGTCATTTTCTGACAAATTGGTGCAATGTAGGACAAACCCAAAGGAACATTTTGATTTATTTATACATTTTACTGGTTTTAAAATGAACTGTAGATTAAAAAATAATAATAATAATAAAAAATAAAATAAAATTAGCTCCCGTACATAGTGGGAAGAAGAGTGAGCTGAAGCACATCATACCTGGAAAGGGAAGATTACGTCCTTCTGTGAAAAGAAATTCCAAACATATTGATACAAATCCTTAACCCAGAGCTCTCTTGTGCTAAACACAACCTTAAAAAAATAACTGCCCAAACAAGCTCATATGGCTGGATCATTTACTGCATTATGAATTTTGTCCACTTAACAACATCAAAATCTCAAAATCTATGGATACTGGTATATATATCAATTTCTTATGGATGCTGAGATGCTTCCCCAAACTCTTGAACCCAAATTCTGTGCCAGAAACTACAGAATATCACAATGGTGGAGTCGCATTTGGAGACCTGACTTCTGCATGGAGAATAAATATTTCTTCATAAAAAGTAAAATCAAGTGTGATGTTTTTTACACTCTAGCAGGAATGACCAGTACAAGATACCTAAGCAATAGTGCCATACTGTGATGACAGTACATTCTGATTCAGCCAGCTAGCAGTGCTTTCAGGACCTTCACCAACCTTTCTACCATGGAATGTGGGCTGTGGCCTCTCTGGGTCACCTACATGACTGAAAGCTGTTCTTCAGAAAGCCTCGTGCTAAATCCCTGCAAAAATCTAAGAATGTTTTTGGTATTCGGGCTGCATTTGAAACAGTACTGGTGGACTGAGGAAGGCTGTATTTTAGCATTCATTCACTGGAATGATATATTGACTTAGCTGGCAAATTAGCCTTCACATGGAGTGCTCCAGGCACTTGTCTGGCCAGAATGGGTTTTAATAGTTACAACTTTGCCTCATTTTGCTTCAGCCCATTGCCTGATCAAGAGTCTTTCTAGCTAAGTCCTTGACTATGTTATCAGGTTATGAAGTGGGCCAGTTAGTTAGGAAATTCATTACAAGCACTGTTATTAAGTGGCTTACCTTTACTTAATTTCTGCATTCCTGTTTAGTGTGCTTCCTTTTATTCCATTAAAACTATGCTACAGAACAGTGTGCAATGGTCACATGGTAAAAATAGAGCATGCAATTTATAGAAACAAGATTTCATTAAACAGTAATTAATATAAATCTTTTGTGAAGGGAAAGAAACTGGTCTTCTTGTGGTGTATTGTAAACCTGGTATTCAAAGCACCCCTGAAAGAGGATAAAGAGAAAAAACACAGGACAAGGCACTGTGATATCTCCCACTGTGGAATGTAAAAAGACATTATGTGTTAGCCAAGTGCTCTAATGAAGAATTAGTTTGAATAAGGCCACCTGGAAACAGGTTCAAATCACCCTAGAACTGAGCACAGTAGTTCACCTGGAAGGTCAGTTTGCCAGATTTTCATCTTCCTAGCCTCCGTTCAAACTTGCTTACCTTTCCATAGCAATGACTGCAATGTCTGAGTAAGTTTTGATGCAATAAGCATGTTTCAATACTATATGAACACAATATTTCCATGAAATAATATCATGCAAGTCACTGATTATTTAAATAACGTCAATGAGCTTTGCATCTCTCTGCTTTAAAGAGAAGTGCTGTAATTTTAGAGATATGGAGGCAACCCACTTGTTAATATCGTGTATGGCATCATCTGCAAATAGCACATTGCTGAGCTAAAAGGCTCTAATGTAGTAGACCAGTGGCCAAAGAACCAGTCACCATGGCAACTCTGTATTAAGTTTTCCTGTTACAACAATTGTGAAGACTATTCAATCACAACTCATTTGATCTGAATTCTTCTATATTTCTAAACAGCTCTCGTGAATATTTTCACTTCTAAAATTTTGTCTTAGTTTTAGGAGAAAACAAAACATAGCAAACTGAAAGGCTGAATGAAAGGCTTACTTTCAGAAGGTCAATATAAGTCCATTCTATAACCCTGGTCAAAAAAAAAAAAAAAAAAAAAAAAAAAAAAAGTCATACATATTATGTCCTGGTTTCAGTTAGGACAGAGTTAATTTTCCTCCTAGCAGTTTGTAGGGTGTTATATTTTAGATTAGGATGTGAAGAGTGCTATAAACATGCTGATGTTTTAGTTGTTGCAGAGCAGTGTTTACACCAAGCCAAGGACTTTTCAGCTTCTTGCTCTGTCCTGCCAGTGGGCAGGCTGGGAGTGCAGCAAGAACTGGAAGGGGACAGACCCAGGACAGCTGACCCGAACTGGCCAAGGGGGTATTCCATACTAGCTGACGTCATGCTAAACAATATATAGGGGTGACGGGGCCCCTGGGCATCAGTCAGCGGGTGGTGAGCAATGGTATTGTGCATCACTTGTTTTGTACGCATTATTAGTAGTACTATTATTATCATTATTGTTATTATTATTGTTGTTATTATTATTTTCCTGTCTTAATAAACTGTCTTTATCTCAACTTACAGGCTTCACTTTCCTGTTTCTCTCCCCCATTCCAGAGAGGGAGGGGGGAGGGTGAGCGAATGACTGTGTGGTGTTTAGCTGCTGGCTGGGTTAAGCCACAACGATATATATTAGAGTTTATGTTACATTGTCAAACACAGCACCTATCCACAGAGCCCAGGGAGTCCATCAGCTAGGGCTATGAAGATTTTGCCAGATCAGTCATCATTTCTTAATTTTTATTGCATATCTGAGGGGCAGATTCTTCTTAAGAACAAAAATACTCCTCTGCCTTACTAATAACTTGTACCCACCTGAGGACAGCAGCTTTCCTACGTGTCACACATGTGCAGAGCCATCTCTCAGGATTCTCAGTGCCCAGTCAGCATCTGGACTTGTAATGGGAATATCCACAAAGTAGAATCACCTGCTATACTTTGTACAATGCCCCTTTATATTAGGGGCATCTCCTAAAAGCCTTTTAAGTCAATTTGTACCTGGATATCCAAATATACCACACTTTTCTGCTCGTAAGCTGACCAGAGCTCTTTCCCAGGGCAGACATCAGCATTTTGGCTGCTGTGAATGCCAACGTACTTGATTCCTGTGCTGGCTTACTGCAACATAACCAGGAAAGAAAACATGCATTCCTTAGAAATCTCCATCTGACACAAATGCAGCTGCCCACCAGCTGAGGCCACCATAAGCATATCACAGCATGGCTCCAATCTCTGCACTGACTCCCCATTAGAAATGGGCAAGTGCACGGTGTCATCCCAGCTAATTGGGCTCTTATCATGGGACTGACCTTTACCATCTGTGAGATCACCTCTTTGTCCATGACTACTGCTTTCTGTAGCAGTTCCTCTCCACTGGAACTGATGTTTCATAGATACAAGCCTGCCACAATGAGGACAAGACCTTATGGAACGCTAGGTAAGACTTTGGAAATAATTTCTGATGATTTTTTTAAAATCAAAAAATCAGTGCTTTCAGAATTATATTGCACATTTCCCAAGATTCATTACTTGAAATTTTAAAAATAGGTGACTGCTACCTTTAGAAATGCAAAAATAGAGAATGGAAAAATTACTCCTGAATGTTACCTGAGTGGCTCAAATATACAGAAATAAGTCCTGTAATAAGCTGCACAGTCAGTGATACAGGTGGATAGTGTATCCTCCTACACAACCCCAGTTGTGTTTGTACTTTGATCATCCCTGTTTCTGAGCATCAGGCGCAAATGAACCCAAAACATCAGAGCAACAGCTGAAGTGGAAGTTCCAATTTCTTTAACATATTAGTAAAAACATGAAGGCAGCATACTTTTACTTTTTATGAAATAATGCCTGCACCCCTTCTTATACAGGTGCACACTGTCTGAAACAATGATATACTAATTACTTAGCAGGGACCACATCTGCTATCACAACACTAATAATTAACACAAATATTGGTGAAATTGAAGGTTATAGAAGTAGAAGTAAATTTTGTTCTGAAGTTAAAATTGGTCATTCACCTAAATTCACTTAAAAGAGAAGTCAGGTTAGATAGAAAGATCTAAGAGTTTTAAATATGCTCCAAGTTTTAATAGTTTGTTTATAAAACATATGGGCAGGATAATGATGTATGGTTTCAGGTTTCCATAAAAATACTTAGCACATATCCATTTGTGCTTATTAAAAAACCCACACACTTTAATCTGGCCATCTCAAAGAGACATAGGTGGGATGTTTTTAGTTTCTAGGCCACATTTAATTATTTTAATGAATTACTACTACCAAGCACAACAACAACATCCTGAAACCACACCAAGCTTCACATGAAATTAAAATTTGAGCTTGACTCATTCTGCTTATCATTTCTGATCTTACCAGTCATTATATGTATTTCTCCTTAATCCTTCTTTCCTGTAATATCTTGAGGTTTGACTGCAAAATAGGGGCAAAGTCATTTAAAAACATGAGACACCAAATGAATGTCTACAGGTAAAATGTCTTATAGCAATGAAGTGTCCATTTATTTTAAAAGCAGCAAGGTTTAATGGAACATTACTGAAGCTTTTAATCTTTCCTCAAGATATTTCAGGCAGGCCTTTTCTCCTGGGAGCCTTGTCTGCAGGGATCCTAGAGCTAAACTGCAGTCAAGCTGCTATTTCAGCAAAGGTTGAAGTAGTTCATGCTTAAATTAAATTGCAGAACCCTCACAGCAAGAAACTATAGTTACAAAAAAAAAAAAAAAAAAAAAAATCTTTGTATAAAATCCTTTGTCTCTTTGTCTTTTATCTTCTTCATTAGAGGATTAGAGGCTTAATTACAATGAGTTGCAGCAGGGCCAAACCCTACTTCTACTGGAGTTAAAATGGCTTCACAGGGACCAAAATTTTGCCATGAGCATCAACACATGCATTGCTGTAATGCTCTTTACCTCAGAATCTGTATGATTTGAAGACTTTCCTTCTCATAAACAGAATGTATTAGCTTGCATCCACTGGCTCAGTAAGTATGGTTACATTTCTTTTGAATCAGAATTGAATCACATTTGCAGAAAGCAACCTCATGAGACACTGTTTGCAAAAACTTAATTACACATTCCTGTGATCTACTGTGTATTTGAGTTACAGGTACATAAATTGAGCAAAATCACCTCCTTTGTCTACTTGCTAGCTCTTAGAACATAGCACTTTTGCTGTGAAAGTAGGCTGTGTCTACACTAGTGGGTTCAGCTAAAGCTTAGAACCTTTCCCAGGCACAGGAACACAATTGCATGCACTAATAAATTGGTTGAGTTGTCTTTGGCATCCTGCTTTTTTTGCCAGCTAACAATTTCCTGAATAGATCCTGGGTGCAGCTCAAGAGGCAGAGCTTTCCCAGAGCAGTTCCCAGGAGGCACCTCGGAGGCATTTAGCTGCAGGGGTGCAGACTGTCCCACTCCACTAGGCCTTCTTATCCAGGGCCATTCTCAAGCCCTCTTCATTTACTATTGGAGATGTAGCCTTTGAGAAGTTCAAGAAAACTGAGAAGAAGTTCACTATGGCCAGTAGTTGCATTGAGCTAGCCTGATTGTTCAGACCAGCGTGTAACACCAGCTTTCCTGGAGGACCCTTCTTTCTTGTCTTGAGCATGACAAAACTCTTCAGAAGACCAGGTCCAACAGAATCACCTTCAGCTGTCAGCCAGGATCCCCAAAGTCATGTTGGTAAATCAGAGCTCCACAATCACATCACCTGCAAATGAAAACTCATTTGTGAGAATGGTCTGAAAACCAGGCCACCAGTTTTGCAGCTGGGGCCCTTAGAAAGCTAAGTATCATATTCTGTCCTTTGAAGGGTCACTGTCACCCTGTCCCTCTTCCTTCTCTTGCAGAAATGTTTCTAATTCCTGAGTTTCCACTTAATTCAATATGTCTATGAGATAGTAAACGCAGTAACACTTGGTTTTCTATAAACAAGAACATACTGTGAAAGGGCACTGTAACACAAATGATCATGTTCAGAATACTGTATTTTTGAATAAGCAAGTGAAATATCTGTTTTACAGTTACATAAGATAAGATTTTTTATCATTATTCATGCCTTATTGTTAAATATTATAGTGGGTGATTCTTTGGGAAGTATGCACTGTGGTAAACGGTATGCCACAAGCTGAATATTCTATAAGTGCTTTCAAATAAAAGTTCTTTCTTCTGTGATACAAGTCACTAGTTAATCAGCTGAAGTCAACACAGGTCTAGAATATTTACTAAGCTTAATGAACAGTACTTTTCAGGAACTATATTTTAATCACTAGCTGGCTCCAAATGCAATTTGCTACAAAGCTAGTAAATACAATTACACATATAACTCTGATGTGAATTAATACATGATAACATTCACAAAAGCAACATAGATTCAAACACTACAATATAATTCAAACACAGTGGGAAATTAACTAAACTAAGAAAAGCAGTGTATTTTTGCAGTTTCATTTTTACTTCAATTTCTCTCATCTCCCATTAAAGTCTTCTGTAACTTCAAAACACACTTTATGATTAGAATACTGTAAATCACATCTTATATGGTAAAAACAGAACTTTCAAATGCCTTCGCAATTATTTAAATCATACGCTTTGCAATCTCATTTTTTGTTCTGCATGAGGAAAGTACAAAATAAAAACCCATTTAAAGATTAGTGTTCAAAATCCCGAAGTACTTAAGAAATCAGGCCATGGTCATGAGTGCATGTGTGCATATGCATATATGCATATATACGTATATGCATATGCGTATATACATGTGTAAGTACGTCAGAGACACTCTGGAGTGAGCCTCTCCCAGGGTTACTGCTTTGGGCGTATCACCATGATACCATGGTTATGCAGCTTCCAAGGCCAAAGTGCTCTCAATGGTGGCTGAACTGAAGCGCAGGCCAAGTAATTACATCTCTATTACCTGCACCATCAAGGTAGATCTACAAGGATTTTATTGTGTAAAAATTAATGCATAGATGCTTTAATCTTTCCCAGTATAAGAAAAATACTATAATCTGTTTTACTGAAATGGAGTCTTTATTCTGCTCGAAAATCTTCCTCTTTATTCCCAATTAGCAACTGAATGGAAAACATGTTTATAAAATAGTTTGATGGCAATCTAGACTGAAGAGTCCTGTCCTGTCTCTGCATGGGTATATGCACATAAACAGTCACAGCTCAGATTATTGTTGCCTTCAGGGGGCAGTGGCGACCTGGTTCAGGAATGGCACAGCGACCAACCCCAGGCTGCTCGGTCCATCACAGACACCACTGTGGTGGATGGCAAATGGCGTTTATTGTCGAGTCACATGGTGTTATATAGCCTAGTCCCACAACGTCACTACCACTTGCTTACATCACAGACCACACGCTACTGCCCATCAAGGGAGGGCTCCTTCTTTCTGTACAACACGACATCTTCCAGCCGCCAGACCCTAACTATCCACAGATTATATCTAGGTAACAGACCTAGATGACCTTATTTTTAAGGTTTGAATTGGTCCAGAGACCAATTTAATTTAACTTTAATATATTCCTCCCACAAGTATTCTAAGTTTGAATTCATTATTCCTTTTTTCAGTTTTGTTTAACTGGTAAATAAAAATAAATAAATAAATAAAAATAATTGAGCATTCTTCATCCAAAAGATTTTTTTCTTCACACAAAGAGAATTTAATTAAATCAGATTCTAATCCAGTTAATTAGTGTTCAAACTGTGCTCAGACAGCCCTAAAACGTATTTGTTCCATCATCTGGATATCCATTTAAAAGCATATTATAAATCATTTCATTTTGCTAGTCTTCTAACAGTAATAATTATAAAACCAGAGCACATTTTTCTAGTAGCTATTAATACTCTTCAGGAAAAGTGAGAATGATTATCTCCATTTTACAGGTGGGGAAACCTATTTCCCATTTTGTTAATGATGCCCTCTTTCTTTGCACTTCATTAAGTCATTCACAACAGTATAAAGGGAATCTAAAATAGTGCCACATAGTATTTGTAGTGTGCACAGTTTTTCATCATTTTTCCCTAGAATAACTAGCTTCTGTGCAGTCTTGAATCAGCTTTGGGGAACAGAATACAGAACTTTATTAATGATATTCAAATCTACATGTGACTAAATACCACTCAAGTAGAAACCCTCCACAGAGTAAAGCCATAAGGAAAAATCCTTAATAACTAAAGTTTCATGAACGGCAAGGAATAGAATAACAGCTTTTTAATTCATAAGATTTTGGAGAATAATAAATAAATGAGAAAAACAACAACTTTTATTCTTTGAAATGCTTTACATCTACCTCTTGAAAAATTCTTACTCTTCATTTGATGCCTAAGATAGCAGATCAGATACAAGTGTAGTGCTTAGCTGATTGCCCTATTACAAAAATCACGAGGTCTCTCTTGGATTCAGCCCATATACAGATATGCATCAATTCCAGGAAATGTTATCTTCAAATGATGTCTGAATCACAAGATAAATAGGCTGTTGACCAATTGAACTTTCTGGTTATTTTATCTCTTTTAAACAACTGAAATTGCTACTGTGGCCATTGTAACTGCAGCCAGTTTCTGTGTTATTTCTTTGAGTGCCTACTGTAAAAAATGTCATAGTGACCTTGAAAACAGAACTAGTGTGGGAACAGTGTGGAAGAGAAAAGACACTGAAACACCACTGGGGCAGCTCCATGGCAGATACAGTTATTTCTATGCTGCCATTTACAGCAGAGGGGGAACTTACTAGATTTCCATTCAAGCCTCTCTCACTCTGTTGGCCAACAAGATCTAGCTGAAAAGTGTAGTGTAGAACATTAGTGACTTCAGTTTCAGGGAGATGTGTTAAAGAGCATAGCCCAGCATAGGAGGAGGATGGCAGCACAGACACTTCTGGAGTGCCTGAATGTTACAGCTTCTGCCAAAGTGGCCTGGTGGCTCTGTCCACTGTGCAGTCTACATCCACTGCACTGGTGTTCTCACGGCTCCCCAGCAATTATTTTATTTATACTAAAGGTGTTTTAAGAAAAATGACAAGGAAAATTAATTTCTGTTTCATAGCTACATTTTGCATCATCTTTCTCACTTTTAATCATACAGTGTCATGTCTAGAAAGTCTATTTTGGGCAGAGACTGTGTTTATGATCTTTTTTGTACAGTACTTTGCACACCTGGGGTACTTCATACAAAATTTACTAAAGTTTTGTTATTGACATAAGCCCCTGACTTGATATGCTGATAGCATAGATGCTTATGAAACGAACACATACTTGTTATTCCTTTTTTGTGTTTTGTTTTTGTTTTAAACTTAATAAAGGTATAGTTTGGAGGTGTCACATTTCATTGTTTCAACATGAGGTTGGTGTGCTTATTCTTACAGGGAGAAATTTGGCAATAAATGTGTAAGCTTTAATTTTATATGTTTTAATGACACAATATGGAAACACATTTAATCAGATAATTTTTTTTTTTTTTTTTTGCATTTGTTTACTATTGTGAACATGTAGACATTTCTGGTTTTGACAACACTTTGTATTCTTTGAGGTTTCCCAATTCCTACATGAAAGGATTACCCATAGCCAACATTACAAAAGCTCTGTAGTGGGAAAAGTAATACTGGATTTGAACCAAGTGGCAAGAAACTCCCCTTGGAAAAGGGAGTAACTTCTATAAAGTGACGATATAATGCAAAGAATGTATTGGTAATGTGTTGAAAATATCTGCCCATGTCTTCATATGTGTTGAAAATATCTGCCCATGTCTTCATTTATTTGGGGCTGTTTCTGATATGATGTGGTAAAAGTACAATTTCAAATGTATATTAATCATAGAATATATCGAGTTGGAAGGGACCCATAAGGATCATCGAGTCCAACTCCTGGTTCCACACAGGTCTACACAAAAATTCAGACCATATGACTAAGAGTACAGTCCAAAACGCTTCTTAAACTCTGACAGGCTTGGTGCCATGGTGCTTTTATTGATAAGCATCATTTTCCATCATAGTTAGTAAAGATCTCACACAAGTACTGACAGTTTAAATCCAGCTGTTATAGCGGAAATTAACTTTCTAGAGCACTTCTCTGAATACGTTTATAATCCATTATAATTTTAATTATAATATTAATATTTATTCTGTAATTCTATCTCTTAGAATTGTAATTTCCTCAGCTCTTAGGAACTGGTATGATGAAGATATTACAGAAGAGAAATAATACATATATTGGACAACACTTTACTGCACTGCTGCATTGCTTTTTGTGTTTCTCTAAGCAGCAAGAGAAAAAAATTGCTGCATATTTCAACTCAGAACTTCATAAATGGAAGTAAGAAAGCTCACTTATACCTGCCATCTCTTCTGCAAGTAGAAATCTTCTCATTAGACTGAGATATTGCCTTCTCTCTTAACCCATGAGTATCTCACTGTGTCAAGTTGGTCTGTCCGGAATTGCTCAGAAGAAACATCAGTCTCTAAGACTCAGTCCAGCTGTCTTACCTCTCCAAGTAAGAAAATCTTGGAGTCACTAATAAACTTTTTCTGCATAAGGAAAGTGGGAAGAATTGGGAATGGGAAAACAGAGAGAGAGAGACAGAGAGAGGGAGAAAATCAGAATGGATGTAAAATGAGCAATATATATGTGAGGATCATTGAGAATAAAAATGGACTGCAAGTGACAGAACAAGAGGAGACAATAAACAGAAAAGAAGAAGAAAGAAAAAAAAAAAAAGAGGAAAAAAATTTACAAATAGAAAAGGCAATGCAAATAGTTGGAAATTTACATGAAAAGAGGTGAAATTAACAAGAAAGAGAGGAAGACATATTTTAAGTCCTCTTCCATCTGTTTCATATTCCCTTTTTCTATGATTTAAACATTTAGCTAGTCTTTTAGTTGTTGGGAAAAATAAAAAATAAAAGCTCTCCAGATTCAGTTAATTATGATTTATTTTTTTTGCTTGATTAAATTGTCATCTTTAAATTGAAAATTAGTAAAAAGAAAAATGCATCTACAATCATGCAAAAAAAAAAAAAAAAATCTACTTTTAAATATTTGCCTCCAGATTATAAGGAGGCCCTGCACCTGAGTCGGGGCAATCCCAAGCACAAGTACAGGCTGGGCAGAGAATGCATTGAGAGCAGCTCTAATGAGAAGGACCTGGGGGGTGTTGGTTGATGAGAACCTTAACATGAACCAGCAATGCATGCTTGCAGCCCAGAAAGACAACCGTACCCTGGGCCACATCATAAGCAGTGTGGCCAGAAGGGCAAGAGAGGTGATTCTTCCACTCTACTCTGCTTTTGTGAGAGCCTACCTGGAGTTCTGTGTTCAGCTCTGTAGCCCCCAGCACAAGAAGGACATAGACATATTACAAGTCCAGAGCAAGGCTATGAAAAGGATTAAACAGCTGGAGCACCTCCCCTACGAAGACAGAATGAGAGAGTTGGGGTTGTTCAGCTTGGATTAGAGAAGGCTGTGGGGAGACCTTGGAGCAGCCTTCCAGCATTTAAAGGAGACCTACAGAAAAGATTGATAAGAGACTCTATCAGGGTTTGTAGTGAGAGAACAAAAATAAGGAACAAATTCTTTACTATGATGGTGAGGCACTAGAACAGGTTGCCTAGAGAAGCTGTGCATGTCCCATCCCTGGAGATGTTCAAGGCCAGGGTTTTGAGCAACCTCATCTGGTGGGAGGTGTCCCTGCCCACAGCAGAGGGGACATTTTTCTTCACAATACTTTGAAAATATTCAATAAAAATACTTAAATAATTTTCTACTTAGTAAAAAAAAAATCAAAGAGTTTTGTATTTAAATTAGTCCTTAATTTTAGAATACAGTATTTACTATTAGTAATCTATATTTATTTACAGTATTCACTAAATTATTTTCAGATGAACAGAAGTCTCAGAGGATATGAGTGGTATGGGCCAAAATAAATGTGTTTACAACATCTTGATGGATTTGCATTTGGACATCAACTTCTTCCCGTTGTTCTTTACCTCTCACCTGCTTAGTCTTTGCAACTGAAACTGAATTAGGTATTTCCTTGCCTTCCACCAGTTTTCTCACCAGATATTACAAAAATGTGTTTTTATCCTTCTAATATTGTAGGAGAATCAAGTCTCAAAGGTTCAAAATAATATCTTGGAAGTTTTTAGAATTTATGAGTTCATGTCTCTTTCTAGGTCACTTCATGCTCTTCTCAATTGTAAACCTTCAGGAGCACAAGATGTAAGAAGCCCTGAGGGACTATTTATAGTCTTGTTTATTAACTATATGGTGGCTTGCAGCCTATAAACATTTTTTACCAAGTCTCGTTTAGTCCCCATTGGTTATTTATTTATCCTAATCCTGTTTGAAATCTTCTGAGCAAAATGTCTTAATAAAGACTTGTGATGATGGGTTCCATCAGCTAATTTTATACCATATACAGTAGACTATTTTCTATCAGGTCTGCTTTTATAGCCTTTATTATTGCCACTGAAAATAATCTTTACTCATTCTATAACAGTGCTAGGCTCTGCATCAGTACTGCTCTACAGTGTTTTGTTATATAAATCCAATTATTTGTGACCTCTAATTGGGATATTTAAGGAACAATGCACAGCTTCATACATAAGAACTTTACCATCTTTAATGTATTTTCTGTTACACTCCTGGAAGCATTAGGTGTGCAAACAGTTGAATCTTTTAATAATTTGGAAAAGGAGGACTAAGACAGCAACGAAGTGTCTATACCATGTCAATCTGATTCAAATCTGAGATGAACAGACTTTCAACTATTCTCTGGCACTGCAGTTGTTTAGACCAAAACAGTTTGTGTTCATATTTTCAAATGGGGATCCAACAAAAACTTTCTTTTAGAAATGGTCCTCTGCCAGTGATCACTCCAAAACAAACCCAAGAGATGTTCAGAAAGATGCTAGTTATTATAGACCAATAGTTTGACAGGGAAGATTCAGTTACTGCAGTGGGCTAAATGATCCAGTTCTAGTGCCCAGGCACAGTCCATCGTGATGCTTATAGTCTGGTAGCAGAGATTTCTTCTGCTTGAGAGAAGAAACGAGGAAAAACATTGTTCTTGTTGTTAAAACACTGTCCTTGTTGTTAAGAAAAATTCTTTTTTTGCCTTGTGATGAAGAGTACGGGCCCTGTAAAAACCACCAAAAGGCGCCTGGGTCTAATTGCTAAAATGGGTGCAAGTGAGATAATTGGCTGAGAAATAAGAAGAAAAGGGGGGGGCGGAGGGGGGAGGATGCTTTGCTCTGGGGATATACAGGCACTGTAAATTCATGCAAAGTCACTAAGAAAATATGGTCCAATCACTTTCTCTTAACAGCAGTTCATTCAAGACATGTTTCATTTGGGTTTTCACCACAAATAAAGGTTATATACCCCATGCTGCACAACTAGGACTTGGCAATATGCTATATTGCCATCTGGTTTTGTTTATCATGGATTTTAACTATTAAACATTTATTAAAGACCTTATTTGTTAAGCCATTTTTCAATAATTGTGGTTATTATTTATTAATCGTAATACATCTGCATAATTACTTAGGGCCTCCTTCTGGTATTCTTACTCACACTGAGTAATAATTTGCTCCATGATCTATCCCAATAAAACAAACCACAGATCTAGCTAACTTTCATCACAGGTTTGGGAAACAAAACTGTTTTTCCTGTGGTATTTGCACCATGTGTATTAAGCTAAATGGTCAAGTGCATGCACATATGCATGTGTGTGTTTCAGTTCTCTGAAGAGTTGTGTGAGGTTCTGATTAGTAATTTCAGTTTAGAGATGTGTATGTTGCTAATTTTTATGAGATAATGAATTTGCAGGAAGGACACATCTAGATCTGTCTCTGCTATGATTCAATCAATGTTATTAACACAAATTTTAAAAGGCAGGTAATGCTCAGTTTCTTAAGATTCTTTTTCTGGTATCTTATTCAATACCTATTAGTGTCTTTGGCTAATTTATAATGCAGACTAAGATTCACAGCATTTTTTCAGACAGAAATGTACAATTTTGGATAACTTGGAGATCTGAACATCAGATGGCTCACTTGTTTAAATTATCCAAGCTGAAGAGCACAATGTGACGTAATATACATCTTAACTAATTTTAAGGAAACTGTGAGTAGGCCACTCAATAAAGAAATCAGATTTGCCACCAAAAAAAAAAAAAAAAATTCTTTTGACAATACAATCATAAGATGAATACAATCATAAGATGAATAATCTTTGAAGGTGTTGTTTACACCATACACATAAACTAGTGAAAGTAAAGATAACAATGTATGTGTTTAAGAGGAAGGCAGTCTGACATTGCACAGATAATCAAGGAAGAGATTATTTTGAGAAAACAGCATGTAACACAATTAAGAGCCCTTGAGAAACAAGACATCAGGTCTCTGCTTGCTATTTGTGAATGAGGAAGACATGCCGCAGTCCTAATGAGTCTGATCCAGACAAGAGATTAAATAACCCATTTTCTTATTTCAGGCTGGGAAACCTGTAAAGGCCAGAACATTTCAACATGTTTATGACATATTGGATTTGTGTTGTCATATACAGATGAGAACCTGTGGCATTAGAAAAAGGGCAAAAATAAGTTTGTCTTCCTATTAACTTTCAGTTCTCAACAATGAAAATGATGTTAAGGCACTTATATATGTATATATATATATATATATATATATATATAATTTATTTAATAATTTAATAATTTAAAATTTAATAATTTATATATATATATATATATAAATTATTAAATGATTGTTCTACTTTTAGCATTGGCTCAGCAATCCCCAAACCAACAGAGCTTACAAATTCCACCAAGAATACATTTTAAAAAGATAAATATGCTGTTGAATTAGACTCATTTGATCTTTGCAAATTACTAACATGTATTTGAGCAGAGACTTAGGAAGGGATGTGAGCACGTAATTGAACTTGTAGAGAGTTTTTGGTACTCTCCAGGAAGTGGAGTGGGTTGTACTTTGTCTATGTGTAGAAGATCTGTGACCTTTGATCAGGGGGATTTTGTTAGGTGGAAATGAATTTAGCGGAAGTATTCTGGAATTAGAACAAGTAGATGCTGAGAATAATAGCTTGCCCTTTAAAATGTCCTTTTATTCCAGAGGCAAAATTAGTTTTCCTTTTTTTTTTTTTTTTTTTTTTCATATTCCACCTGGTCATTATTCAAAACCACTGTATATGCTGCATTAAGATTAGAAGCTAGGCTTTCCTGTTGTGATTAACAGAGATGGCAAAAGCAAAAATAAACAGAACATTCAGGGGTTGTATGTATGCTTTCAGTGTCTCTTCATTTTCACCAGATGAAGTTATCTGCATCACAAGCACCAGAAACCTTGCCTCAATAGAGTATAATACTCCAGTAATCAAATGGAATCATTTTATGACAGCAGATTAAGAAGTGTAACATAAAAATAGTTATAACAGAACAAAATGTAAACAGTCTCCTTGACTCTTTGTCCATTCTGATGCACTTCTTCTGTGGTATGCATAACTTCAAGAAGTTTGTTTTGCTCATTAAGCCACTTAAACGTGTAAATACCATCTGACCTTTATGAAAAAGTAAAGAGGATTTTTGGAAGGAAAAATTCTTCAGTAACAACATGCACAGCTCTGTACTGCTTTTTCATGTTTTACCTAAGCATCCTTGTCTTTGAATCTTTTATTTTAGTTTCTACTAGCCATAACAAAGGACCATTCATTTACAGGACAGATAAGAAATTCAGCTTTGAAATTCCATTGTAGCCCCGCAAACAGCATCTCATCCTTTAACGACTAAGTGCAAGTTTAGTAGGTGCTGAGCTTCTATGGGAAAGATTTATGCAGTTCCATCTTCTCAATAATCTCTCAGGCTTGGCCAATGCACTATAACTTTCAGTCAAGCATGCTGGCTGGCATTATTGATAATGTAGTTGGGGTTTACTAAATCATATTTAATATAGTTGAAAAGGGCAAAAGAATTGAACTGATTCCAGTTCATGGGACTTTTAGGAAGCCACAGGGGATGGGGCTGTTTCTTTAGCCTTTAGTGCTCTCTGTGTTTCAGTTTTACAGTCCATGTTAGAAGACGTCACTGTCCAATACCAGTCTGAATTAAACAGTCCTTCTCTTGCATCCAGATCAGCCTTAGGCATACAATGTGACTTTGGGCAAGTATCTTTGAATCAGGCTGTTTTCTTTTAATTTCAGGCTGCTTTCTCCACTAGCAGTGTCCATCTTGTCTAGTTTTTAAATGCAGCCTGTATATGTTGTCCTGAGCTCTAGCTGTGTCAGTGATAGCAGTCCAGAAGGCAGTCCAATTACTAAAACTACTTAGGAACCTACCTCATGCTTTCATCTGCCACTTGACAAAAGGAGAGAGTTGTAATCCTGTTCTTTAAATATGTTTGGAACAGAAAAGTGCAAATAACTTAGAAATTAGAAGATGTAGTAATTACAATAATAGCATGGCAGTAATAATGCTTACAAAATCCAAATCTAGGTTTTGTTACATTTTAGTATAGAGATCTTTCTTGACCAGTGACTCAAATAAAAAAATAAATAAATAAATAAGATTTTTCTTCCTAAGCATTTTTCAAAATTAAATAAAAGCTTTCTAAAATATACATTTCCAAAGGAGCATTTACTCTGACAATATATCTTTTCACATATATATGTGTTATTTGTTATGAATATGTAGTTTAATCATAGTTGTTTTCTTTTCAAAAAAAAAAAAAAGTGTTTCTACCATATTATTTACAGAGCATGCTCTGAAATGTCATGACCATTTAATTTGTGCAGGAGAAGAGTAAAAAAAATACTGTGGTAAGCAGCTAAAATTCCCAACTATGGTATAATTTTGCACTCTATTATACAGAAATTGTTGAAATCAATTAATTTAAGACTGTATTGTAATGCATATACACCAGGGGGCAGAGTAAAGGGCACTTTTAACTTTGACATTTCCAGTCTTTGAGCACACAATGCAACAGTACAGTTGAACAGTGAGCATAAGGTTTTTTGCATTTAATTGAGTATTTATAATTCAAGTCAGCAGTAGCATCTTCCTAATTGCTTTATTGCCAGTTGTCATCAGATGTTAAGCTAAAGACTGAATGATGTGTAACAGAAATGTGCTGCTGCAGAAAGAAGGAACATATATTGCCCTTTGCCATAACTTGATAAGTCAAGAACCAAACATAAAGTACTTGCCTGTGCAATACTCTATCCAAGCCTGTCTCACCAGTGTGAGGATTGCAGGAGTCTTCCACAAAACAACACTAATTATTTTAAAATGCAGGGGAAAGGGGGTGGGGTGGATAAGTATTGTAAAAGAATATTTCTTTTTGCAGTTGGGCAATTCTTGAAGTGTCATTTCCTCACTTGCTTCTTGCTTACAACTCAGAGTGCTTCATAATACCTGGTATGCTGGCCAAAGCATCCCACCTGATGGGGGGGGGGGGGTCTAAGCTAACATAACTGCAGCTGTTGAGACTAATAATTTAAAATCCACATTTATAAAAAAGCTTATAACTACCTCATGATCAAACCAAATAACTTTTTGTAAATGTTACTTAGTAAAGTAAATATGAATCTGACTGAAAAGGACTACCTGAAACCAAAGGAAAATGTTCTTAAAATATTATTGTAAAAGTTTTATAAAGTATTTGCCTACTATTTTTAAAGTATTATTTATAAATTAGTCATTCCCCTAATACAAATTGTTTCTTCAAAAAATGGCTGCTTTAAGCACTGAAGTAGTAGAAGAGGACCTGCTTTTCAGAAGATAAACTGAGCTATAATCTGAAGATCCCAGTTGTATCTTCTCTGTCTTGTTGTTTAAAGCAAAATATTATATCTGTATGCACTTTATTTCAGGACTAATAGGACTAGCATTTTAGTGCTGATAACTCTTTCCGAATATTAGTATATACATGTACATTTCCATTTTTTCCTGGAGAATTTAAAATTGAACCTGAACAATTAACGGCGTTTCATAGAGATATAATAAGTTAATTTTAATGTCATCACATTTTTTTCAGTTACCTTATTTTTTTATGTTTTTGCTAATGAACATTAAATGTTCTTCACAAGACATTTTTTCTAATATATACCTGTTTGTTAAAGGCACCTGTTCAATTATTGACATAAATGGTCTTACAATCAATATGAAAGAACATTTCTTTTGTCTACTGCCATGTTATATCATGTATTCGTGAGAATTGGGAGGTTTCGAAAATGTTTGAGAATATTTGCAGATCTCTCCTCTGTTCTGCAAATATTTTATCATATTTCATTTTGCTATAAAAAGTGTTATAAATTCTACAGGAATCACTAAAAGGATGAAAAAACATTTTGTAATGTTTTGTGTATGCTTGTATAGATACATGCGCACAAATAAATTGAGTCCAAATTTGAAAGACTAAGTTTGAGGTGAAGCCCAGTAAAATTAATGGTAGTTCATGTATTTTTTTCATTTTATTTATATCCGGTCCTGGGTGTTCCATCACAGTATTGTTAGGTTCACAGAAAGAGTGATCTTTTGTTTCTCTGTTGACAAGTTGTGTAAGGGGGGTAATTTCCATCACAAAATGTAAAAGGGATTACATCAGAATCTTCCAAACAGTGTAAATGACCATCCTGCTGTTCAGACCTCATAATAAATACTGATGGCTGTCCATTGAGAGTATAAGCTAAACTGAATAAGGTCTCCATGGGGCACAATTTAGAACAGTATGGATGTCTGCTTCAATAAATGGTCTGTTGATTTAGAAAAATGGTGCATGAGATCAGAATGACAAATTAATTTGGCCTGGGTGAAAAGCCATACTTTATTTTCTCTATCCCCTATGTACAGTACACTTACACAGACTTTGCCTTTCAAAATTTACAAAATTCCACAGGTTTCATAGAGAAAGTCAGGATTACATATCAGTAGAAGTTCTGCACTACCAGTGCAGAACATACTATCATTACAATTAAAACTGAGAGCATATACAACTTTTAATTTCCATGTAATTTCATAGAAAACAAACGCAGCAGCAGGAGGCAGTAGGAAAACTTCTCAGTCCCAAAGGTTGTTGTATCTGACAGCTTCTGACTGACAGTTTTGTACAGAAATACAAAAGATGTTGAGATTCCATACAATTAAATCAAAAACAAACATGGATTTTCAAATAAAAAATGTTTTTACATTAAAACTAGGCAAAATTTTTTCTCTCCCCCTTTTCCCCAAAAGACAAGGCCGTCTCTCAAATGAGGTTCAGCATAAGGTAACATTATTCCTGTTTCTTTCCCGAGAAAGTTCAGGATAATTATTTTATGTTTCTGTTTGCTTACATGTACGAATGTGTGTTTGTGGGTTTTATTTAAACCCAAATATTGTATATATCTTTTTCTTACATCTTACGTGGACCACATATTGAAATAGAAAGACAGGAACGAGAAGATAGGACAAGAGAAAACGGCCTCAAGTTGCACCAGGAGAGGTTTAGGTTGGATATTAGAAAAGATCTCTTCACTGGAAGGGTTGTGAGGTATTGGCACAGGCTGCCCAGGGAAGTAGAGTCTCCATCCCTGGAGGTATTTAAAAGACATGTAGAGGTGCTGCATAGGGTTTAGTGGTAGACTTAGTAGTGTTAGGTTAATGGTTATACTTGATGATCTTAGAGGTCTTTTCCAATCTGAATTCTATGATTTTCTGAAAAACTAGTCTCAGATATATAATCAGTGAGAAATGCTGTGGTATGTAGTTCAACAGGCAGCATTGCTGATATTCATAAAACTGTAAACTGAAGTTAAACACAAGAAAAAAATAAGACAAAACAAAATGAATAGTACTCACAGAAACAATAGAAATAAGAAGGGGGGGAGGGGAGAAGAAAAAAATGAAGAAGAAAGAAAAAAAAAGACTAGGCTGCATTTTATCAGTACATCTCAGCACATGGGAAATTACACAGCTATTTATAGCAAGCAGTCCTTTCCTGTTTTCCTCTAGGTTTTAAACCCAATAATTATAGTGGATAATCAAGCATTGAACTCTTGCAAAATATAGGTCTAGACCTTACGAACAAAGTATCACAGAATTGTCTAGGTTGACAAGATCATCGAGTCCAACCTCTGACCTAACACTAACAAGTCCTCCACTAAACCATATTGCTAAGCTCTACATCTAAACATCTTTTAAAGACCTCCAGGGATGGTGACTTCCCTGGGTAGCCCGTTCCAATGCCTAACAACCCTCTCAGTAAAGAAGTTCTTCCTAATATACAACCTAAAACTCCCCTGGAGCAACTTTAGCACATTACCCCTTGTCCTGTCACCAGGCACATGGATGAATAAACCAACCCCTACCTCACTACAGCCTCCTTTAATGTACTTATAGAAAGCGATAAGGTTGCCCCTGAGCCTCCTTTTCTCCAGGCTGAACAATCCCAGCTCCTTCAGCCGCTCCTCGTAGGACTTGTTCTCCAGACCCCTCACCAGCTTCGTCACCCTTCTCTGGACTTCCTCAAGCATCTCAATGTCTTTCTTGTAGAGAGGGGCCCAAAACTGAACACAGTACTCGAGGTGCAGCCTCACCAGAGCTGAGTATAGAGGGACAATCACTTCCCTAGACCTGCTGACCACACTGCTTACAAGCCAGGATGCTGTTGGCCTTCTTGGCCACCTGAGCACACTGCTGGCTCATATTCAGCCAACTATCAACCAATACTCTCAAGTCCTTCTCTGCCAAAGTACTCTGCTAGCTTACAGTTATTCTTATAATATGGCTCGCTAAGGGAATATTTTTTAGGCCTTTTCCAAAATTGTGAGATAAGAATCAAGGCATTCTTCCTAGGACTTCAGGCCATTCATCCAACTTCCTGCCATTCCATTATGTTTTCTTGGACCACCAGTACCCAGGGAGGACCTAGAAAAGCTAAGAGGCATCACCATCTCTTAACACCTCTTGCCACAAAGTATGTGGGAGAGCCCTCTCCATCTGTAACCGATTCCCCAGTAATTTGAGGAATACAAATAAAACAGAGGTGGAGATGGAGGAATCTATTTCAAGCTTGGAAATAAACTTCTGAATGCACCTTAGGGCTGCTGGGCCCTTTCCTTCCCCCTCCTGTAACATTGCTGCACAGTTCAGGATCTGAAGGACAAGGGGAAGGAATACCAAAAGCAGAAAAGATTCAAATAGCGATTTCAATAACAATCTCTCCCTAATATCCTATCTAAAAGAAGAAACCTGTGGAAAGCCTCACAATTCTGTTCCAACCCACAATACCTTGTCCTCTGAAATGGTAATTCACGGCCAACCAGAGTGGAAGGAGGTCTTCGGGGAGGAATGGAGGTGAAGAGGACACCCAAGTGCTTTCTCCAGCTTTTTTGAGATCCAGATAGACCATAAAGTGTCTGGAGTCTCAGATGCGTGCCACTTAGAGACAGGTGAAATCATTTTCCCACTGGAAAAAATTAATCAACTCAAACTGTAAACGCTTATGGAGCAAAGAATTGCTGCCGTTTATTCAAAAAGGCTTATGGAATAACATCAATATATTTCTCAGCCCTAAGTACCCCCTGCCTTCCTCACTCAGAAACATCAGTGAGATAAGAAAAACAATGATTTTTAGAGACAAGAGCCAGAATATTCTTGGCAATTACAGTAAAAGTAGGCAAATTTATTTCAAGTGCACAGTGTAATTACATGATTTCACTAATGATAAATGTTATTTCAGGCTTACAATATTTTGTCTTTAAGGTATGATCAGTTTATATTTGGGCAGTTGGTAGGGAGGAAATGTAAATTTTTTATAATGTCATTTAGTTACATTAATTGAAAAAGCAAATTCTGGCAATGCCCAGCCCAGATTTTGGCAGCCCTCTTAAAGGTCAGTACAATTATTTTTAAAACACACATAATATTTATTATTAGCACCACCAAACTGAGAATCAGACCAGCCCTCTCACTGATTAGTACCTCAGATCATGTCTCCTCAAAGAAGAAAAGAGCTGAACTCTGAACTTGCCTGAAAGAGTGGGGCAGCAAAGTCTGAAACCTTGTCCTCCAGTCCAAGAACCTTTACCCATAAAGCCACCTCCCTCTGTCAAACTGGGGGGCAGACCATTTGAATGTAGAAAGAGCCCATGGGCTACATCTGTAACAATATGTTTCAAACACAGAATTCAAAGCTCTTTACCAAGGTTTACCATTATCTTCATTTTACATACACAGGTAAAAATAAAAATAAAAATAAAAATAAAAATAAAAATAAAAATAAAAATAAAAATAAAAATAAAAATAAAAATAAAAATAAAAATAAAAATAAAAAAACATTTGGGAAGGAGAAATTTTCTGCATATGAGAACAGGAGAAGAAATCACTTCCTTATTTACCATCCAACACAGTTTCTTTTAGGCTAAAAACTTGAAAGCCACTGGAAGCCGCCTCTCCTCACAGAAGCAAAACCAAATAACAGTGACTGAATGATTTTAGCAAACAAGCAATTTCCAGCATATAACAGTGTTGCAGAAAGTGTATACCTTCCTACATTCAGAACAAAGATGAAGAACTAGATCTCCAGTGCATGCCAGTAAATCCACTGGCTTTAGTGAATTCACATTAATTTACACCACTGAATTCAACTGTTATCTACCAAAGCTGGAGTGATAGTTATAAAAGTTTCTTTCTATAAAGTTTCTCTATAAAAAGGAAAAATCCTCTCCCAAAAAATCTAACTGTTCCAAAGACAAGTTTTGTTCAAATGAAATTACTGAACATAGAAAATCATCTTTATAAGTATCCAGAGTCAACCTTAGCTTTGGAGAGATTGTGTCCCCTGTAACAACTTCAGGGAACTAAAACCATTCCAGAGGTTAATTACAGGTCTAACCTGAATAAAAAAAAAGCTAACACTGAATGTGACTTTCTCTTGAAAAAAATCTTGACAACAGAAAACATTTTGTACTGGCAAGGTAATGTTTTAGGTGACCTCACAAGTCTTTTCCACCCCTAGCATCTGTGCTTTCGAGAATTTCCGAGGTAACCAGTACTTCAAATAGGCTACAGGAGCCAAGAGGAAGCTGGGTATTTTCTTAAAGTTGGTTTCCTTTGAGTTTTTTTTTGTTTGTGTGTGTGTGTGTGTGTGTGTGTGTTCGTGGTGGTGGTGGTTTTGTTTGTTTTTTTGATTGTGGGTTGGTTTTTTTTGTTTGTTTGTTTTTGGTTGGGTGGGTGGTTGTTTGTTTTTTTATTGTTGGTTTTTTTTTTTTGAGGGGTGGAGAGAGCAAGCTGTGCCTCACTAATGTTTCTATTTTTCCTATTTTGTTTCTATTTATTTTACTATTTTTTTTGTACATAGAGAATGGCTTTAGCATCTATTGGCAAAGTTAAGCCATACTTAAGATGGGGTGTATACTTGCTGCACATCCCTTTAGCACCCAAAGCTTTTGGTTTCACTCCCTTTACTCTTTTGGTTTTGCCTGCAAAATGAAAGTACCTTTGTGGAACTATAGCTACCATAATGGAATATGACAGAATAGAGGCAGGAATGTCATTGTATTGCCATGGCAATAGACAAACAGTGTTTATTACTGGAAGTTTTAGGCTTTCACTTGAGCATTGGAAGCACATTTTAGCTCTTTCTTCTTAAGCAAACATATTTTAGTGATTTTTGGCTAGCTTCATCCTGGCTGGCTCAATGAGGTGCAAATTAAACTGCAGTTCTGTAGGCCAGGAAGATCTCCTGCTCTACCAAGAAATAAATCACCTTGCGATGACAGATTGGTTTTCCACTGACACCCCCTCCCTCAGTCATGGCAGGGCATCGTACCTTTATATTCTGTCCAGGGAGCTCTGTAATACACTGATGGTCTTCTGTTCCTGAGTTCTTCACTTAAAGGAAAGATGAGCTTAGTCCCTTTACTTAGCATGTCTGACAGTAGCAGTAAAACCAGCACCGTACTTATAGTTGGACTAAGCTTTAATTGACATACTGTTCAAATCAAGATAGATGCTTATTTAACATACTGGCATCTTAAGTAATTACTTGAACCTCTGAATTGCCTATACTTATATTGATCCCACTTAAATGATTTTCTTAAGTGAAATGTAAATTATCCTATAATTACAATTGTCAAGATTTATCGTAAGTATCAGCATAGATGGAAGAGCCTTGGGAAAAAAAAATATCCTACTGTAAAACAGTCAAATTAATTAGCAGGCCAAACAGTACTTGCGATTCATCTTAGATTCTGTAGCTAATATTCTATTAATGTTATTTTCTCTTTTAGAAATGTTCCTGTTTTATTCTCACCAAATCCAGTAAGGTTAATTATTCATCATTTAACATCTCTAAAGTAAGATAATTTAAAATATTAACTGGAATAAACTGATTCTTCCAGGATCTTCTGTGGCCTGAAAATCACAGAATCACAGAATCACAGAATTTCTAGGTTGGAAGAGACCTCAAGATCATCGAGTCCAACCTCTGACCTAACGCTAGCAGTCCCCACTAAACCATATCCCTAAGCTCTACATCTAAACGTCTTTTGAAGACTTCCAGGGATGGTGACTCCACCACTTCCCTGGGCAACCTGTTCCAATGCCTCACAACCCTTTCAGTGAAGAAGTTCTTCCTAACATCTAACCTAAAACTCCCCTGGCTCAACTTAAGCCCATTCCCCCTCGTCCTGTCACCAGGCACGTGGGAGAACAAACCAACCCCCACCTCGCTACAGCCTCCCTTGAGGTACCTATAGAGAGCGATAAGGTCGCCCCTGAGCCTCCTCTTCTCCAGGCTGAACAAGCCCAGCTCCCTCAGCCGCTCCTCGTAGGACTTGTTCTCCAGACCCCTCACCAGCTTCGTCACCCTTCTCTGGACTTCCTCAAGCATCTCAATGTCTTTCTTGTAGAGAGGGGCCCAAAACTGAACACAGTACTCGAGGTGTGGCCTCACCAGAGCTGAGTACAGGGGGACGATCACCTCCCTAGCCCTGCTGGTCACACTGTTTCTGATACAAGCCAGGATGCCGTTGGCCTTCTTGGCCACCTGAGCACACTGCTGGCTCATATTCAGCCGACTATCCACCATCACTCCCAGGTCCTTCTCTGCCTGGCAGCTCTCCAACCATTCCTCTCCCAGCCTATAGCTCTGCTTGGGGTTATTGCGCCCCAGGTGCAGGACCCGGCACTTGGCCTTGTTAAACTTCATGCAGTTGACCTCAGCCCATCGATGCAGCTTATCCAGATCCTCCTGCAGAGCCTTCCTACCCTCAAGCAGATCGACACACGCGCATAGCTTGGTGTCATCTACAAACTTACTGAGGGTGCACTCAATGCCCTCGTCCAGATCATCGATGAAGATATTAAAGAGGACCGGCCCCAGCACCGAGCCCTGGGGGACGCCACTAGTGACTGGCCTCCAACTGGACTTGGCTCCATTCACCACGACTCTTTGGGCCTGGCTATCCAGCCAGTTTCTAACCCAACGAAGCGTGCGCCAGTCCAAGCCAAGAGCAGCCAGTTTCTTGAGGAGAATGCTGTGGGAGACGGTGTCAAAAGCCTTACTGAAGCCAAGGTAGACCACATCCACAGCCTTTCCCTCATCCACCCAGCGCATCACTTTGTCATAGAAGGAGATCAGGTTCGTCAAGCAGGATCTGCCTTTCATAAACCCATGCTGACTGGGCCTGATCGCCTGCTTGCCCTGCAAGTGCTGCGTGATGACTCTCAGGAGGATCTGCTCCATGAGCTTCCCTGGCACTGAGGTCAAACTGACAGGCCTGTAGTTTCCCGGGTCAGTCCTCCGGCCCTTCTTGTAGATGGGCGTCACATTTGCTAGCCGCCAGTCAACTGGGACCTCCCCCGATAGCCAGGACTGCTGATAAATGATGGATAGTGGCTTGGCCAGCTCCTCTGCCAGTTCTCTCAGTACCCTTGGGTGGATCCCATCTGGCCCCATCGACTTGTGCACATCTAAGTGCCGTAGCAGGTCACCAACCAGTTCTTCATGGATAGTGAGGGCCACATCCTGCTCCCCATCCCCTTCCACCAGCTCAGGATACTGAGTATCCAGAGAAAAACCGGTATTGCCGCTAAAGACTGAGGCAAAGAAGGCATTGAGCACCTCCGCCTTTTCCTCATCTCTTGTAACTAAGTTTCCCCCCGCATCCAGTAAAGGATGGAGATTCTCCTTAGAGAACATACATACAATCCAAACATACATAAACTAGAGAAGATACTGAATAGAAAAGTGACAAATATTCTTTCATTGTCCTTGTTCTTTTGGATCTTAAGGAAAAAATTGTCTGTATATAAACAGCCTCAAAGAAAGGAAAGTTAAAGTATCACTTACCACAGAACCATCAAATCATGGAGTTTAAGGAAATCTCAGACACTTAGAAAGCGACGATGGCCCCAGCCAAAATCAATGCTATAACACATTGAACAGTTTATTCAGCCTGCTCCAAAAGTCTAGTGGTGATGAAGATTCATGCCCTTCTCTGGACAATCCATTCTAGTATTTTACAGTCCTTAGCAAGACCTTTCTAACATCCCATATGATTGCTTGGGATTCATCATGGTTCACCTACCAGACACAGAGCACAGAAAAAGAAAGTGTTTCTCTGCAGCAACCTGTACGTGCTGAAGGTTGTTACCACATCACTCTATCGTTTTCTTTTCAATAGGATAAACATCCTCATACCATTCTGTCTTCCCCTATAATAATGCCTGAGAAAATTCGAACTCATTGCAAGTTTTCAGATACTTTTCACTATCAGGCCTTTTCATGTCATTTTCTTGGAAAAGGAGTGAGTACAACATGGGACCCTGCTACATAAATGGATTAAATATTTACAAAGATTTAAAAGTTAGTTAAGACAACCAGTCACTCTTAGAAGATTTTGAATATTTTCATCATATTATTCCTGTCTTTTTCTATGAATTTACTGAGTAAATAGTTAACAGTATTGCAGGGTAATACCATGGTAGCACCTAAAATTGTACCATTGGTACAGCATGTGCTGCAGTGCAAGCTGTGAATTAATGGGACAAAGTATTCAGACTGAAATTTGCATAATAAGCCTAGAGAAGCTTGACCTATCTGAACATTAGGTGGGCAACTATGGGATAATAGAATGAATTTTATTAAGCCACAAGAGGAGTAAAATCAGTTGATGAAGATCAAGATAAGATAAAAACAAACTTTGTGTAGAACAGAACCGGTGGATGGATGTACTCCAACATGACTGATAACCCTCTAGAAACCTGTTTTCATACTTAAAAGGCTGGAAATCTTGAAACAACTTATTAAAAGTAAAGGTCCTAAGATTATGTGGAGTAGTAATCAAAATTAAGAACTACAAATCTTTCCAGTATGAATGTCTCTATAACAAAAGAATAGTCATAGCTGAAAAAAGAACTATCTTTATGGAACTGGAGATTAAAATTCCCAAACAGTGTTTGCAGCCTTCCAAGACTCTTACCCATTACCCATTTTTCCATGGTGAAGTCCTTAAAAAATATACACCTGCTGCTTTTTTCTATTTCTTCTGTTCTGCTGAAATAAATATCTGCTGAGTTGGCTTCATTTTGTGGAAAAAAAAAAATATATATATATATATATATATACAGTAAAAATAAGTTACAATATATGTAACAATTTTGTTACAATACTTGTTACAAATTTCTTAAAATATTTGTACTGGTGTGATTCAGAGTCCTCCATCTTAAAACCACAACCAGAGCAACCAGTTTGAAGCTAAACCATGCAAACAAGCCTACATTCAATTCCACTAAACCACTTAATAAATCTAAATAACAAATAAAGCATCAATTGCCTTCTCAGGACATCTCAGAATGTATTATCTTAAGAGTCTGTGCTGAAGAATGACTGCTTCAAGCTCTTTGCAGCCTTTCAAGAATGAAATACTCAAAGTAATAGCAGCTATTCCTTTGCTGAGAGTTTTGAGATTTTTCACAGATCTGATATCCCTGATCATTCTTGTCTTTCACTCCAACACTTTGGGAAACCCTGTGGTGCAAACAGCCACACAGTCCCTGCCTACTAATGCAAGAGAGGTTTCACTACTCTTAGTTTCAAGTTCTACTTGGTGCATGTTGCAGCTCTGAAAACATTCCCCTCTGGGAATATTTTCAGGCAGTTGCTACAAACTCTGCCTTTCAGCAGCTGCTAAAAGGTTTCCACTGTGCCCTTTATGTATTTACCTCTATGGACTCCCAACATTTGTATTAAGTTTGTCTCTTGCAGCTCTAAGAGAGCTACAGTACCAGATTGGAGAGTGAGGACCTTTGGGAGTGCCTTTTCCAAAGCTTGCTGACAAAATACTGATAGCCCTACACGTGGGACTTCAGACAAATTTGTGAATTCTAATGGCATGCATGTGAACATTTGGATGTGAAATGAGTACTGGAGATATCCTGTTCTGTGTCAAGTACCCCACAGCTTGTCCACTCTCCAGCACAAGTCTCATAAGGAAAATGACAAGGTGTCTCAGTCTGACATCTAGATTATGATCCCTAATAACTAGAGGTCATGCTCAGCTGCGATGATTCACTTCCTGCTTGGAGGTAGGGATTAATTGATGAATAAATTAAGACTCAGTGTTTTGACATAGTGCCAAGAATGATGGGTGCTATCTCTTGCTTCAATGCAGTGCCTTTGTCCTGCTCAGCTGCTGCTTCAGGCACTGAAGATGCTTTCACTAACTGGTAATTGATAAGAGCCAGATACCCTAATATGTACAAGGGTCTGAACTGGTACACCTTTAACCCTCAGAAGACTCCAAGATATGTAGGTATAGGAGATGAAGTCAAATTAAGTGAGTTCTATTTCGCTTTTGAAATTTTCACTCCCCCATGTTTGAGAAACATGTCAATTTCATTTATTAAGAGAAAAAAAAAAAAAAAAAAGATTTATTTAGCCAGAGAGAGCTCACCAACTTCATCGACACCTAAAGTTATCGATAATTTGTAGGTCATCCTTGGTGGAAATATCAGAAAAAAGGTTAAAGAGGGAACTGGGGATTGGAAGAATACTACAAAGTGTTAGAAATGGTATTTATTGGTTCTCTGCATCTCATTTTCTTCAGGGCAGGGAGAGTGAAAAGCCTCTGTAATTGCTAACTATAAATGTTTACATTATCCAGGGAATTGCAAATTCCCTTTAATTGCTGATGGAGGTTCAGTTGCTTGAGGTAAAGAGAGCAAAACACAGAGGGAGAAAGATCAGTCATTACAGCTGGCTCTCACTCCTTCATCCTAAGGGGAAATGAGATGCTGTGAACACAGGGGCAGTACAAGGATAGTTTAGCTAGAAGCTAAAAAATTCAAAAAAGTTGAAAATATACCAGCGTGTTGTGGTACCAAGTTCACTTGAAAAATTATGAAACAGTACCAGAGATTTCTATAAAACAGATAGTAATTTACTTATGTATAACCATGTATTTTGGTCCATGAAATAAGTATATGGGCCCATCAGACAAAACTGTACGTTTGCAGTGAGTTTATCTTCCCTGTAAATCTGTTTCACACATACATATAGGACATACTGCTGACATTTGCTTTCTTTTTTTTTTTTTTGTAAACTGCTTAGCAGACAAAATCTCAGCTACGGACTAATAACATGTCTTGAGAGCCTTAGCGAACCAAAAACTGTGTGACTGCTGAAACAAGGTGTTCTTCCTCAGGAAGGTATCCCATACTATGAAAAGTATATTACAGTTTACACCAAAATAAATAAATAAATAAATACTGAAGCTAAACCTCTGACTGTTTTGTAGGGAAGCTAGGAACTACTATTAGGCACCAAAAGCAGTGTTGAGATGCAGTTATGCTTGTTACCAGTGCTGCGAATTATGTTATAATATTCATTAACTATTGCATTTATCAGATAATTTACACCTGCTTAACTCATGAGACCCTGGAAAAAACTTCCTGAGGCTAACTACAACCTTCAATCCCAAGGTGATTAGCATCGGTAAAACCTAGCCCTAAGGCCCCCATGTCTAAGGGGTTGGTTTGAGGACTCATAGATGTCCTTTACACAGTCACTAGCATTTCAGGCTGGAAGTTTCATGTACCAACAAAAATGGCCAGTACAGCATTTTGTCAAAGTGAACAAAAGCAAAGTGAATAAGGAGAGTGATCAAGCCAGGTAATGACCAACAGAATGATCAAGGTTGGAAGGGACCTCAGAAGATCCAACTTCTCCTACCAAGCAGGATCACCCAGAGCATGTTGCACAGAAATGCATTCAGGCAGGTTTTGAGTATCGCCAAAGAAGACTCCACAACCACTCTGGGCAACCTGTTCCAGTGCTCTGTCAACGTCACAGTAAAGAAGTGCCCCTTATATTCAGCGGGAACCTCCCGTGCTTCAGTCTGTGCCCATTGCCTCTTGTCCTGTTGCTTGGAACAACTGAAAAGAGACCAGCTCCATCCTCTCAAAACCCTCCCCTCAGGTATTTATACACATTGATGAGGTCTCCCCACAGTCTTCTCTTTTATAAGGCTAAACAGACATGTTTCTTTCAGCCTGTCCTCATATGACAGATGCTCCAGTCCTCTAATCATCTTTGTAGCCCTCCTCTGGACTCGCTCCCATAGTTCTATGTCCCTCTCGTACTGGGGAGTCCAGAACTAGACACAATACTCCAGGTGTGGCCTCACCAGGACTGAGTAGAGGAGCAGGATCAACTCCCTTGACCTACTGGCAACACTCTTCCGAATGTACCCCAGGATACTGTTGGCCTTACTGGCCACAGGGGCATATTGCTGAGAGATGGTTTCTTCTGGATATGGACACAGCCAACCTGATCTAACTGACCTGCTTTGAGCAAGGGATCAAACCAGATGACCAGGCACCTCCCAGGTTAAATTATTCTATAATGCCATGATAACTATATAACCTAGAGATGTGTAAAGCCATTTACATAAAAGCAGCAATTTTTAGAGCAGACCATGAAAGCAGGAATATATCAGAACTAAATAACTGAGTTTAAAAGACACTAAAAATATCCATATTCATATCTCTAACAGTATTTAAATAAAAGGGATTCTGAATGATTTACAAGTAAAGCATATATCTGAAGAAGAACACATAAAGTAAGAAAATAGTTCAAACATAGATTATCTCTGATTTCTCTGGAACATAAAGTACAAGCAGAATTCCCAGCTGGTTAAGGTAGCAAACATGGGGGTGGAGAGAAACAGTAATTATACATTAGCTCAGTTAAACTAATTCATGTGGGACTACATCACAAGAATTGATTAAATAAATGTAAGTGTATGAAATGATGGAGGAACTAGTAAACAAATAATCATTGTAAACCCATATTTGTGATATTCAACCTGGATCTGTAAATGCTACAGTAAAAATGAAGAGACTTCAAAACAGATTAAATCTGTTCAACCTGCATACAATCTACAATTTATTTTCAATTGCAATTAAACTGGCAGTAAAATCAACAGAAATTGAGTGTAAACATCAACTGTGAACAGAAGGCAGCCCCTAGAAACTTCCTGGAAAAGTGAAGTAATGATAACTCTGGGGGACAGAACATAGTTTAATTACATAGAAAGACAAATTAAGTCAATAGAATTGAGGTGTTTGATTGTACTGAAAGGGAAATAACTTGGATGTTAAAATAAAAGATAAAGAGATTCTGCTTGAAACCTTTAACTGATGTAAATCCTACTACTCTATCAAAGTCATGACTAGGTACGTCATGGCTAGGATTCCAAAGTTTGATGTGTTTATTTTGAAAAGAAACAAGGTACAGTTCATAGTCCCTTCTTCATACTGAAGAATGTTTTATTCCTCAGACAGTCTTTGTCATTCTGACAAATTACTTGTAAAGCAAAATAATATTCAGAGAAAGGGTACAAGAGCTGAGACTTCCATATTTAGAAGAAATTATCAGAAGTGAGCAAACCTGATATATCCTGATAGCCAGAGAGCTGCAACTCTGTATGCCTATGGTCTAAATAATCTGATATATATACCGTATATTTTCAAATGCTGATAACTTATTTCTTTCACATGGAAAGACAAGCACATGTTCCTGTATCTTTGATAAATGCTTTAATTTAAATCAGAGGATATTGACATAAATGGGTAATTCTGGGATAAGAAAGATGCATTACTATGAAAAAAGTTCTTATGTATATTGTCTATGTCATCATATTTAACTTACAGAACTCACCCTCCGAGAATGGTTTTAGTCATTTATTTCAGAATATATTGATATAAAAATCCAGTGATTCCATCAGGTTCTGTAGGTTAATAATGAGGGTATCAAACAGCCTGAGTATTCAAGGTGATGTTTGCTATCTGCTTCACAATTTCTCCCCTGTGATAATGAGTAAATAACAGACCTGTAGTTCTTGAGGACCCTACACAAAGTTTTTTTAATAATGTTCTTAATCTGATCATAGATTCAATCTTTGGTTATGTAATTTAGGGTTCAGCAACAGCATGCCTTTTTAAAAAACCTCGCACATCCTGATTCTGAGTCATTGGGTAACAGACTAACAGGGTAACATCTTTATCACGTTGATAAAGATGGCTCAGCAATTATCCTCATGACTTAAGCAAAATAAATATACATTTAATTTGGAGCTGAATTTCAACCTTTGAAGTATGTCACTCCATGCTCTGGGCTTCTTTTTCCACCATATTTTGTTCATTTAGCACAGACTGAACCAACATGTCACCCGCAAGTAAAATTCATCCTCGGTTACTCTCCCATGTTACCCAAAATTACTTCATTTCCTGAGAAAAGAGTTTTTCTTTGTTATGCAGGACCAGTGGAAACCAAGCTCCTACCTCATCCAAAGCAAAGGCAAGGCAGGGGGGCAAATTTTGCTCATGTAGAATTTAGTTACGGTGGCCACTGTGTCTCAGGTTTGGGGAAGAGCATCCCAGTTGACCTGCATCCAGCTTTCTGTCTTGCAAGACAGCACCAGTATTTTATTATTATTTTTCAATGATACTGTGCTATGGTTGTTATTACATTTCTTCTCATAGTTTGCTGTGATTGAAATTCCTACTCTGTGTATTTTCTGCCAATATCTAACATGTGTTTACTTAGGAAAAAAAAAAAAAAAAAACATTTAAATGGCTTCCATGGATATGAATCCTCCCACTCTGAGCATAACAATTTCAATGATTTACTTCTCTAGTTAGATCTTTTTCCCTGTATTACTCAGGTAAATGTCAAGCAGCAGTCTTGGCCTGCATACAGCAGATAATGCATGTTGACTCTGCTTCTAACAAATTAATGACGTATCTTTAGTAAGAAACCATTTTCTGAATATTCATTTTCTCAGAGGGATTGGATTCTTTCTGCTGATTTCAGCAGCCTTTGTTCTCAACCACCAACCACAGTTATCTACTAAACATGACATCTTGAAGCAAAGGTTTGACTGGTTCTAACAGAGTTCTGGCAACACCCGATTTACTAAAAGAAACTCAGGAAGATAAGTGAGATGAAAAAATATTTGAGTCATTAGTAACTTAGGACCCTAGCATGATTGTTGCCAATGGAGAGAAATAACACATCTATATCGCTGTAGAAAAAATGAGGCGTGGGAGGGAAGGAGAGCTTAACAAGTGATAATTAACTTAGTGAACTATATCATGAACAGAATTGAAATTTTGTAACAGATCTGAAGTGGGGGGGCGAAAGGTAACTTGTAAAATCTTCCTAATGAGCATTTTAACACAGAGTCCCTGAAGTAAGTAAGAACTGCATCAACAAGGGCAAGTCTCACTGAGCAAAATCTTACTGACACCTTGTTATCTCCTAAATTGAGATGACAAGCTGTCTTCCAGGGAGGACAGCAAGCCATGAGCTGATGAAACTGGGGAAATATATTGAGATATGAGTACAGCCACCAGCTTCTAATCTCTACTGTTATCTCTGCCATATAACCCTTGGACTTACACAGCCTGCCTTAATTCACAGCCTGATGAAATGCTGCATTTAATGCTTCTTTTAACTTTGATTTTCATGTTTTTATAGTATCTCATAAGTGTATTATGTTATTTATTTAAGTGAAAAGATATTATGGGGTCTTGCAACATACATACATGTTTCAAATAATTTTCCAAACCACTTATATAGGTAACTGCCATCTCTGCTAATAAGCATGAAGCTTTTCAGTCTCTTGAGACCTGAAGATTTCTTCAGATATCTGGACTATATGCTTGCTAAGGTCATTTAACACAACTCATAGTTAACAAAGTTTAAGGAATTAAGCCTTAAATGGGCTGCATAATATATATGCAACAATATTATGAAATTGGACATTACCACCTCTTGGTGATAAGTCTTTTTGGCCAGGTGGTCAGTGTCATTTTAAGTTGTGTTACATATTCCGAAACCTGACAAAAGAATCACAATCACAAACAGCACACATTTTGAAAATTATAGATTAATTGAACGGTTTTGGGTTGGAAGACACCTTAAATATCACCCAGTTCCAGCCACCCTCAATGGGCAGGGATACCTCCCACTAGACCATGTTACTCAAAGCCCCATCCAGCCTGGCCTTGAACACTTCCAGGGATGAGGCATCCACAGCTTCTCTGGGCAACCCATTCCACTACCTCACCACCCTCACAGGAAAGAACTTCTTCTTTATAGTTAATCTAAATCTATCCCCTTTTAGTTTAAAACTGTTACTCCTTATCCTATCACTACACCTCCAGAAAAAGAGTGCCTCCCCAACTTTCTTGTACGCTTCCTTTATGTATTGGAAGGCTACTATGAGGTCTCCTTGGAGCCTTCTCTTCTCTAGGCTGAACAACCCCGACTCCCTAAGCCTGTCTCATAGGAGAGGTGTTCCAGCCCTCTTTCAGCAAAGCTTGCAATACTTTCTTACAGTATACTTCTGGACAAAATGTCCAGCATACACCTAGATAAATAATAATATGGTGGGTAAGCAATAGGCAGATGACTTGGTCTCACAGAGTTATAGTAAATAGCGTTGCAACAGGCTGGTGGCTAGTCACTAGTCACTAGTGGGGTTCCACAGGGCTCCATTTAAGGACCAGTTCTCTTTCATGTTTTCATAAATGACTTGGATGCAGGACTTGAAGGAATACTAAGTTTGCAGATGACACTAATTTGGGAGGAGATGTTGACTCCTTCAAGGGTAGAGGGGCCTTGCAGAGAGATCTTGACAAATTAGAGGACTGGGCAATCACCAACAGTATCAATTTTAACAAAAACAAGGGCCAGGTTCTGCACCTGGGAATGGGCAACCCTGGCTACACGTACAGACTGAGGGATGAAAGGTTGAAGAGCAGCCCCACAAAAAGGGATCTGGAGGTTTTGGTTGACAGCAGGTTGAATATGAGCCAGCAGTGTGCCCTAGCAGCCAGGAGGCTCAACTATACCCTGAGGTACCTCAGGCATGGCACTGCCAGCCAGTTGAGGGAAGGAGTTTTCCTGCTCTACTCTGCGCTGGTGCGGCCTCACCTGAAGTACTGTGTGTGTGGTTTTGGGCACCACAACGTAAGAAGGACATGAAACTATTATGAGAGTGTCCAAAGAGGGGTACAAAGATGGTGGAGGGTCTGGTGGGGAAGACATACAAAGAATGGCTGCTGTCCCTCGGTTTGTTCAGCCCAGAGCAAAGCAGGCTGAGGGGAGGCCTCGTGGCAGTCTGCAGCTCCCTCACAAGGAGAGCAGAGGGGCAGGCACTGAGCTCTGCTCCCTGGGGACAGTGACAGGACCCGAGGGAATGGCATGGAGCTGGGATGGGGAGGGTCAGGCTGGGTGTTAGGAGAAGGTTCTGCACTGAGAGGGTGGTTGGGCACTGGGACTGGCTCCCCAGGAAAGTGGTGTCCTGGTTTCAGCTAGGAAACCAGAACAGTGGTCACTGTACCAGGCCTGACGCAGTTCAAGAAGCATTTAGACAATGCTGTCAGACACATACATGTAGTCTGATTTTGGGGTAGTCCTGTGCAAAGATAGGAGTTGGACTCAATGATCATTGTGGGTCCCTTCCAGCTCGGGATATTCTATGATTCTGTGACTACCTTTGTGGCCCTCCTCTGGGCCTCTACTTCCAACAGGTCCACATCTTTCTTGTTCTGGGGGCTCCAGAGCTGAACACAATACTACAGGTAGGGTTTCACAAGAGTGGAGCAAAGGGGAAAAATCACCTCCTTGACCTGCTGGCCACATTTCTTTTGATGCAGCCCAAGATACAATTGGTTTCCTGGTCTGCAAGCACACACTACCAGCTCACGTCTACTTGGTGGCTTTCATCCACCAGTACCCTCAAGTCCTTGTTCTCATGGCTGCTATCAATCAGTCTGTCTTTATGTTTGGGATTGCCCCAACCCTGATGCAGCACTTTGCACTTGGCTTTGTTGAATTTCATGATGTTCACAACATGGGCCCGCCCATCAAGGTCCTTTCCCTTTGAAAATAAGGACATATATTCATATTGTAGGCCTAATCCTGCAAATCATCTTATAGCTGCTGTGCCCCATGGCAATTTCAAGCAGAAACTCATTCTGGGCATATGTAAGGCTGAGTCCTCTTCAGCAAAGTAGACTATAACTCAGAAGTCCATGCCCATTCCCCGGGGATTGCCACTGCAAATTATTGTCTGCTAGTATAAGGACAAGTCTGGTAAACCAAATTATATTGAAATAGTTCAGGGAACTATTAGTTACTAGATCACTGATTCTAACCCCAACAAGGATTCAGCAGAACCATGAAAGAATGAATCTTTATCTTAAAACTTCAGCTTGAAAGCTGGTTGTGACCACAGTTGTTTACAAAAGCAAACCTTCAAAGACAAATAGCTGAGCACTTCATGTTGTTTATTTTTAATCCTTTTCAGAAACAATTTATGATTTTGATTTCTATTTCAAATGCTTAAGAACACTCATTATGAAAAGAAATATAGCTCAGCAGGATCCTCACACAATATGTTGATTACAATTCTATGGTATTTATTTAAGACAGGGAGAAATGTCCCTGGCATAATGCCAGTGTATTTCACCACTGTCTACAATCAGCACAGAGTCTACAGTACTGCAGAGGTTAAAAAGTCTGGATTTGGGGTACACTTTCGTGCTTCTTTAATTACTGAGAAGAAGACAGTTGGTCACTAGAGGCTGATAACATTCCTACTGTTAAATGCCTTTTTATCTCCCACGGTAATGAGAGATTTTACTTCTTATATAAATAATTATCCCTATATAATGCTACATTCATATTACACGTGAAAGTATTTGGAAGCATTCATATTTATAATTAACAATAATCAGAAATAAAAAGAAGCATAAGAAAACCCAGATGCATTACTGTATCAAGATTGTCTTCTTAAAAGTGCATGCCTTCATTTATGAAATTATTGTTATAAAAGCTTATAATTAAAGAATATATTTAATTTTTAGCACATGATCAGCAAATTACAAGCTTTATATTGCTACTTTCTTACATGCTTTTTGTTCTGGCTGATACAATACATGTCTTGCATCAAGTAACTGAATTTTTTCAGCACTATGATTTACAGCTTTCTGTTCTGTGGGTAATCTGGTAATTGAATAATTTGTGCATGAATAAATTGTTGTGGCTGTTCCTCACTTCTGTTGTTTTTTGGGGGGATGATTTTTTAATGATCTCTGATGTGTAGAAATTTGTGGAGTTTTACTGGGAAATTTAATTTAGGTATTTGCAAACCTGGTTTTGTATGTATCTGTTGTTTTCGTATCTGTTGACAATATTTTTATTTTTAATATTTATAAAATAATCTCTGAGATAACCTGTGTGAGATTTAAGAAAGATTCCAGATTTCAGAATGTCATGCTAAAAAGCTAAAGCATGTTGAATTTTAGTAGATTGTTGTGAATCTGATTTTCAAAAACAAGTCCCAAGTTATACAAATCCAAGTTAAAAGCAATCAAAACTTTGCTTCTCTGAAAATAATAATAATAATAAATGTTATGCAGATGTGTATTGTTAAATGAGCATCCATAAATACCTCTTAAAAGCTCAAGAATAAAAATTAATATGATAAATTGAACTAATTCTGCTAGAATGCAATATGGACTTGCATTGATGGTAACAGCAGGAAAAAAAAAATAGCATCAAACACCACCAGGTCTTTTTCTTATTTCAGATAACACCATTGTTAATAGCTGTTATGTCACAAGTGAAGTGAGTGAATGAATGCACGTACATCTGTGAAACAATGTGCAATAATAAAGATGTAATAATTCTGTATGTGCTCACATGCACAAGGTAAATCTCCCTGTCTTTGCTTGAAAGTCTGCATGTCTCTGAACATTTTTGTTTTTGAAGCCTCATAGACACTTTACCTTTCTTCATTTCTCACTCTCTCTCTAGGGTGAAGGACACAAGGACATGTGTACTGCTGACAGGAAAAACCTTGGTTAATGAAAATAAGCTGAGCTAAAGATTCTAGAAGAAGGATACCTCAACATTGAAATGATATGTATTTGCTTTCTGTGCATTTTAGCACCAAACGGATGAAACACTGGTGCCAGCAACTGGAGTGTAGATAAGGAACAGATCAAGGGCTTTTCATGTGGAAAGATTACATTAGCCTAGGGAACAATAGTCTCCAGATACTGCTGAGCCACAGTGTAAAGAGGAAATATAATTTAAACACGTGAGAATGGGTATATATTACCCACTGACCTACTGCCATGGTTCTCTTTCTTAACCTTTGAAGAGTGTAGTGGTTTAACCTGGCAGGCAACTAAGCACCACACAGCTGTTGGCCCACTACCCAGCTCGCTACAGTGGGATGGGGGAGAGAATCGGGAAAAGGCTAAAATCTGTGGATTGAGATAAAGACAGTTTAACAGGACAGAAAAGGAAGGGAAAATAATAATATTGATAAAAGAATATACAAAGCAAGTGATGCACAATGCAATTGCTGACCACCCACCAACCAATGCCTAGCCAATACCTGGGTGGTGGCAGCCTCCCAGCCAACTCCCCCAGTTTTATTGCTGAGCACGACACCATATGGTATGGGATATCCCTTCCCTTTGGCAGCTTCCCTTTGGTCAGCTGTCCTAGCTATGTCACCTCCCAGCTTCTTGTGCCCTCCTTGCAGGCAGAGCAGTATGAGAGGCTGAAAAATCCCTGACTTAGTGTAATCACTGCTCAGCAACAAATAAAACATCAGCGTGTTATCAGTATTATTCTCATCCTAAATCCAAAACACAGCACCATACCAGCTACTAGGAAGAACATTAACTCTATCCCAGCTGAATCCTGGACAAAGAGAAATATCTATTTGTTGGAGGACAAAGGAATGATGCAGGTGTAGAAGAGAATGTGACATATCTCAACCTACAATAACATATGGCTTGTGTTTATGGAACATTTTTTACACAAATGAATACATATGTATCTGTCTTTATTAATTTTGTTTTCTTTCATGAAAATCATTTTTTTTTAAATCAAAACAAAGCCCCAATATTTCCATGCTAGTATTTTAAAAAACTTTTTCTCACAACAGAAACAATAATTCCAGTTTTATACGACATATTAGTGACTGCAGACATCCTTTATTCAGCATTATCTCTTATCATCATTATGAGATTTGCCTTTCACTGTAGTACTTAGGGCTCATCCCATTTCCAAGCAGACTACAAAGGCTGCATTTGTCTCCATGACCCAGTCCCATATTTCTACAGAGATCCTCCATCACAGGCTAACAACCAGCAGGGACAGCCTGGCTCAGCAGTGTTCCTCTAAGTGAATGCCTGAAAATTTTCACATGGCAGTTCAGATCACTTTAAATGCATCCTGAGATTATTTTAGGTTTATCTGTAAGTATACTGAGGGTGAGGGTGAGGGACTAGAAAGCTTTCTTGCAGGGAAACCCCATGAGCAGACCTAGCTGAAGGAGGAGATTTTCTCCAACAAAGCAGCCAGAGACTCCAGACTCACCACAGTCCGAGCAGAAATGCATACCTTTAAGTCAGAATCTGTTAAGCTTAGTGTTATAACAGACCAAAGCCTTAAAAAGAATCCAATACAAAGTTTATGACACTATCATATTGGGTGGGTTATAGATAATTTATTATAGATATTTCTGCAGAAAGTGGGTGAGTGTGCCTAGCTCTCTCTTTTCAATTATATTCAGAGCTGATAAAACTAGCACATCATGTGAGAATTTTTAAGGAAATAGCAATTATAAAGATAACAAAGGGTATTAACCTGGAAATTTTGACATTGATAGGCCTACTTACATGACTGAGTATTGGGTACAGAAATGATTTTTCAGTTAATATTTAAACTATCAGTAACTCTTAAAACAAGAGTCCATGTTACTGAATATCATTTATCTTATTTAAGGCAAATTTGCTTTGTTGTTCTCCACATTATCCTGCAATGACCCCTTTGAGATGATCTTCTTTCAGTACCATCTGCTACCACAACAAGCTAGTACATGCATATATAATTTTTCAAATCTTCATATGCAGTTAATACTTTCACTCAGTAAAGTAATATAATCCACAGACAGGACTGGTCATATTCAGAGAAGAGAAAACCTATAACCTCATTAACTTAATATTGCGTATTTAAACATTGGTTAGTAGTAAATTAACTACTTCATGTCTTATGTGATATTTAAAATAAGCAATTTAAATATTTACTATTCTAAAACATTATCTAGGATACTGTATCTATGCTCCGAAAGCTAAAAACCCTCCTAGTCCTCCTACAATTAAAAATATAATGTAAATAATATTTTCATGTACTAATGTACTAATAATATTTTCATGTACTGTACCTACTAATTTTGCCACCTTTCAAATTACTGGTTTCAAGGTATGGAAATGACTGACTTCCCAATAAGAGGTATTATTAAGCACAATCAAAGACAGGAGAACATGACCTGAGGAATATGTGTACCTAAAAGTTGATCTCATTCCTACTGAATAGTTTCATAAAATGCCAGGGAATCAGGATGACATATTTGACTGTATTTGCTTCTTTCAAAGATGCAAACAAAACTGAGAAATTCTGTTCATGTATATCCATCTTACATAAGCAGCTTCTTGTTTCACTGTGTACCACAGCTACTTCATATGCCGTGGAAATTGCAAAGCTTCTCTACTGGAATTAAAAATGTTTAAGAACAAAAGCAATTTTCCAACAGACACATTTTAAAAATAACACTTCCAGTGCAATTAATAGAGCTTTGAATTAACATCAAGATATTTTCCTCTTTGGACCAAATTATAGCCTGAAATATTTGCTCTTTGCTGTAATTTCCTTAAAGTACATTTACAAATGGGCACGTACTATTTAGATTTTTAGTATGGCGGCCATGTCAGGTGCCCTTTACTATGTCAGGCCTGATCTTACATAAGCCAAGATGCTTTACGATGATGATGCTCCAAGAGATAGTTTCTGTCAGATTATTTTCTCTAACATATCCAATAGAAGACTGCAAGCCATCATCTTCATTTTTCTCTTTGTTCTGTTAATCCAGATATTCCAGAATTCAGAGGGGAAAACATAAAAATAATAAACCTTGAAACAGTGAAAAGAAGATGGGCAGGAATTCCCCATTCAGAAACAATCACTGTTAAATGGAGCTACGTGTGAAACCCACACTGAGATATAAGAGCTATCAAGGTATGGAGCAGCAGCAGTAAAAAGCTGGGTACTGGTCCAGGACTCCAGCTCCATGACCAAAGTTCTCGGAGAAGAAACTACAACATGTGTAGCTCTGAGGGAGTGAGAACTAGGGTTTGCCTCAGTGGGAAATTTGCTTACTGTTTAAATGCTTCTCTAAACTGCGGCCTTAATGAACTTCAGTGAAGATAAGCTAAAATGGGAAAGGAAATTGAGGGGGTAAAATCCAAAAAGAAATGATGATGTAGGGAGAGTGAAAAAAGCATTTTTATCCCTGATCTTCCTCCATGGAGAAGGAATAAACAGTCCAAATGTCCCAATTTACTGAAGTCATTAATCTTGACTGTAATGTTTATCACTCCTTTTAATCTGCCTCAAACCCTTTTTCTGACCCCAATAATACAAGCATATCATCAGCCAGCAGTAGGTAATCTCTTCTTCCTCCCTACATGTACCAGAGCATGGAAAGGGACTGTGCACACCATGCCATGTTTCTGCCTTTCTATGAAAGCTCAGAGGTGGTGTAACAAAGTGTGTGACCTTCCTTCCTTTCTGCCGTTCACTTTGTGTTGGAATAGCTGTTTCACCTGGACCTTTCAGAGGGGAAAATGGAGCATAGGGACCGCTACAAGTATGGTTTTCTTTTGGCTCTCTCTTTTCGAATCTCCAGCACACATGCCAAAGACAATTTAACCTGCGTTGTTCATAGAATTAGCTTATCCACTATTTTTGCTGCTATAATTATCTTCTTTGTTTTCCTCTGCCTCTGATCCTCCTCCTCACCAGATCAAGTATATTGTCTTGTACCATTTGAAATTGCTGGAACACAAAACACTAGCATATATTTCACAAAATTATACATTTGCAGTATATGTCCCAGCTTTTTAGCATGGGTGACAATGATGTACTTTAGCTACAATCAAGAACATCAACAGATTGTATTACAATCTGTCACACATTCTCAGGAGGGAGAAATTGGCAACTTGCTACATTGAAGAACAGTAATCAAGCATCTGGAATATTACAGTACAAGTAGATTTTATATGATCTGACTAGTCGAAGCAATTTATAATAATGACTTTTTAAAAATGAGCTTGCCAACAAGAGGTCTCTGTAACAAGCATGTGTTCATATTGACACCGGAATACTTAATGCATGTGTCTCTCTGATCAATAGTATCTCTCATCTTCTTTAATAATGGCACTGTTCTAAATTATTTGCACCCAAAATAGATGCACATAAAAGACATTAAAATAAATAATGACAATTAAAAAAAAAAAAAGACCTCTTGGATCTAATCAAAAGTAATACCCTATTTTTATAGGTGCCTAATATTTAGGAAGAACTTCAAGAATGCTCAGTAAGCAAAACATTTAAGTCATTTTCTGCACCATTGGCAAGTAAAACATAATAACTGCTTTCTCTCATGTGAGTAAAATGATATATTGAACAATGTGACAAAAATAGAAAGGCTGTCAAAAAGTAATTTAAAGGGGGAAAAATGTCCTCTGGTCTCTATCACTCTGATCTTGGACCATCACAGCAGTTCCTTGTGTTCAAAGAAAGCCAATAAGAAAATAATTAAAGAAATTGTGAATATGATGCTTAATTCCTGAAAGCATAAGTTTTTAATGTTGTAGCAGAGATGAAAAGTCAATGCTGACAGGGATCCCAAGGGGAGAAAAAAAAAAAAAAAAAAGCTTTGCTAAACTGAGCTTGTATCTGTCAATCAATACCACACAAGAAAGCAAGGAGAAAGCTAAAGAGAATGCTACAATGTTCTTTCAAAACCCAAAACACAAGACAGGGGAAATCAAATTCAAAATACCTTATAAAATTAGTTGTATATGTAGCTATACACCATTACAATTATTCAAACAAACTTAAAATTATTCCTATCTTCCAGTTCTGAAAATATGTATGCAAAATGAAGACCTACAAAAAATTTTGGACCAGTCTTTGAGAATATAGCTTATGATAAGGTTTATGGTTGAGAATTAAGGTCTAAGACACTTTAAACCTACAAAACTTATGAAATATATGGTGAGATGTATGAAATATATAGTAAGTATTAAATAGTTGCAATTTATTGCTAGAATTAAAGCCAGCATATCTTAACACAGATTTTCAAAGCCTTGAAGCCATGGTTTGGCCCAATCCTCACAACCTGTGCAGCCAGAGGACTAGGATCAGCAAAGAATGGGAACTGCAGGAATTCCTTCTTAAATGAAGGAACCAGAACAGTCATACATTGTTCTTGCTTCTCATCCTCCAGTTTTCTTCGTCTTGACCCCAAAACAACTTCTCCAGACAGGCAACTTAGTCCTGACCATCAGGATTTATGCTGGGATATATTAGCTACAGGACAGAGATGTTATTCCTCTCCTTCCCCTCCAGTTCAACAAGTGATATGAAGTTTTCCATCATTTCTGTTGGCTGTACATGGCTGAAGGAGAGAACTTAGCATAAGATTTCCACACTGGGGAGTGGAAAACCTGGCAATAGACATCCATGCACACAAAAACACTACAAGATTACAGGATTTGGTGAGTCTCAAGGTCAAGAAAAACATCTGCAAGGAAATTATCACAGGATTTCTGGCTCTAACCCATTCACAACTTATTGTTGTGGTTCTCTGACCAAGAACCAGCCTTCCAGAGCTCTTGGAGTTGTCCAGAGTAGAAGACTCCTGTAAAAAATAAAAATAATAATAATAGTAATAATAATAATAGTATATAAAACTATAATAATAATAATAAAATGGTGTGTAATGGATTAAATCTGGGGAGATGGAGAACAGTAATGCTGAGCAAGCAGCAGATGGAGCAAAGAAGGTCACAGAGCATTTGGGGAGAGTGAGTAGTGGAAGGGCTTCAAAGTGACTAGCTGTGGCTCCCAGTATGAAGGGGGACAGTGTAGGTAACCTGACAAATGCCAAGGGAAGTAGTGAGAGGGATCAGACAGTGCCTAGGGTGCGATATGAGTACTACAGAGGAGGTTGGCCCCAGGAAGAAGAATGAGTTGCTGAAGTCCTGGCAGGGAGTGACTGCTTTAACATCAAAAGATTGAGTGCTACAGTAGCTCATTTCTTTGTTTTTACAGTCTGGAAGGCTCCATGGGGGTAATTCCTGCTCTGCTCCTTTTCCAGGGAGGAAGTCCAGCACAGATGACCCTCTGACAGATGTTTCTTCCCCACTGCTAGGGAAAAGTAGAAGAGTGCCTGTCAAATTGAGACATCCACAGAGGCAAAGTTAACTGTATACATACATATAGGAGCTCATCAATGTCCTAAAATAACTTTCTTTATGGAGGAAGTCTGAATAGGTTCTTGAAGAGCAGAAAGTCACAGACTACATTAAGATGCAACTTCTCTGTTAACAGCTTAAACATGACCTATAGGACTGTGTCAATAAAGACGTACACAGCTGAAATTGATTCTTTCCTGCTGCTGTTTTGCTTTTGAAGCATAAGGAGCCATAACCAGCTATTTGCATTTATTTCAAGGAGGCAAAGGTAATTTCGTGAGCAGATTTTAGTGAACTGAGATGTTGATACCAACTTTGCAAAGTAACAACTTCCTGACGGGGTTTTCAAAGTCAATAGAATTTGGATCATTAAAATCTACCAAGTAATTTTAAAATCCAAGTATGCACATTCTTTTATATGAACTTCATGGTATTTTGTTTTAGAATAAAGTGAAAATCAGGGTTGTTTGTATTGATTTGAAGGGGGTCTTACAACCATTGATGACATTCTGTTGCTCAGTGTACTGGAACCAACTTAAAATATTCTATCATACCTCAAAGTTTAAATAAATATCCCAAACTATTTTATTAGAGTTTAGAGGGAAATGAAACACAATCCATAAACATAAATTCAATTAATTTCATGGCTAGTTCTTTAAAATTATTTTAGTAAATATACTCTAAAACGTTTCATGTATACAATGAATTCTTTATAAAATAAAATTTGACTGCAGCAAAGTGTTGTTGTTATTAAATATTTGCAAAGTGAGAAGCTACTGCTTTAATGTAGAGGTTGGTAAAGTGTGAATATGAAAGACTCAGCTCTATGAACATGTGTTTTTTATGAGCTTTTATGGGAGGGATCGGAAAACTATCTGATAGAGTATTGTTTAAGTAATCAGCCAAGGCGTTTGATCTTTTGGTCATTTTGTGATATAGTACTTGATACAGAAGCAAAACAAAAGGCAGATTTGTTAATATCTATCATATTGGTTTTTTCAAATTACTTCAGAAATGTGCACTAAATGTTGGATATCACAACAGTTTTTCCATTGTGTTTGAGGGTGCTGTAAAACAGTAATAAAAGCTCTTTATTTACACAGTAACTCAACAGTCCTGCTTACACAGGACATTTTCATCCCATTCCATTTTTAACAGTTGCAAACACAATGCTGATTTTGCAGCTGATATAGCAAAGGACAAGTCATGTTCAGCATCGTGTCAGCTAGCTGCACTTAAACTCATTGAGAATACAGCTTCAATTTAAGTCCATGATATGATTACTACCAGAATTTGTCCTTTCCTACACTGACTGCAAAATCACCCCCAGCTCGGTCAGCTAACTTGAGAATTAAATACCACACTTAAAGAGGAAAATACCTGCACACTCTCAAGCTACATTTCTTTTACCCAGACAGGATTTCCTGTATGAGGATGACTCACTGGGATTCAAAAATGAAGCATATTCTCATTTTTCATGACTAAATTTCAGGTACAGCAAGAAACCATCACAGCTCCATGGGATGTGAACCTCTGATATTTTCACTTAAATGAATTCTTTCACTTTGGAACATGAATTCTCTGTATTTATTGAGAATCAATTACTACTTTACAGCTCTATTGCATTGCCAATTTTTCCCTCTCCTCTGATCATGTATTCCCACTGATGTAGCTGAACGTGATGTGAGACTGCTGGATGGAAAGCTCAGTGCTACGCAAGTCCTTTAACATTTGTTCTGTCTTCATCTGTTGCCCTAACACATCATCCTGGGGAGTTTGAGCCAAAATCTGTTCTTGGAGACAGGAGGGTAAACTTGAAGCCACTGTGCTGTGAAACCATACGTTTGCCATTCCCAGCCACTACATATCAGCTGGGCATTGCCCTAGCAGCAGCTAGGGTTGGGAGGGGGCTGGGGGACAAGAATCAGCAGTGATTTGCAGGGAAGGTTGTTCATCAGCAGTGCACCCAGATAACTTCATTAGTACCTCTGTGAGTCACAGCAGAACTGCTTCAGGATGCCGGAACAGCAGTGGGATCTATTTAGCTGCCGTAATGCCTAAAACATTTAAAGAACTGAATAATTCACTGTTGGCCTTTCTGAAACTAAGTCATGGCTTCTTACTAAGAATTAGAGACTATAGCAAGTATCTGGAGCAGATACTCCCGAACACTTTAACAGACCACAGCCTAAAAAATGTTAAGGACTTGCATATACACTTCTCCTATTCTGTAGTGAAACTACAGACAGTGAAGTTGCTACAGCCAGTGGTTGCATCTGTGGTCTGTGGAGTACACTGACAGTCACTGCTAAATACTACCGGAAATATGAAACAAAGCTTTCCAAGAAAGAAAGCATATTCATATGGAGGTTCTAAAGTTAAACTGATAATGAAAACATTCTGTATTAATTACAGATATTAGAATAAATGTAATATAGACATCAAATAGTAATAGCTTTTGTCCTTATTGTAAAACAAGCATTTAAAAACAGTGTTGGGAATCTTTCAGTTATACATATTTAATCAGAAAATGTCTATCCATTTGAATCAGGAAAGAACTGACCTTGGCAAATCTGATGGGAGAACAACATGGAAAAAAAATCAGAAACCATCAAAACATTTCATCGTGGTGCTTTGAAATTTTAAAAAGACTTTTTCTGACCTAAAAATAAGCTTAGAATAATTATAATAAAAGAAAACACTAGGGTAAAAAATAAAAATAGTAATAAATAAATAAATAAATAAACAGTCAGATAGAGGAGAAACATTTAAAGTTTCTAAGTAAAGCATTTCAATTGACTGGAGCTATTTTCTTGACTTTCCTTTTGAAGATTTTTTGGGATTTTGATATTGCATCCCTTTCTTGAATATGACACATTTCAGGCTCTGAAAATCGCACAGGAAACAAGCAAATAAACAAAACATCCTTCCTATCTAACACTAATGGAAATTCATACCTCAGGGAAAAACCTTATAGCTGTGTCTCCTTGGCCTGGTGAAGGACTACTGAAATGCTGTGAGAAGCTCCATTGTACTGCTGTGTTCAGCACAGTCCAGCTTTCCCTGACACACATTGTTCTGCCTTCACCGTATAAAGCTCTCCAGCTTCTTTGTTTAAGACTGCTTTACAAAAGCAATTATAAAGAAAGCTATTCTCGTGCTTTGAGTATTCTTCAGTCAATGAAAGTTACAATAATATTTTCTTTTTAACGTGGATGCTGAGGAAAAGGCCTAACCTTGCTGCTTTACAGCTCTGGAAACAATTGATCTGTTAGCTATTTCTGAAAGCGTGAAGCTAGCTGAAGCGAGCACAAATGTCACGTGACTTAGAGGTACAATCGACCGGTACCCTATCTACTTCTGTGGTCCCCAGCCTTGTGGTGCTTAAAATATATGGTAAACATCCTTCTGAAGATGGCTAAGAATAAGAAACAAGATTATTAAAAGACAGGCTGACAGAGATAAAAAAGCAGATGGACATTTAAGAAGGCCTCTAAGAAAAGGAGGCCTATTCTCTTCTATCAAAGGGAATACCCTGTTCCTATCAAAGGGAGTTATGTGCCTAAAAATTATTACCTGTGAGTAGCTAGATACACAGAAGTTTAGATATAGTTTAAACATCTAGCTCCCATGTCTTTTAAAGGTAATTAAAGATTGTGTAGACTATGCTGAGCTGCATGTTTTGGGTAGGCACTAAAACAGGCCTGAGCAATTTGCCCAAGAGCCACAGACGAGTGCTGCCTTGGTACCATCAGCTCCACATGGAGCACTGGCAGACCCAATACCAGCTTTATAACAGAGAGCTGTGGGTTATCCGTTATGTACTGATGAATTTTCAATTCATCAATACATACCTAAAACTGGATTTTCTTGTATTCACTTGGTGAAGTTTATCCAAAATAATAAATACAACACATACAGAAATTATTATTCTTAAAAAGACCACCAGAAGGACTTTTCTTGCATCAGAGAGTCATGAAACACTAGTTTTTTTATATACTATGTGCAGTTTTGTTTTCTGGGATCATCTGGAAAGATTATTTAAAAAAATACCCTGTTAGTGCAGGAACAATATAGACTGGCAATGTCCACAGTCTCTCCTGGTCTCTTCCTGTGGAACATTTTAACTAAGACTTTCATGATTGATTACAAAGCTTGTGATTGTAATAGAATGCTCATGTTTTATGGTACATGAGAAGTACAGTGCAGGTAGCATGCAGCACAGATGATACTGTGAGTCCTTCAAACTTGCATGATTTCTGAGAATTACAGTGGACTAGGTTTGATGATGCAGGTTATGATTTCCAGCCTGATGTTCCTGTGCACTTCTCATTTAATGTTTAATCTGTGTTTTCTCCCATCTCACACTTCTGTGGAAGAGAAGGCTCCTCAAACAGCACTTTGCTCAGTTTTAGGGCTCAACACATCCATGAAGAAGACCTTCATTACAACTGCTAGAGCTGCTTTTTACGTGTTGTTGTTGTTTGCTTTGTTGTTTTGTTTTGTTTGGTATGGTTCGGTTTGTGTTTTTCTGCTGTTGAGTTTTTTGTTTGTGTTTTTTTGTTGGTGGTGGTTAGTTGGTTTTGTTTCTTTGCTTGCTTGTTTGTTTTCTGTGTGTGTTTGTTGTTTGTTGTTTTTTGGTTTTTTTCCACACAAGGAAAAAAATGTATATATATCTCACAGCCACAGAAATCAAATCAGTAATAAATGATTCAGGACATTTGAATTTGATTCTCCAAAATATTGAACAGACTGGACTAATTCCAGCAATTCATATACATACATGGTTAACCTCAAATATATTCATAAACATAGGCTTCAAAGAAAGCTTTAGTTTGCTTGTGAATATATATTAAGGTTTTCATTTATTTTAGTGAGAGCTGTGTGTTCCTTTGAAAGTTCTCTTTTAGCACAATAAAAGCCTGTAGTACTTCGGTAAGTGTGGATCTAATATTTTGGTGATCATACCAAACCAAACACTAATCTGGTGGTTTAATAGGAAAAAAATAAAATAAAATCCCTTAAATCAGTGAATCTTCATCCTGAAGTTCAAGACCAAATGGGATTCCTGTATCCTGAACATTATTAAAATATATAGTCTGTATTTTTCAGTTTTTCTGCCTTCTGGAAATGAGAAAAAAATCAATTTAAAATAGTGTTTATATTAAATAAATGTAACCTGTCAGTATGTAAGCCATATTTATCTTCTGCCCCTGCAGCTGTTCCACCTAAATGTTGGCAAAATAGAAAACTAATAGTCAAAATGTATTTTTAAAATTCATTTACTAATTTTGCCCTGAGAAGCATTTCATTCTGTAACATGTCTTCCTTAAGTAAAGATGATAATTAATAGTATGCTGTTCAACAGAATATTACTTGGTAAGGTTTTTGTATAGCACACAGAAGTATAACAAAAAATATGCTGACATTCCAGAGAAGCCTTTGGTGATGTATCACTTCTCCCGGGGCACACATAATCTCTTCCATCCATTAGATTAAAAAATATGTGCTAGCTATACACAAAGAAAGCTTCCTCTGCATCCTAGAAAGAAAGCTTTGCCAGAGAGGTTTTATTGTTTTTTGACCACTTAACCATTAAATTTGTGTGAACTTTGTGCTTCACAGTCTGTTTAAAAGGGTAGGAGATGTTAGTGGTGATCAGAAACCTGTAAAAGATGTATATGCATGGTTAGAGCAAAGCTTATATGTCATGCTAGATTTTTTTGTTGTTGTTGTTTGGTGTGTTCCCAAAGATTGTATCATCATCTTAAGTTTCTACTCTAACTGTATTATTAGCTTGTTACCTATGAAATATCTTTGCAAATAATTCGCATCATCCTCAAGGGAAATACTTTAGACAGAAATATGTGGAATATGTAACTGCAAGTTTCATGTTCAGCTCAATTATAACATAAAACATCTAAGGGAAAAATAAGTTTAAGCAGCTGTCATAAAAATTAAAATTAAAAGAGGAAAGTCCTCTGCATAAATGTATGTAGCCCTAGAGAATAAAGCAATCCACCTCTTCTAAGTAGAATGACAGCAACAGCTGTATAGATACAGAAATCTCCACTTGTGAATGATTTTTGGTGAGGAACGAAAGATGGCTTATAATACAGGTACTCGGTAAGTTGGTATTAAATGTTAAATAAAATGTAACTGTGAAACAATCAAGCATAATAAATTTATTTATGCCTTTTTTAAAAATCATAAGGCAAATTCTTCACAAGCAATGAAATAAGTATCTTAAAAATCCTTAACACAAAGAGTTTAAAAGTTTAAAAGACCCAATTGCCAGAGAATATACAGTCACATTCTTAGTCAAGCATGTTCCTGTGGACATGACTGTGTAATAATAAATTAAAACTACAACCAACTGCCTTGTTTCATGTAGAAAATTATTTTTTGTGATTATTTTTAAACAAGCATAAAAGCTTTGAACAAACTGACTAACCTCAGAAAGCAGTAGTCTTTCATGATATCATGATATCCTCTCAGCATCTCTGTTAAGCTTTATATAAAATCCTTCTCATTCTCCTCCTACTTGTCTTTTATATAGATGACACATCACTTCACACTTTTGCCTACCCACTTCCCTCCCTCAAAAAAAAAAAAAAAAAAAGTAATATTTATCATTAAGTATCATATTACAGACCCAGAGAAGTCATTAGCTTTATCATTCATTAAAAGCCAGGTATGGGCTGATCTGTTACTTTGGCCCGGCTCTTTTTAGATTTTTCCATTGTATTTATAATCTCTACATTAAGTTATTTTCAGTAGATCTATGACTCATTTTAACATAAATATATATCAAAATATGTTTAGCTCTACCTTCTCTCTCTTTAGACAAACAATTCAGTTTACTTTAGACATAAGGGAAGAGCAGCTCTAAATAATTCTTTAAGCTATGTTTCTCCTCTTGTCTGAGATCCATGTTGGTAGAGGGGTCACAGTCACATGCATACAAACATATCATAAGCCAAGGCTTAGTGTTTGCAGCTGAAAAGCTTTTTTATCTCCTTCTTATGAATCTGAAATCATTACAAACCATTTCTTCTCACAAATTGCAGAATGTAAATGAAAGCTGTCTAACTTTTCCATCCTATGATCATGTAGAACCAGGAGGTAAAATCCTTTTTTCTTCATGGAGTGCTGCAGCTACTGTCATTCAAAATCTTTTGGTCAACATCCTCAATATAAAGTCTTTGAATTTCATCCACAGCTTCAGTGCTGGACTGCAAGACCTGCATTAGGTCTCTATAAGTCAGGTCGTTTTACAGATATTCATAGATTCTTCCCATTTTGTACCTCCACCTCATAGTGTGTGGAACACCAGCCACACAGAAACTTACTAAATAATAAGCTCTCTGACTAAACAGTCTGACAGACTTTGCATTCCCATATGAGCCCTGGATAATATTTCAAGTACTGTAAACTCAAGGCAAAACTGGCAGTATCCCTAGACGTGTTTGTCTACACTGAACCTCCAAACACTCCAAACAATTCATAATTGTGGCTTTACAAATGTACAGCAGAGCAATGTCTTATTTTTTGGTCATATTAAAAATCACAGTAGCCAAGAGACATTCTAAGTCTCTTCTGTTTGTACATGGCTGCATGAAAATTGTCAATCATCAATGCCTTAGACCCATGTGGAGAATTCCTCAAAGCCCCCTTCCATCACCAGACAATCAGACATAGCCCCTGCAGCTGAGCATCCCTCCCAGCAAGAGGGAAAGCCACTGCTAACCCCACCCTACCCTATCCTGTAGCATGTTTGTCACTCAAGACCTGCAAAACACCTCACTTCCAGCACCTGCCAAAATAACTGCAAACTTCGAAAGTTATAGAAAGTCAATGTGGAGGATGCATCCAAATAAAATGAAGCAAGAACATATCTGCCACTACTGAAGTCACTGGGGAAAAAAAAAAATGCTTTCAAGCACCTAATCACTGCTCAATTAAAATTGAGATTTTGTGCCTGTTATAAATTCTTGCAGTTTGCTGTAGCTTAATAAAAAAACTCGTCTGAGTATGGATACCAAATGAATGTGATCTAAACATCCAACATAATAAAAAATGAAGTCATTCACATTTCAACATTTTGACTATCTCTTTTTTTTTTTTTAAATTTAATCTTCTTACACTTGGACGTAGAAAATTCTTTTAAAAGCCACAGTTAGCTTGGTGCAGCTTACATTTTGTTCTACCAAATTTGAAGACAATAACCTCGACTACTTCCTGAGTATGTCTTAAATAAACATTGTGTTTTTTCCTAAAACTTCCCATAACTTCAGACAGTGGTCAGCTAAGAGGAAGAACCAGGATCAGACGTAGTTTGGTAAGCAATGCTCTTGTTTTAACAGATTTCAGGTAACTCAGGCTGAGGAGGCTAGCTATTAAGTTGTGATTTAGAAATGTGAGTTCTCCATTCACACATTAAAAATAAAATATAAATTATTTGTTTTATACAAGAGAGACAGCTATTTTTTGACTGATATAAAACTGAAAAGCTGTATTTGTTTTTGTGGGAGATTGAGCTGCTGCTAAAGTGACAAATCATATTTGGGATCTGAGATATAAAATCTGGGGAGTGAGAATTAATCCTAAAATAATAATTAGAATTTGCCAAGCAAAAACACCCAACCCAAAGTAAAATTTTCTGCAGGCTAGATGATATTCTGATGTTGTGGATACCATGGTGAAAAAAATGCTACTTAAAATGAACCTGGAAGCAGACAAGCAGACATACTTTAACTGAGACTTCAAGATCAACTCTAAAGCCACTTGGCCAAACAATAAAAAACAAATTATCCTCTGTTTGAAAGAAAATGCAAGGCAGTAAAGGCAAATAGAAAAAAGCCCCTTAGCTCACATATCTCTTCATAGGTACAAAGCATGGAACAGCAGCAGATGATGACAATACTAAGAACCTTGTTGCAAAAGATGTGTTAGTTCTCAGTTAGTGTATTGACAGTATGGTGCCAAAAGCAGTTAGATTAGTTTCAAATAAGACATATGATTTAAAACATGCATCAACAGCACTAATGGTTATAAAAATAATACCATCCAAGTTACAGAACTCTGGGAACTTAATCTGCAAGTAAATAACTTGGAAAACTTGGAATTTATTGTAGTACTCAAGGGGAAAGTATCTACTAGCATATTTAAAAATTAAAGAATATATTTACTGAAGGAAAAGGAGGATAAAACAATTGAGGGATAGCTTAAGGCTACTTTCCAGGTGGATATTTTTCTCATCAGAGTATAGAATATAGGTAATGGAACCCAATTTTATGTAAAATATTACATGCCTGTAATACAAAGTATTACAGGCATGCATGGAAGAAGATTCCCAAGAATTGCTCTGGGAATCAAAGAAGAAGAAAAAAAAAAAAAAACTGTAGAATATAGTTACATTTGCTGATCATTGTTGGAGGGGAAAAAAAAAAAAAAAAAGCAAAAAATGGAGGAAAAAAGGAAATATGGAATATGTTGGTTAAGTTAAATATTATAAATGTTAGAACAAAGAGATTAGGAATATTTTACAGTACTTTGGTGATGCTTTTTAAGAGAAGGCTAAGGGTCTGGGTTTTTTTTGTTTATTTGTTTTTCTGAAACATACCGCATAAGTGCTGGTAGCTACCCTTCCAAAAATGTTGTATACATTTGTGTATGTTCAATTTATCTTTTACGTGACTTTTACACTGCTATTTACATTGTCTTTAACAGTCAACATGCTGAAAATTTAAAAGAGACACATATATACTTGAGTGTACATTTTATCATATAAACAACACTATGGTCCTCACAATAAATATTTTTATTCAAGAAAAGTGAAGAGCATAGCTGGTAGAGCTGAATATCTGTGAAGAGGACCAGAATTTCTGACCTAAATTTATAAATACAAAAACGAAGACTGTGTGTCAGTAGGAAAGAAAAAAAAAAAAAAAAAAAAAAAAAAAAAAGACATGAGTAAGACTGAAACTATCACCTATATGCGCAGTTTTTCAGACTGAAGTCTCCTATTCTTGCTTAAGGTCTCAATTCACTGACTGAACCTGTTTACACAGAATACTGCTAAAACATACCTATTTCCTTGAATAGCTCCAACTAATGAAGCAATCCAGACTTTTCTGTACAAGTAACACTCCAGTGTTATTTATATCTCCATCAATCTTCATGTAATCTGCACATTTTATCATCACTGATTTTGTATTTGCTTCCTCAGATCATCGCTGAAATGCTGAAAAAAGCATTAAACCTGATACTGATCTGAACCTGGAAATCCACCATTTGACAATGATTTAACATTGGTAAGCACTTGAAATCTGTCATATACCTCTTCCTTAGTGCATTCATCAAGTGCTTTTTTGCTATGCTATAAGGCTAATTTTTCAGTATTATTTACTCAATTATTCACTGTATTTATTTTAAAAACAAACAAACAAAATATATACTCTATATCTACTGAAAACTTTATGCACCAATCTTTACATTCAATCCAAGTTTAAAAAAAGCAGGTCTGTTTGAAATCATGCATTTTCTTAAAAATCACATTAGTTATCATAAATTTTAGTCCTATTCTTTAATCAGATAATACCTTTAACATTATGTCACTTGATTTCAGGATTACCAGAATGTATTTACATAGCTATATCTTTTGCCCTTTTGAATTCCTGGCAGAAATTGAGTTGTTCTTCAACTGCATGGGACTTCCCCGGTGTACAAATGTTTATTAAAATTAACACCAGTACAGTAGATATCTTAGCCAACTTTTTTCAAGCTCTAGACTGCAGTTATTGACGTCAACAATGGTATCAGCTCTACTTCTGTGAGCAAACTGGAAAGTTCTTTCTTGTTGCCATGAAACTCCTGTATATCAACCTCTCCAAATAAGGACTTGAAACAGCTGTTGAATATCTTCTAAGTAATTATTTTTACAATTTCATCATGGCCTGTCCTATTGGTAAAAGCTCCTTTCTTCCCAATGTACTTGAAAAAAAAAAAAAATATATATATATATATATATATCCTTTGTATCAGTAGTCATTACTTTTTTGCAATTTTTAGTTTATTATCTGTTTTCTTTGCTTTTGATTGAAAACACATTTCTCTCTCTTTTGCCTCTCCTCTCTATTCATAGACTGTTTTTCTGTTATCTTCATTGCATCATTGAATTGGTGTGAATTTTTAAGAAAATTAATCTCTTTTCTGATACAGAATCATGACTTTGAAGATTTTCTGATAACTCTCTAGGTATCAGAATGCCTATTACCTAAAGCCAGTTTCTAAATAAGCCACACTTTAATTTAACTTTCAGTTCAGTCAAATTTATACTCTACAACGGAATTCAAGCTTTTGCTGTTTCATGATGAATTCATGTATTATAAAATTAGTGCCTTTGATTTTAAAAATATTAACAGTCCATAAATTCTCCTACACTTGCTTTTAAAATTAATTATAATTTTTCCTCTCCACATTTTGCAGTCAGATGTTTTCTGTTTTTATTAAACTGATTTTAAAAGATTCACTCTTTCATACATATTTCTTAGCTGTTAAATTAAGTCCTCAATACTATGTAGAGTATGCTCCAAAGTGTGCCTATTTGAATTCAAATAGTAATTCAAGTAGAAAGTGGAGGGAAAGGGGCTGTGTGCAAACTCAACAGACACTCTTGAAAGGATCTATTACTGAAAATAGTTACTAAATTTTCAGACACAGATGCTTAAAGTTAGAATAAAGATTGTAAAATACAAATAGAGTATGTAAAGAGAGAGCCCAGAAGATGTGAATTCCTTGGAGGCAATGATGAATAAAAGGGTTTTATTTTTTCAGTTGCCTAAATGTGGCTTTCATTGCTTATTTTTTTTGGAATATGAGGATGAAAATTGTAAGCAACCATTATTATATCGTTCAACATTTTAAGACTCTGAAAATTGACAAGAGCTTTTAAATATTGTTTGCTGTTTCCTAAGGGAAAATGAAAACTCATAATGTCAATGGACTGGAAATCCCACATCCTCCTGCATGTTGTGGTGCTTCTTCTCAAAATCACTGCTTTTGCCAAGTTTTGACCTCAACTCTAGCAATATATATGTATATCTGAGGTAATCCCCAGACTACACCAATGCCACTGAGTTCAGCCCTGGTCTTCTCTGTATTTACCCTGGGAACTGCATGTAACAATTATGATTTTCAAAATAAGAGTGAGGATCTGTGCTTCTTCAAATAGAATTTCATATTCTAATGCTGCTGAGTGAGCATAGTGAAACTCAGTTTTTAAAGGCAGGCACCCAAATCAGACATACTTTTACTTAACAGAGTTGGCATCCAGGTTTCTTCTAGTTCTTCTTGTTTCCTAACAGAGGGGTAATTTACTTCTACTGTGTAATAAAGATATTTTTAAGAAATAAATCTGTACTCAGAAACAGGGAAAATATGTTTTTGATTAGGCAATGCACCCTCCTCACAGCTGATGGGTGGAGGCTGAAGTTCTGTATTTTAAAATACATTTTCACTACAGATGAGGAAACTTTATCATGGCTTGTGTCTATCCAGAAGTTATTTGTCATTCATTTTAAATATAACTTAATTACAACCCTTATACAGAATATCACAGAATTAAAAATAATAATTAGTAATATTTAAAAAAAAAAAAAAAGGAACTATTTTCTTCCTTAGGCAGACAAAAGCAAGCAAAAAAAATATATTGTGTGTCAGTTCACTGCTGTAAACAGCAGTAAAGCTGTTGTAAAACAGGTGTAAGGAGAATTTGATATCTATTAACACATCATGTACAAATATAGACAAATATTGATTACACTTTTATTTTAGTTTTGTAATTTTGAGAAGTCTTTCTGATATCTCATTGTTCATCATTTGTTCATGAGTTGTTCATCATTTGCAGAAGAGCACAGAGTTTCTATTTTTTCTTCAGCTCTCAGCCTCAGCTGAAAATGATGGTCTCATGGCAGACCAGAACCTCAAATTGTTTTTGAATAAAAATGGATATTATGCAGTTTTCTTCTTACATGTTTATTAAGAACTGAATACCCTGATAAATGGTACAATGAAGTCCCCAAGCATACTTTTTTTCATCTGCCTGATTTGAGCTCTTAATTTGATCTCAGTGAAACAGCATGTCTTTGGCAAATATAACACACAATTAAACTGTATGATCTGCTTCTAATAGTGTTCTTGCATACTCACATTTTATTTCAATTAGTTATTTAGATTTATAAATAAATGGCATGCCTTCTCTTCTCACCCCAGGCAATCAGGTAAACAAAATCTAAGCCTAATTATGATTTGCTTTCCTCCCTCTGCAAATTATTTTAATCGTTCCTATTCCAAACTCCAGTATTATGAGAACATGAGTAATAAGAAAAATTATTTTTGTTGTCACATTTTCTGCTCTGCTTATCACTTGGACTTTTCATCAGCTTTTTTGAGTGTGGATCATTGTAAGCCTATAAAAAGGTGCAGCTGATTGAAAAAAAAAAAAAAAGAAAGGATGACTTCACACTGAAAAATACCTAAAAATATAAACTTTCGTACTTTGCATTTTAAACATGATTATACAAATTTTACTTATGCTATTTGATGTCAAAGAAGGGTAAGATCATGCTGTAGTTGAGTGCAATATAACTAAAATACAATTGCAATACAAGATGCAAACTCATAGGAAACCAGACTTCATTAGTTCCACTTTTCATGGAACTACTTTTTTATACAAACAGTCAACTGACATTTACCCAGACCACAAATAATTTTTGCTATGGATGCATAACTTGCTGTGTCTGATAGTACTTGCTGGCTCAACCTCAGAAACAACAAAACAGAGATACGTTAATCCCAGGAAAGCTCTTGCCCAGAAACAGTTGAGCTTCTCTCATATTATACAAAAGCGAAGTTGTAAACTCAGCAGCCCTAACTTTGCTCCTGGAGAACCATGTCAGTGTCTCAGGATTGAAAATCTCATCATCCTGGTTCCAGGAGAGCTTTTGAATGGGCACAGCAGCACGTGCATAGCAGCATGCCAGCAGTCTTGAGCCCAGCACCCAATTTACCCAAGGATATAAACAAGACACCTACCACAGAAAGCCATCAAGTACCTGGAAAAAATAGTGTTGACCTGGAGTTAAATAAGCTTTACTGAACCCAAAGTAAGTTCCAAGTAACTACAGAAACATTTTGCTTTCCTGTCAGATCCATAATTTTCATAGCATCCAGATTTTTCACTATCATAGACCTTCCTTGTCACCTTTCTCCAGTGTGATACTGAGTTTACTATGGCCAAAACACACACACACACAAAAAAAAAATAATAAGAGTTCATTACTACATCTCTTGATAGGTGTAGGGGTTAAAATCAGAAATAGTGATGTATGTGATGTATGTGATGTTGATATAACTATTACTCTACTATTTATATGTAATGAAGCAGAAGGATATGTTACATCCCATATGACGTTAAGGATGCAAAAGAAAGTTTCCCATCTGTTGACAGGGATGTGAAAGAGCATTTGTTAAAGTTAATTATTTCAGTTAAAGCTGAGCATAGAATCATAGAATCATAGAATATCCTGAGTTGGAAGGGACCCTTAAGGATCATCAAGTCCAACTCTTGACATCGCACAGGTCTACCCAAAAGTTCAGACCATGTGCCTAAGTGCACAGTCCAATCTCTTCTTAAATTCAGACAGGCTCGGTGCAGTGACCACTTCCCTGGGGAGCCTGTTCCAGTGATCTTACACCCAACATCACCACAGTAACTAGATGTGGACTTCACTGGAGCAGTGTAAGGGTTTTATGAAGGACTGACACAGTGTGTCAGTGTCAGATGTGAGCAAGCTCCAGGGTGAACCGGGGACTCAGGCCAGCAATCCCTGCTGTGGCACAGAAGAACTCCTGTGACAGACTCCAGAATGTCCTACATTTCCAGCAAGGTGTAAGCAGGGTGTTGCAGCTCCTGAGAGTAGTGCAGATGCCTTTGTTGGGATGCTGCGCTCCAGCTTCTTGCCTGCTTCAGCAGTTCCTGCAGAAATAGGCACATCCCTCCACAAAGCTGACATCCCAGGAGCCAGGAAAAAGCCAAAGCATTGTGCATGGATATGTGATGGGGAACAAATGAGAGGGATAGTGATCCAAATGAAATCCTGGGGTCACTTTAACCCCTGTTAAATCCATGTCTGCAATGAATAAAATGAGCTGGAGACCAGTAACTTTGGTCTGGCTTTCATGTAGTACTTTATTTTATTTATCAAAATTATGCTTCAGGGTTTCAGAGATTAGGAGGATTTCCATTCCTTTTCTCTGCAACACACAACTGAGGGATGCATTCAGAAGGAGAGAAAGCTTTCTTTTTTTTTTTAAGAGTTGGATTACACCAGAAATGGTATCCAGCACAGGTCAATCCATTCTCTTTGCTACTGTACAGTGCACTTTCTTAGCTTGTCTATCTGAGGTATTCAGCTCACATGATCGTATTTCCTTCAGTAGATGTGGGAGGTTTCTGCTGATTGCAACAGACCACTGAGGACAATGACATTTGAAATGATTTTCTCTGACTGAGGTCTAGAGGAAGATCAGTGTACGATGTAACAGCCTTTGATATAGAGAAAGTCACACTAGGTGATTAAATGATATCCGTCAGCCAGTTTATATGCTGAAAAATTTCACTTGCATTTTCCTTGCAAAGGAACAAACGTGAACCTGAATGCAGAAAAAGAAAACAGAAACACAAACCCAGATATGTTGGAGTCATGGGCTTAGGAGCAGAAGGAGGGCTCCAGAGAATGAATATAATGGGTCAGTGGCTATTAGTGGTAATAGCAAATGTCACACAGAAAATCTAATACACCGGGTAATCTTTATTCTATATAGTAGACAGAATAGCAAGGGCTCAGCTGCCTAAATGTAGGGGGAAATACTTCATGAAAAATAAATATTTAATTTAAGTTATCCACACTTAACTGATTGGTTAAGTCAGAAAAACCTTCTGTAGCATTGCAAGAAGAAACAGGGAATCTAAAATCAAAAATATGTCTGGGCACATGAATACCAATGAGTAACAAAAGTCTATTTAACAGTTATAAACTGTTTGAGTTCTTAAATCCTCCTGTTATTCTCCAGAAAGACTGGATTTTCTGTATGTTAGAAATGAAAGTGGTGGACACATCCTCAACGTCACTTTTTAACCTCCACTCCTCCCTCATTTTTTGTTAGCAGTTTCATACTGAAAATCAAATGGCTAAATTTAGAACATGAAATCTATGTATTGAAAAATTGGAACAGGCCTCCTGAATTACGGCAATATGTTGAGGAATCAGCCTGGTTTAAAACACCGAGATAAAGAAGTCAGACACCAAAGGGCATGGAATTAAAATGCATTGATACAAACAAAACAAGGAATTAAAGAGTGATTTTGGTTTTGGCATGTACTTAAATCTGACTATAGAGGTAAATTTAGTATGAAAATATGGTGATACCATACATATAGGCTAGATTAAAGCAAAAAACAGTATGGTCTTTCCTTTCAAAGATTATATTTCATTCCACTGTTTCTCACATCTCTCCTCTTTTTACAGATTTGTTAAGCTCAGTAGCAAATCATATTTCCTTCACCTGTAGAGCTCTGCAGTGAGACTTTCCTCCTTCTTTGGTACATCTGAATTCAGGAGAGAAATGTTCCTGCTTTTAATTTGCTTCATCCTCTTTCTGCTTTCTGTCTTTAGTGCTGTTTCCACCAAGACCCCTGAGCTCCCTCTGGGGTTTCCACAGTATTTCCAGCACAGAAGCTGAGCAACACCACCTTTGTATCCAGGGCCCCAGAGTTGCATAACCAAGAGTTTTAACCTGCAAAATGCAAATAGGGAGGGACGCTGTTGATTCAAATGCTCCATATCAACGTATAATAAGTAGTGCAAATGCACCTAACATAAAATCATTTGTTCTACCCAATATCTGGATTCGTTCCCTTTTTTTTTCCCTCCCATTAGTCTCCTTTTTCTTTTTTTTTTTCTCTCCAAAGTATTTGTCAAAGTAAGAAAAACATTCATCTGAATTGTGATTATGGAAAATAATTCTCCATAAGATATGATCAACATTCTCACTAAAATATTAATTAGTAAATAATAACAATAAAGTTTCAGGTATGTTTTTAATACCTAATCACATATTTCATGTCCCTTGAAGCATAGTTTACTTTGTAAATATTTTCTAATCCAACAAAACATGTACAGCCAGCCTCAGGTCATAATTCATGCAGATAGCAAGAGGACTTCGTGCTATTTTATAATGTAACTTCCCCATTTAATTAACTCCTTTAATATGTTATTATCAGACTTTTTTTTTTTTTTCCTAGCTCGTGTGCCTTTGCTTGTGTGACTAAAAAGCTCTGTGTACCATTCAAAACAGGTCAGCTTCCTCTCTCTCTCATAGCAACAAAAACCTGGCTACCTCTGAAGTGGATATGGTAAATGGGAGGGATTTCACATCATCTCTTGTCTCTTCAGCTTATATGCACAAAATGCCACAGTTCTGCTCAGAATATATTTTTCTGCAACAACCATTTTGTGTGTGATACTAATCAATTTGCTATTAATGACCAAAGCTACTCCATAATAAATATATATCAATAATACAATCTATTCATGCTTTTTCCTAATTCAGTCATGTATGGTACTTACAAACATTCTTCTCCCTGTTTTTTCATTTTCCAGATAACATGCTAAAAGCATATGAACTTTTTAAAAATGTCTTACATTCTGTCTTAAATAAGAAAGCCACATTCTTGTCTAGTAGCTTCACTTAAAAAAAATCCTTAATGCTACATATTTCTTGCAAAGATATGGTTAAACATTATGTTGAACACTGTTACCATTTTTATCTGATAAAACTTACACTTTCTTATACCACCAAGTCCAGTCTTGTAACCATGATTCAAGCTGTGGCCTCACTGGAAACCTCTCACTAATTTCAGTAAGTCTATTTGCATTGGGGCTGTTCAATATCCTACCCGGGGTCGCTGAATCAGACCATTAGCAAACACATACAAATGTATGCCATTCAGCCATAGGCAACTTGAATTTCCTTATTTCCAAATTAATGAGCTTATCGTGCATCATAAACAGCTCTTATTTCCCACAGTTATAAAAGAACTAACATGGTCAAAATTAAACTCTTCCTTTACTATGACATCTGTTGTTTTTTCATTAACCATTACCAAATTTTGTTGAGTGCCCTTCAATCAGGGAATGTTCTGTTGCTGAGTTCAGTCATAAAATTATTATTTTCACAGGGCACAACTGAAAAATCTTCTGACCAGTATGATGAGTTTTTGAGCTCCCTTCACTTCACTTTGTTAACAAATTAACATTACTTAGCAATGGTAGAGCATTCACCAGCTCTTGAGAGACTTTTTACAGCAGCAGAACTAAAAGTGAGTGGAAGGGTCTGCAGGGTGAGAGCTTGGGCAAGAGGTTCTGAGAGAGCATTACTGACACAACACCTTACTCCACAGAGCAAAGGAAGACAATGCAGTGCACTGTTGACCAGTGCTATGATAGTGCTAGAAGAATAATTTCATTTAGCATTTTCTTTGGCCTAATCATAAAAGGAAAACATTTAAATGTTTACAAGTTTGGTGTAGTAATATTGCCAAAATCTATTTACATGCATTTGCATTCATCTATATGGCCACGTGGAAGGTGACCATATAGATGAATGGCCTGCTGCATCTGAACCAAAAGCCAAGACCTTCAGTGTGACTGCAGGATGCATTGCCTGAATTTTCTTTTCCCTTTCCTTGGACAAATAAGAGTGCTTCTAGTCTAGGTTACCATAGTTTCTGGTTTCCTTAGTAACCCCTTTGAGAGCATTCACGTGTTTGTGTCAGTAGGAAATGGGATGAGGGGGTGTCTAAAATGAAACACAAACCTCTCAAACTTGGAGAGAAAAAAATCCCAGATTCTCTCCTTAATTAACAGCCAAATCAAACTTAGAACAAGCAAAATCTTACTGGAGATGAACTGAAATATTTATGACTGAGTATGGATTAAATCATGATGTGACCAAAGGACAAGTTTGTTCAGAACCACTGAGAGACTCCAGGGTTAAGTTGGAAGTTGAAAAGCACACTTCTTATCCTTGGGACAGGAATTTGAGTTATGAACTTTGATTTGAAGAGATGTTTCCTTTCTAGAGTTTTGTTGTGTTGTAGTTACAAAGAAAAAGGTGTACTACACCTTTTTTTGCTAGTACTACACCACTTAAGGTGTAGTACTAGCAAAAGAAAACAAGGCCAGTTAGAACTATGGGTTTTCTAGTAGCTCTGTGCAAATATAATGAAAATACTGTCATAATTATAGACCTAGTAACATTTTACCTTCTTTCTTCACTCAATTGACACTAAATAGCAAAATAATATATCATATGAGTTAAAGTCTTGATCTTGCTTTCCTTATCTGAGATAATGGATGTGCCCTTTAAATACATGAGAATCAAAATGTATATTTAAATTTAGAAATTGATTTATCTTTTAAGAAAACTATTTTTATTATTAGTCTTCACTGACCCTTATTGTTGTGCAAGTTGTCTGTCCTGCCCTGGGAAGAAACTTGTTAGAGTTGCTTTTTTGCTCTTGTTGCTGAAGAGTCCTTTTGTGCAGACACTGACTGAAGCAGGTCAGTGCATAAAATTTGAATATAAGAGAAAATCTTAACTATGAGGGTGGTTGAACATCTTCTCGGGTTGCCCAGAGAGGTTACAGAATTTTCATCCTTGGAGGTATTCAAAACCTAACCAGCAACCTAATCTAAGTGTCTAGACATCTCTGGAGGAAGGTCCTTTCCAACTTTAACTGTTCTCTTACACTGGGATTATGTGATGGGCAGGAAACTGAGAGAATGAGAGAACCTGGGAAAAGTTTAATTTTATATAAGGCAGCACCGGCACCTGTAAAATGCGATTTCACAAATGTAATACTTTTCTAAGTTAATTTACAACGTTTAGAGTTTTAACTGGAAGTGATTTTGAAAATCATATTTCTGTATCAAAAATAGGAAATAGTAACTATGGCATTGATATTAAATGGGCTTATTCTCCTAACAATAATTTTGGTAATTACAGTATTTTGAATTATAGAAATTTGGGGAAGTTAGAAGAATAATAGTTACAACTAGAAGAGTTTCATTTATATATTGCAAAAGGTACAGACAGCTCTTATCACATAGAAATGGGGGAAAGATGGAAGACAAACATATAGATATGTTGAGAGTAATATGAGGAATTAAATGTTGTTAGACAGCAACATAAACTTTTCTGTTGTTTTGTTGTTGTTGTTGTTGTTGTTGTTGTTGTTGTTGTTTTGTTCATGTTTCCCATTTTTGTCCCTAAGCTGTCATTCCCCTGAACTGTTGATGGCTTGCTGTGTTTTTGAATGAAGAAAAGCAAAGCTGTTGATAAAACCTTTTTAACTTTTGGATCCCGTGCCAATGATTTTTAACTCACAGTAACAAATTGCAATTTATTTATTTTTTTGGTCTTTGTCTAACTGTTTCTACAAAACAAAAATAAAAAACAATAGCACAGGTCAGCAATGACTGGTTTAGTTTCTTCCTGTGAGCCTCTCCTCAGAAGTGATTTGAAAAGCAATTGAAGTTTTCATACCTTGTACACAAATAGAGCATTAGCAGTGGCCCTATTTTATACACAACACATTACACATTAATTTTTAATCAGGTAAGCTGTAGGTGGCCCCTAATTAGGTATGTTCTGCATTTTAAAGGTGATTTATTGATTGGGTTTCCCTTAATTATCAGTAGGAATTCTGCCCTTCATTACATATACCTCCACTGACAACTTTACTGTCCTTAAACAATTCCCTGATCTTTGACTTTTCACTGCCTTGAATTCTGAAGAATATTTACTTCAGCACAAAGAGAAGAACCTGAACAGTAATGTTTTGCATCTGTTTTGCTGAGATGAAAGTAACTACCTATTGTCCACATCAAAAAATAGTCGGGTCTTTTTCTTTCCTATATATGCCACTAAAAACACATGGAATCACAAAAGCACCACTGAAAGTCTGACTCAAACCTTGGTGAAATCAGTGGGAATCTCTCTATTAAATTGAGTAAACTTCAGCTGGGATACTGAATAGCAATGCCTTGCATTATAGTCAAAGAAATTTCTTTCCTCTGAGAGATAGAAGAGACTCCCTAGTGACTTCTAATGCTGTTTTTAAGAGTAGCAAACTGTAAAGATGAGACTGAAGAATAACAAAGAAATAATTGAAAATACCATTACTGCAGTTTACTTAGCTGCTGGCCACAAAATTCAAGATTCAGCTCTACTGAAGAACAAAAAAAAAAAAATGAGAGAGAGGTAGAGAGAAAGAAAGACAGAGGGAAGGAAGGAAGGAAGGAAGGAAGGAAGGAAGGAAGGAAGGAAGGAAGGAAGGAAGGAAGGAAGGAAGGAAGGAAGGAAGGAAGGAAGGAAGGAAGGAAGGAAGGAAGGGAGGGAGGGAGGGAGGGAGGGAGGGAGGGAGGGAGGGAGGGAGGGAGGGAAGGAAGGGAGGGAGGGAGGGAGGGAGGGAGGGAGGGAAGGAAGGAAGGAAGGAAGGAAGGAAGGAAGGAAGGAAGGAAGGAAGGAAGGAAGGAAGGAAGGAAGGAAGGAAGGGAGGGAGGGAGGGAGGGAGGGAGGGAGGGAGGGAGGGAGGGAAGGAAGGGAGGGAGGGAGGGAGGGAGGGAGGGAGGGAGGGAGGGAAGGAAGGAAGGAAGGAAGGAAGGAAGGAAGGAAGGAAGGAAGGAAGGAAGGAAGGAAGGAAGGAAGGAAGGAAGGAAGGAAGGAAGGAAGGAAGGAAGGAAGGAAGGAAGGAAGGAAATATAAAGCAACAAAAATAAATCTTTTCTGCATGAGATGTAGTTTGTATGTGCACAGACTGGGGAAAATTTCCCCCTTCACATATAAACAGTTTGGTCTGTAGGGGCTATTTATAATTTGGGCATCATTCTTGGTTTACAGGCTAAGTAGAATGCTTTTAAATTAAAATATTAGTATAGAACATTCATGTTATAACTAAGATTAATATTATTAGAAAGATATATATTATATATTGCTATTCAATAAGATGAAACAAACCAGTGCTACTATTTTCTTTCATCTTCTCATTCTTTTATTGCTGACTTTTAGGTTGCATTTGAGAAAATATTGAGCATTCTTTAACAGAAAAAAAAAATCACTGCAGTTCTATTCATTGATTAGCAACTAGCTCTCATAATAAAAATAATTTCTAACCCAGAAATATACGTGATAGTAAGGAATCATGAATTAGATATTATACTTGTTACACCACCATATATTGTACTCAAAGCCATTGAATCATATATCCAGTACAGTATGTTATTAGAACGCCTTTCTCATGTAGATAATATTTCAAATGTTTTTCTTAAAATTCCGTACAACCTGCAATAAAAGGTCTCATAGGATTAGTAAATCAGTGCTTCAACTTTCAATTTCAGGTACATGATTAAATTTTCAAAAGGCTGTGGTTATCAGAACTTGTTACCCTCTCTTGGTGTTTAATAGCTTATATAATACAAGTCACATTACACCTTCTTACAGCAAGGGATCATACCCCCACAACAAAAAGAGATACTAACTGCCACACTTGGTAACAACATCAGGTAAAGACCTTGAACAGTGGAGGCTTAAATGATCTCTCAACAATCAGAATGCTGCCCAAGTCAAGGCTTAAGCAAAACAAAATGGGGAAAAGTTCATTAACACTGTCCAGGAGTGAACCTTGATAACAAAGGTTCTCATTACATGGCCACAAGAAGGATCCCAGAGGATAGTCTTCTTTTGTACATGATGACAATGTTTAACAGTTCTTATTCCTGAGTGCTGCATACCACTACAAGGAATCTCTGCAAATCTTCAGCTATGAAATCAATCCAGCATGTCTGTATGATTCTAATTTCAGCAGAAGCTGACTGGTAAAGCTATTGGAGAACCAGTCAGAAAGGTTTCTCATCTTGGTTAGACTAATTTTTTCTCATAACTTTGTGATTTGTTCTTGTTCAGAAACAAAGAAAGAAATTTGTGTTATTTTCACCACCAGTAACCACTGTCTTTGTGTACTTTTCTTTCAAATCAATTAGCACTGAATTTCAAAGGTAGTATTAAATAGATGCCTTGCCAGTAACACTAAGAAAAATCCCTGCACTTATACAGTTAATTAGTCTTGTTACTTTAATTGAAAACCATTTAGAACCCAGATCTGAATGGAGGGCAATCTGGGAAAGTGGCCAAGCATGGTATTAGGGAGCGATGCATGCTGCACCCAGCCACAGCCCGCTGGAGGCAGCAGACCTCACCTTCCCCGGGCACTGGATCAGGCTGTGCTGCTATTCAAAATGTTGCTGAGGAACCATGTATTTATTGTAAGTAATCACATTGAGTAACAGTTATAATAATGAAAACAGTGGAAAGCCTTTTAAAGGGCTTACTGGCTTACTTCAATAAGGAAGGAAGGTATCCTCTTCCAGAGACTGGGTATATGGAGGGCAGACTGATAATAGCTAAATGTTCTTGAGGAAATAGGTGTGTCCTGTTGTATATGTTTCATTTCCAATAATCAGAATATATTTTTTGGTCCTGGTTTAGTTCTTGGAATTTCAGGATGTTCATACATATATATGTGTGTAATAAAAAAGTAGAGTTAATTTTTGAAGTAGAACCCACATAGGATCAAGAATTCAGATTACACACAGAAACTAATCTCTGTGTTGTGTCAAATAGGAAAAATAGGACTAGAATTAAAATATTTTTTAAGAACTGAATCATTGAACGTGAGGATGTTTGCTCAGTTCTTTCTGAGCTTCCACTCTAGAAGAAAAGATAAAATACTGTAAAGAAGTAATGGCTTTCTCTTACCAAAAGGTAAAACTATAGAAATATAGAAAATCTGGAATTACTTATGCATTTGGATTCCAGTTTATGGAAAGTGCTCTTCTCCTAAGGAAAGTAAATGTGTATGTAGGGTGTCAGCCTCAGCTGAGGAACAAACTCCCTCCCAACCACTTCCTTGCTTCCTCTCCTAAACCGAACAGGCAGAGAAAATTTGATGGAAAAGCTCATGGGTTGAGATAAAGTCACAGAGATTGCTCACCACCTATCATCACAGGCAAAAGAGACTGCACTTGCAGAAAATTTATTTAATTTGTGTCCAATTAAAATAAATTTAAGGTAGTGAGAAACAAAGATTCAAACACCTTCCCCCACCTTCTTCTCAGGCTCAACTTCATTCCTTCATTCCTTTTTATCATACAGTGGTTAAAGTAGTAAATGTCTCTTTCCATTGCCTTTTTAGACCACTGAGTTCATTTTGAAGTCCCAGTTACCATCAGGTTTGTAAGATGATTTAGTAATTAAGAGTATCATTAAATGCTGTTGTTTGTCGCTATAATATATTTGCTCTGTTTTCTCTTCCTTTTCTCTCCAATATGTATGTCATAAATTACTCTAATTCTAGATATCTTATTATAGGCATGATTATTCCATCATTTTGACTGTTTGCTGCTCTCATTTTTTTTTTTTCTTTTTTTAATTCCAAATCATTTTGCAACCTGAGATCTTTTTGTAATAATGGAAAAAAATGGGTTTAGGGCATGCATTTTGCTAAAATTGATGTTTGAATTATTAAATACAACTCTATTCCCACATGCGATGAGAGACAAGTAGAAAGTGGAAGCTGTCTATAATTTAATTATAGTACATACAATAATAATCAGTTGTCATTAGGACCCTGATTTTCACTGTGTTGTGCAAATACAGAAATACCTAATTCACTGCAGGGAGGTATGGTATGGCTTACACAGCACAACATAGTCCTTCCTCTTTGTGAGAAACCAGACTTTTTATTTATTTCTAGTACTTATTTCTGGTGACAGTATGTCACTGCGAACTTTTAATTGCACAAAGTGAATATGTGGCACTAACAGGTATTTCAATTTAAAGAACCTCTAACTTACAAATAATTTATTTTGAATGCAAATCACAATAGATGGGCATATTCTGGAAAAGGAATCAGAAACAGCATACTTATTTCTAAGTGATAGCTGCTTAAATCATAAGTTCATGCTGCTATTTTGAAATTAAATGCCATAGTCTCAGCTCTCTAATGATAGAAATTTGTTGATTATTACAGATCTTTAAACAGCTCTCAAGCAGATATTGAAACAGATTGATGATGCCAAGTTGACATAAACTAGAAGTGTTAAATTCTGCTGCCAGTTTCAGATGCTTTGAAATACTTCAAAAGCAGAGCTCCACTGGCTCCAGATTGAGGACTGTGCTAAGCACTGTATACCTATGTGATGAAAAGTCCCTATCTCAGCCAGCTTACATCTCAAGTGTAAAAAGCTTCCTGTTGACCAAATGAATGCTCAGGAGAAACTGGGCAAAGGTCATCAACGCTATCCTAGGAAGATGTGAAAATTACAAAGTCTAATTATTGTAGCTGTGCAAATGAAGTGGGGACTGGCAAGAAAGATGGCCATAGTCCACTGAAGGACTAATGAAAGTCTGCTTGCAGGAATGTGTGGAGAAAGACATGTAGCCTCAGGAAAAAAAGAAAAACAAAATAGCTTTCAAATATATATAGCTTGTACTGAGCATGTGGTGCTAGTTCTTGTGTACATGCTTTGCATATGAATAAAGTAATTAACCAATTAAAAAGGCACATGATTAAAATTATAATCTATAGGATTTTTGTCTAAGGAACTGATTAGACATATATGAAGGAGAAGTGTAATTTAGATTCAAGATGCTGGACAATCAACACCATAGTGCTGCTGATGAAGCAGCAAACTACTCTTCATGGTTTTTAGTTGCTGTGTAGCCTTAATGAAGAAATGGAAGAGGTGAACCAGGCCAGTCTTGAACCACTTCAGTTGGTCTTTGTGGCTGGACAGCTCCGGTCACTAAGAGAGAGGATTAGATGTAGACCCTGTGGCAGTGAGCAGTAGCTTCTGGCAGAGCCCACAAGCCCTGAAGTGCTGGCAGATGAGGGTAACCATCAGCAGTGTGGTTTGTGTTTTTTTTAGTGATAGGTGCAGACAATTGCAGCCTTTCTTTACCACCCACCACCAAACTCAGGGAATTTCTAAACCAAACATCTTCATGCCCTTGTTATTGTTGTAGCTGTTGTTGCAATTTTCACATGCAGTAGAGGGCCCAAACCTACGCAAAGAAAATGATTACCAGCTCACACTGAAATTAAGAGAGATCACTCTGCAGACCAGCTGAGTTGTCCCATTTAGTTGAAGAAACCTTTTCAAGGTTGCCTGAAAAAAAAAAAAAAAAAAAAATCTAAACTCCAGATTCAAAACCATACCCCACTGTTAATGTACAATGGAAATCACAATACATTGCTTGCACCAGAGTTTGATTGCTGACAATTTCTTGGCCACTCTTTCCACAAGTCAAAGAACTTTCACTAAAAATAGAGGGTTTTAAGACTTTAGTTCTCACATTGAAGCCATGAAATAAAACTAGTAGCTTTCATGTAACTGAAATAATGGTTTCAGGCTGCCATAATTGAAGTCACACTTTTGAAAGAACTGACTCAAATGCACATTATGGGCTCTGAAACCAAAATGTAGACTGGCTATGTACAGATCTGTTCCACAGTTGTAGAGCACTTGGAACTGCACACCGTGCCCCAGTGTAACAATCCTGAATGCCTTGTTCTCTTCCTTGCTAGATAAAACTGCAGTCTGAATTCTTAACAGTGCTTTGATCCAGTGCTAAAATAACGAATTATGTCCTGGGCAAAATACTTCCTCCGAGCCCAGTGTCAAGCAGGGACAAGTGCACTCCACTTGAGTGTGCTACCAAAAAGGCTTTTGTCCCAATAAAGCACAAAAATGATCCTATGTTCATTCCTTCCATTTTACATCATGGACTTTCCACAGTACTTGCCTGCAGAATTTACATTTAAGCCATGCTACCACAGATTATATATATATATATATATATATATATATATATATATTTTCTAATTGCTTCTACTTTCTTCCATTACAATTATAAGGGTTATCTAATTAATTTGGAAACATGGATGTTTTGAACTACCTTCAGTAAAGCCACTGTTAAGCTCTGCAGGGAAAAATTGAGCTCTGTATCACCACCAGATTCTTGTAGAAGCTCTCTGTCAATAGACTTTTAATTATTTCTGCATTGTGCGTAAGAACACATACCACAATGAAAATTAGAATTTCTCTGCTTATAAGAAAATATTCAGTAGCCAAAGGCAAATCTGCAAGAATTTCACTTCTGGAAAAATGCATGTTTCAGAATATGGCATCAGCAAAATGTGAATCCTCTTTAATCTAAACATTTGTTTTTACACCTGTCATACAGGACTAAATATAGCTTGTTTCTGTGCTCCACCACCATATGTTGCCAGTTTCTGAGTGCAGCAAAAGTGGTTTTAAATTTAAAAGGTTCTATGCAAATTCCAGCTGCTAATAGCACTCATTTTTATGTTCAAAAGGGGTTTACTGCTTTATGTAGATGTTTAATTTGTGCTTGTAGTTACTTAAGGTATATTCAAACATCTGATGGCACTTGTCAAAATTTTCTATGGTATATTCATCCTGTACACCTGTGAAAGGTTCTTGAGAAGAATGAAGTACCACCAGCTACACATGGAAATGTTAGCTCATATTAATCAACATATTGCTTAAACTCATATGCTTTTAGATTACACCTTCTGAAACAGAATTAAAATTATGGCCTTGTTATTACACAAGGAAACAGTAGAAACATTTGTTCTACAAGCAAAATGGGGAAGCTGGTTAGTGCCTCCGAATGTCTGGGACCAGATCTTTTCTCCTAACCTGTGCAAACAACCGTCTTTAGGTCAGACACAGAGTAAATACATTAGCAGAAAGCAATCTGCACATAAAGCAATAAAACTTCATCAGAACAAGCTACCAATGAGTCCCAAAGAGTGACAGCACCATAAGAGAGTGTCTGTGGACAACTAAGCATGCCAAACCCCAATAACAGAACACTAACACAATGTTTAAGGCCATCAATTCACCATTCCCTGCAGAAAAAGAATCTTTCAAGCCTTTGCTCTTACTCAGTAATGCTACAAACTCTCAAAATGGTTGAATCCCTAGTGCAGTCACCTGGATTGTCTTCCTTCATCCCAGCTCTTTCCTGGGTGAAGCATTTTCACTGAAGGTCTCACCTCAGTCCAGACACTGCCTAGTCACAGATTTTCAAATCTGGCCTGCATTACCTTGCAGGCAACCTTTTATGTGCAGCCCAAGTTCATGCTTATTTTAAAGAGTGTCCTTGCACCTTCCTGGAGCACAGGGTTTTCTCCAAAACTCTAGTCATAGTAGGGAAGAGGATTTGGAAAACCAGTATGACCATCTGATAGCATATTATCTATACTCTCTGTAAACCTATGAGCAACAGCTGAAATATATAACGATTCAAATTAAAAATGTAGCTTCATATTTCAAAATATCAGTTCAGCATTTTCTTCAGCAATGTGGAAGTTGCTAATATACCTGCTGAAAGCAACAATGCAGCTATGACACTTGTGGAACCCACACCTTTTTTGTCCCCCCTAAAAGGCAATGGGCAGAGAGAAATGGGAAAAAAAAAATGTTAGAAATCCATCCTTCATCTTCAAATGCAAAAGCTGAAATATTTCATGAGCTTTTGATTTGCAGGAAGCCCCAAACTCCTTTTCAGAAAACAAGCTCCTGCAGGGGAAGATTCATTGGGCATTTGTTGTCCATTGAAAGTCCCTTCTAAAGTATGGGCTAAAGCTGGTTTGCATTTTCTTAGCTCTTCAGCTAAACTGACAATTTGTCAGTTGCTCTTCTAAACAGACACATCTCTTTACAGGTTGATTTGAAATTGACTTTCTTTGAAACTCAAATCAGGCTCTAGCAATGAATTATATAAAACTGCTAATCCAAAGCTTGTATAACTAGCGTGTAACTATTAACTTGTGTAATTTGTGGAACAGTTAGATCACTCTATTTTGCATCCGCCTTTTTCTATTTTATGTAACTAAAATGACACAAAAAGATCATCAAATAGGTACAGGACACATAATGATAAAAGATTTTATAGACATGATTCTGGGAAGACTATGTTCCTCACAAAGGAGTTACACAACTCATTCTTAGAAGTGCCAATAAAATCTTTATTCCTCTCCTTCCCCACCCTTTCCCATCCATATACATACTAACATGAATTTTTATGCAGTATTTTGGAAAAATGTGGTTTATTACATTTTTATAGTTCTATGCTTTGTTATTCACCTAGTTTATCTATTACTTGGTATTTGTGTGAGGTTTTCAACAACTTCTTACATGTATATAGATATATGTAAATTCCCTCTTTATCCTGTTCCTTCATTAGGTATCAGATTTTTAAATATTTTAGGTCAGGTCTGGGAATATTCACTGCTAGGTCATCCTGTTCTGAACATATGGTCTTGTAAAAGAGCATAGCTGGAAACTTGTAGATTACTGCAGCAGACTTCTGGGATTCTAGTCTCTCCCTAAACTTTTAAAGCATTTGCTGTAAACCTCCTATTTAGAGAGTCATCAGTCATAAAATCAAAATGTACATTTTAGTGATAATCTCTTTAATCCTTTTTGAAGTTTTGCATCTTACAGTAGGAAGCACAGGCTGATCTAGAAAGGCAGAACATAAACAGCCAAACCATACTGAAGATTTGCTAGGGATTTCTTGGGACAGGACAGGAAAGCAGATTTCTAATTGCCTTACACGCACCATTTTTTTCCTCTGAAATCAGGAATCGTGGTTTCTCTCTCACAGATCTCTTCTGATTTACAGGTTAGGTGTTGTTGTGCTTGATTGTTTCTTTTTTCCTCAAAGAGGAAATACCAGTCACTAAGTAAAAAAGTGTTTCTTGAATAGAAGAATGACAAAATTAAAATTGTCAAAAGACCATCAGCGGAGATAACTAAAACAGGTAGTACAGTTTAAAATCTGAGAAAGGATTAGATATTTGGGGGTTAAGATTTCTAATACATAGTAATTAAAGCTATTTTAAAACTTCCAGCTGAAAGACCTAGGAAAAAAATTAACTCATGGTTTAAGCCAATTATTGCATAGTAGCAGTTAAGATTGCATTTAATTCCTGCTCAGATTTTTCTTCAGCTGCTTGTTAGAGATGTTTGGGTACCATCTTCTCCAACCTGTGCTACTGCTCCCTGAATACTGGAAAAAGTCTGGCTACAAGTGTGATCCACTGTGTCAACTCCAGTATATATGTTCAGTTGTTTTTTACATTGCTACAGTACCATAGCTTCACAGACTGAAAGACAAAAGGTCTACCTAAACAAACCAGCAAAGCTTAATATATATATGTATATGTTTAAACAGTTTTCTTAGTTACATGATAAGATTATGAGTGGTACAGGTGAATTCCTCTGAGCTGGGTCACAGGTTTGCCTCCCAAAGACTTTGCCTCCTATAAAGTCTGAAACTTGTAGGTGCCGCCTTTTGTAAATATTAATAATGGCACAGGAACAAGTGCCACAAGCAAAGGGCACTTGGCCACTCAGAGGCCTCCCAGCAAAAGCTCACTGCCATACAACCCCTATATCATTTGTTCTCCAAGCTTCTTATAAACTGGCAGATGTACATAATGCCTATGTATTCCACAACATGTGGAGTGAAGGCTGCAGTTATGCCTTCTTTCCTGCTTGCATTTTGGACATAACATTTAAATAATTTTTTGAAGCAATCAGGAAAGCTTCAGTGCACTTTCAAGCACTCACAGTGACTGACCTATTGCAGCCTGCATCCCCCCCAGCTGACCTTCTCTAACCACACTCCTAAATATACTCTTCAGTTGCAATCAACTTGAAAGCAGCCAACTTTAACCTCTCACACAGATTTTAAGATAATAATAACAATAATAAAATAAAATTTCAGAACTTTCAAGCGGTATTAAAGACACCACCCTAAATTCTGCCAACTACCTGGCAGCCTGAGCAGGTGCCCAGCAGAGATGCCTGGTGCCTCGGTTCCCTGGGTAACAAGCTTAGGGATAGAGCACAGACCTGCCAGGAATAAAGCATGAGCCATTCCACTTTTTTTGCTGTCATTTTAAAATATTTCACTATCTTAAAAGGTGGTTTAAAAGAGACAGAAATCACCTTGTGTGCATTCTCCTTTTGAATCAAGGGCAGACCAATGATTGTTTATTTATCCTGAGCAAAACTAATGATGGTCTTTGTCCAAATCCGAGCAGACAATGCTCACATCACTGGAGCTGGCACGACACGTGTCAGTAATTCACGGGACTGGAGCAGGTTAGAAACTGACTGCCTTGGTCACACACAGAGCACGATTACTTAATGATAGCAATTTCCCAGTTTTACAGTTTGCAGTGCCAAGGAAATATCGCTTGTGACAGTGGAAACAAATCAAGCCTGAAGTGGTTATTCAGCATGGAGAATCAGAGCTGGTTCTTCTAACACTGAAAAATGTGGAATTTATTTCAGTGCTTAATTGATGATTTCGATGCCTATTTCTAAGTAGATTTGTAGGAAAGTTTGGGACACCAATCCTTTCAAATAACCAGAAGTTATGGATTAAAGTGTTTTTGCTTCTTTCAGCTGTTATCCTGGCTCTGGATTTATTTTTTTTTTTTTTTTATTTAATGATTGTTCACTGTATGCCATTAGTCTTCCAACTGTGAGAGTTATTTATTTGTGCTGTTTTCCTAAGTAGCCCTGCTAATTCTCTAGTGAAAGACCATGCATAAAAACAGAGCTACCAAAGCCAGCTGAAGCCTTTCAGATCAGAAGGAGAAGGCATTAGGGAAGAAAAGGGTTGTTGAAACCTCTCAAGGTTAAATTAAAAACTTCGCCTTCCCTCATTAAATGAGTGTTTTTCAAATTTATATCATCAGTTGTAATAGGAATTCACAGACAGAAAAAACATTATGGTTTTTATATTTAAAATCATTTCAAGAGAAAAGACTGAAAGGTATTTGGTTTAGCTGGTAATGAACTAACACAATCTCTCAAGAATAACATCATCAGTGCAAAGAAGGGGAAATTCTACCTATATATATTTTACCCATTGTAAACACCATATGTAAACAACCCTGTAACCACGTAAACACCCATATGTGATGATTTCATAAAGTTATAGGAAATGAAAGAGTCAAAAAAAAAAAAAAAAAATCAGCAATGGGGGTTGTTTTTTGACTAAAAAAAAATCATTAGCCCAAAAAATAACACACAAAGGTTTTTACAGCCGAATAGCTTTCAGACCGAAAAACACTATAAATCTATCACCGCTTTCTGACCTACTTTCCATGGTCATGGCTAATTCAATCTTCTTGCTTTTCATATCTCTCTGTCTCTGCCAACAGACAGATGAGCAGTGGAAGAACAGAAGAGACAGGTTGGGTTAAGAGGCCAGATCAAGGTAAATCATAGCAAACAAGAGACTGGAAGATTTCAAAGATCTAGTCACTAAATAAGAAGAAAATTACTCTTTTAAGATAAAGTTAAAGGACATTATTAACACAAACATATGTTTCATAAATCACCAGAAGGTGTCCAAGTAAATGATCTTTCCAAGGATAATGTAATGTCTGAAACAATTATTATATCACCTACAGTATCAAAACTAAATTCTACAGGAAGATAATTAAGAAAAATGAATAAATAGCAGATGCATTGAAAAATTAAACTTCAGAAGTAGGGGAAAAAATTGAATACATCAGAAAACTTTGACATTTTCTAAAATAATTATTTTTTTCTTTAAGAAATATGTATTTGTTTGGGAACAGGAGCAATTTATAAAATGAGGAAAAAACAAAACAAAACGTAGGATTAATTTCAAGTCAATTGAGCTATTTTTCCTGACCTGCACAACACAAAATAATTTTTAAAAAGCTAATAATGTTTTGTGTTTTTTTTTCCCCTAAGAAACTTTTTGTTCCAACCTCTATTCTGTGCCCTCTCACCTCCATTTTATTCTGATTTGATAAGTAAATGACATATATGTAACAGCACTGCACAGTTTTTATGTGACCCCTATGTCTTCTGATACATTTTCATCCCATTGACCACTTTCAAATAAAAGAAAATGCAAATTTGTGCAAATGTGTCTGAAAACTGACTTCTGTTTGGAAAAGATAGACCCCAGTTCAAGTCCCTCTTTAAGAGACAGTGCAACTCCATCAGTTTCCTGCTAACTGGACAGCATATCAGACTTCGTATAAGCTGCTGCATGACCAGCCAAACAGGTCGAAGGGAAGAGATGGATGGGATTCAGGAGTTAGAAAAAAATAAAGGGAGAGGAGAATATTATCACATCAAGAGTTTTACTGTTCACTTGACTTTTGGTGTGGTTGTTTTTTTGTGTGTGTGTTGTTTTTTTTTACTGTTCACATGACTTTTTTCTTTACTCATTTTTTCCAATTTGGCCTCAATTTAGTTATTATTTGTACATTCCTAATTGAATATTAATAAACTCTCAGGTACGAGCTACATCAAAGACACTCAGGATCTAAAATTCAAATGATATGGGGGGGTTCAAAAGAGAGGTAAAAAAATATGTTATTTGCACTGCCTTGATTCAGAGGACCTGCACCCTCTGACTTTGGCCCAAGTGTGTAAGAAGCTACCAACTGCACTGATCTACATCTTGTGTGAAGGGTTCCTATAGCTCTGGCTGAACTATGCAGGAAGGAGGCAGGTGTGTCAGGTTTGCCTGATCATGCAGATGAAAGATGTGGCTGGACTACATCATGGCCCCATGCAGATACAGGGAAAAGATTTGGACAGGGAGTGGGGACACAGCCAGAATCTGCTTCTGTACCCAGGCACACATCCAGGTCTTATCTCTTACAAATAGCTTTTGAAACTCATTTTTATTAGCCAAACACAACAGCAGTTCACACTGATAGACCTAACTCTTAAATCTCTTCCATGCAGCCTACTCATTTGTCTGGTCATGTAGCAGCTCATTCAGAGGCTGATACACAGGCCATGTATATGCTGTCTGACTAGCAGGAAACTGCTGGAGTTGCACTGTCTTGGTTTAGGAAGGGACAAATTTGGGTCTACCTGCCCACTGAGCTTCTGCCATGCTCACTCTTTCTCCCAGTGCATCTTCTTGATCAAGATATACCAGGAATACACTTCCTAAAAGCAACTATCATGTCTTTCTACATCTTCTTCCAATAAAGACAAAGCACATTGCTTATAGGGATTAATTACTTTTCTGAGCTGACCACTTTATTCCTCATTGAAATCTATATCAACGCTGAGACAGATATAAAAACAGTAGGAGCATCAGTTCTGTCAAAAGGCAAGTGAACATCTTCACAGCCCCACAGTTTTCATACACTCATGTAAACCTCTTTTAAGGCATGTTTGGATTTATTATTTTTTTTCGGTCCTAAAAGAGCTAAGTGGATTTTGTGCATTTCAGTTATGACCACAAGAACCTACCGGACACATTTCGACCAATTTTCTCAAGCTATACCATCTTGTGCTGTGACTTCTAGGGGAGCTGTATGCACCACCAGGAAATGTTAGCACCTCTACTAGTAGGTATTTGTAGTTTTACTATTTGTAGTTTTACAGAAAGTAATTTTTGTTTGTTTGTTCTTGCCTGCAAATTTACCTTTCAGAAAGCTGCCAATATTGGAAAAAAATAAGTATGCCAAAATTGCAATTCTCTCATTAGCTACAGCACTTTAACAATCCTGTAGAAAAGCTATGGGAAATAATAATAATAATAATTTCTATGACACATTTCTTTTTTATTATTATTTACTAGGAAATACTGTGATGATTAATTTTCTGAAATTTCCAGATGACAAAAGAGAAAGTAGAAATACAGAGGTATTTTTCAGCTCTATAGTTGATGTTACATGGAAGGTTCAAGCAGATCTTCAAGTAGATTAAACACACTTAGTTTCACAATTTAATATTCACATATTTAAAAAATAATACTTCTTCAGAAGATGATGGAACTGGATAAACAATTTTTAATTGTAAATCATAGGTGTTTTATTCTGCAGTCTTCTGACCACACAGAGGAAAGGAAAAGGGAAAGTTAATTTCACTGCAACTTGCAGTTCAAGATTGCTACTAAAATTTATTTATTTGAATTCAAGAACTGGAGACAGTGTTTGTTCAGAATTTCATTTTAGTAGACATTTTGGCAGAAAAGAAAGTAAAAAATAAATTGAAATAATTGCAGTAAATTACATTAAGAATAATTAACAGAAAGTTACCATTTTACTATAAAATTCTTTAGGATTCTTTTCATTTTTTAAAATATTATTGCTATATATTATGGAAGATAAATACCTCTAAGCAGCTAATAAAGTACCTATCATTTATGTACTGAAACTTCCTAAGGCATCTAGTAAATCTAATGGTTTGGGGTGTGTTTTTTTCACTCTTCAGCTACCTCAGCTAAGAGGTAAACGTGGGAGATTGATAAAACATTATTATAACCTTTATTATAGGTTATTATTATAACCTCGTGGCTATAAGATTGACTATATTGAGTAACCCAGTTGACAGTAAAGTTGATGTGAGTAAACTTGCTCAATTTGCAGAACTGTAGCATGATGATCTACTCCAAACATGTATTTAGAAAAGCAGGTTTGGCTACAGAAAAATAAAAAATATATATATTAAAAAAAGAAAGAAAGAAAGTTCACCTTTGAAAAACAATCACAGAATCACGGAATCACAGAATCGCAGAATTTCTAGGTTGGAAGAGACCTCAAGATCATCGAGTCCAACCTCTGACCTAACACTAGCAGTCCCCACTAAACCATATCCCTAAGTTCTACATCTAAATGTCTTTTGAAGACTTCCAGGGGTGGTGACTCCACCACTTCCCTGGGCAGCCTGTTCCAATGCCTCACAACCCTTTCAGTAAAGAAGTTCTTCCTAACATCTAACCTAAAACTCCCCTGGCGCAACTTAAGCCCATTCCCCCTCGTCCTGTCACCAGGCACGTGGGAGAACAGACCAACCCCCACCTCGCTACAGCCTCCCTTGAGGTACCTATAGAGAGCAATAAGGTCGCCCCTGAGCCTCCTCTTCTCCAGGCTGAACAAGCCCAGCTCCCTCAGCCGCTCCTCGTAGGACTTGTTCTCCAGGCCCCTCACCAGCTTTGTCGCCCTTTTCTGCACCCGCTCAAGCACCTCAATGTCCTTCTTGTAGCGAGGGGCCCAAAACTGTACATAATCTTTCACAGTGCTTCTTAAATCAAAGAGGCTATAATGTTTTCTGTTATTAAAAAAAATAAATACATTTCATAGCTTTCTCCTTCCATACTCTTTATACTCTTTTTCTTTGAGGTTTGAAGACTTTTCTTCCCTCAATAAAACAGGAAAAAAATTTCTCTTGTAGAGCAAAAGTACGAAGTTCAAGTTCAGAAATATACAATAGATATTTATTTATTTATAGTACTTTGCTTTGTACTCTATAAACCAAAAATACCCTCAAAGATCATGTCCACTTTTTAAACAATGGAAATTATTTTGATATTGCTTGAATGGTCTTCTAAATATCTTTTATAACTTCTATCAAAAATAGCATGTGTCATTTTTAACTATAAGGATATAATAAAACATTTAGTGTAAAATTCTATAGTTCTTCACTGAAAGGAATTATGATTCTTCAAAGGTCAGCTATAAATACCTTTTCTAATGCCTTTGTGACTGAAAAGAGCTTCATAATAATGAGTATAATCTTTGTCTGTCCAGATTTTCTTTCTCAAGGAAATCACAAATTGGTAATTTCTTCCTGTTAAATTGGCTTCTTTAACTCTTCTTTACAGGTGCTCTGCAAGGTTCACCCTTTCATAGCAAAGGATAAAAAAATAAACCTGTAAAAAATAAAATTAAAATAAAATAAAATAAAATAAAATAAAATAAAATAAAATAAAATAAAATAAAATGTAGCTGGTATCATTGCAAAGTAGTACTTTAGGAAGACAAACTTCAAGAAAAAAAAAAAAAAAAGGAAACAATTCTAGATTAATATAAGGAAACACAGGAAAACCAGATTAACAGGTAGGATTGCTGTTTTCATTGTTTCCTTAGATGGGCCTCACCCATTGCTCCCAACACCACAGCAAATATAAAACAAGTCCCAAAGGGCAAAAGGAGCTGTTGGTGTACCTTTTGAAATTACATTTTGCAGCTGTTTTTACAAGAAATCTGTAATAATGTGAGCAGGTAGTGAAGTTGAAGACATCGTAGAGCTCTTGTGTAAGCACACCTTCTCTGCCATTTTAGGAGATATTTTTTCTGTTTACTTAGCACTCTCCTTAATGAAGTAAATCAAATAAGCCACTGAAACCTGAAGTTGAGTAAATATGAGTAAGGTCCACAGTAAGTACGAGAGTACAATTGAATTTCCAACACTGCTTTGGTGGTTTTTATTTTTGTTTTTAATTTTAAAAGTTCCTCTCAAGTGGAATAGATCTAGCCAGTAGTCTTAGTGGCTATCTCACTGTACCCTGGCTTTTTCTATATATCCCATGTAGATATATAAATAATGTCTTTACTTAAGATAACTATATCCAGAAGACAAACTACTCTGAGACTTTTCTTGGTAACTCAAAAAGAACAGTCTTGAAGGTGTTTATAGTGAAAAAGGGGACCTATACAGATAAAAGTGACAGAATTAAGAGCCTCAGTTTTATCTGAGCTGACACACTGAAAACAGTTCATTTAGTCTGTATGTGAAGACATGGAAGAACATCATTTTTTATGGCTCAGCAACTTAGCCTTCAGACCCCCAGGGATAGATTCTGTCTCATTGAGGGCACCGGGTTGGTCTTCAATGAGAAGAGGAATCACCTTTTGGGTTGGTGTGGTATGCACGCTTATCTAACATCAACTCAACAAGAAAAGACAGGATCTAAATCTCTTCCCCTACTAGACAGAAGAGTACTTTTTTTCCAGAAGTCGTAGCACAGGTCATCAGTTGGCCCCAAAATCTTCCTTTTGAAGACCCTCCAGCAACAAGTGGTGCTCAAAGGCTGTGCAATGAGGCAGGTGCCAGCCTTCAACAGCCTGCCCAAGGAATTATAGGTTGGAGCCAGAAGCAAAGTAGCACACATCAAAATAACACACAATTTTAGTGTTGTAAGGGCTGAGTGATCCCTGACCACCATATGATGCCTGATGCAAATAAGGAAACTCAGTTTACATATGGATCATCCGTAACCAGAGCTGAACATGTGGGTGCAACCAAAGTGCAAAATAATGTTTAAATTCATATATGTGAGCAATGGGGCTATAATAAACAAATAAACCGGCAAACACAGATTAACTGTTACCTTTTTTCCCTAAAGTGGTTTTGAGTCATTCAGTGCATGTGGCTCTGTTACATAAATCTGAGGATTTTTTCATGTCAAGGAACTGTAAAAGGGTACTAATTTTAAAAGACTACTAAATATTGAAGTTTCCAGTGCTCAAGTCAATGCAGCCATAATTTATTCTGTCTGTAACATTGCAGTCAAGAATCTCATATGATGCTTTATGTCATGATCCATCAATTAATTCAGCACAGAGCCACACCACTGCTGAAGGGGTCGAGCCTGTCATCTTCCTCCCTTCCTAAACCCTGGCCCCTCTCTTGTGCAAGCATCAGCACTCAGGAGGACTTGTGGTGAACTAGACAGAGGTCTCATCTCCATGATTATGTGAGTGATAATCCCTGCTCAAGGGAAAGGGCAAGACTAAGCACTTCGCTTGTGCCTTTCAGTGGCAGTGATGGGTTATGCCTGTTAAACTGCTGTGGGATCCCCAGGTAAGGGCTGCCACAGAAAACCCTAAAATGGCACAGACTGTTATCTACTGCAGCTTTTCATGGGATCAGCTACAGTGATTCCTCAGCCACATCTGGCAGCTCCTTCTTCTGCCTGACACTTCATATATTTTTCTGTTATTTAAGCTATTCATCTGCAGTAATAATAGCTATTCCAGCCTCATTAACTAATGAGAATAATTGCCCATTGTCATTTTTATTAAATCCTTCCTTTTTTCTTTCTTTTTTTTTTTTTTTTTTTTTAATAGTCATGCTTCTTACTGCACTTCTTTCCTCAAAGTTGACTAGGATGAGTTGATTCCCATTGTGGCTTCTAGAATAGGATGTGAGCTTAATAATAATGGATCAAATCCCCGTCCAAATTAAATCAAAAGCATAGCTCTCTGATTGCGTTGCCATTTCGATTAACCCATTGTTATTCAAATGCAGGAGTTCTGCTAAGAGAACTCCAAGTCTCCATTGTTTCCTATGAATCAGCTTTGTTACTCGTGGCTTAGCTTCCCCTTGTCAGTGTAGATTTTGCAGTGCCTCTGCCCCATCATGAAGTACACACATCTTCCCTAGCTGCCCTTAACACTAATTTCAAGACACATGGAGAATTTGGCAGAGACCATTACGGCGCAGTGAATGGAACCACTGTGGTTAGCAAGGGCGTCATGAGCAAGCCCATATTACAGTGTCATAATATAAACATATAACTAATTAACTAAATAATGAAGAGGAGACATAAAACAGTTTCTTATGCTTGGGGAATTATAGAGCCTAAGGCTCAAATGGCAGCTTTAAATAAGTATTTCTTTGCTTTCGTTAAGGCAGGTTGCTTTATTTTAATATACATTTCATATTAAAATTAATTATAATGTATATTGGATTCTGCAGTTATAATTTGTATTTTCTGCTTTATGTGTCACTCACTCATTAGTTTCCTAAATAACAGAGAACACATTTAGTCAGTTGGCATTTTCCAGTGTTTTAATTGCCTGCTGTGATATAATTATTGTGACATTTTGGGATGTTTTTAACATCCTGAATTAAATATTCTGACATCCCACAGAGCACTTCATGAAAACAGTCAAACTGTATTCAAGTCATTAGGAGTCTACAGTTGTCCTTTAATATTAAAATTATTTTTGACACCAAAAAAAAAAAGCAGATAAAATTAAAGTATTTAACAACTTAGATCTTATGTCAGTTTCCATCTTGAAAATTGCTAATTATTATTAGAATATAATTAGTAACTACAGATCTTAAAATATTGTATTAATTTGTTTTTAATTTTCATTTTATTTTTTAGGTAGCTATCAAACAATGCTACCTCTGACGTCCTATCTACAAAGTTCAATTTTTAGTGAACTCTCACTGTAAAATTATTCTACATTAATTTAAAATAAAAAAAAAAAAGAAGAATAATAACATCTGATTCACAATGGTTATGAACTACTTTATATTCATAAAAATAATGTCATTTGCACAAAAAGAAATGTTTACAAGAGTTAACATGAAATGCCTTGGATTCCAGATTAGAATTAATTTCTGGAAACAATAGTTGTTTAATGGATTACATAAAGAGAATTAGATAAATCAAATAAAATTTTGTGAATTAGCTCCTAAAAGATGTAAGAATAACACATATTTAGATAATAAACAGACATTTCCCTGCCTTGGTCTTTTCAGCCCTATTTTGCAAAAAGGATTGCAAATTTCCTGGCATGTGAACGTGGAGGTTTTAGGAACCACAGATGCAATGAGGGCAGCTCCATTCAACCTCCAGTCCAGCCTTTCTGCCTCTGCCTGCACCACTGCAGAAACACACAGACCTTGTCAGGGACGGAAAGAGAAGTCAGGAGAGCAATGGAGGGTGATATTTTACGCTGGCAGTCTCCAATTAATACCTGGTCCCTAAAGAGTCATACATTGGCTTGTGCACAGCACTATATTGAATTGTGCTGTGGTCAAGCTACAAAAACAGATAGACACAACTTGACACTTCCCTTCCTCGTGTGAGTCAAGCACAAAGTAGTGCAGTTGTGAGTATGGCATTAAACCAGAAGTTGTGTCTGGTGATTAAATACGATCTTAAAAAGCAATGTCAATATACTCAGCATTTGGTTTATACTTAATGCTGACACCCTAAAAATCCTCCCCCATTAAAAAAAAAAAAAAAAATCAATTTGTTTTTTGACTTGTCAAGGTCTATATAATGATTTTTCTATCTCAGCTGCAAATTTAGTTATTCGACAGTATTAATCAAATTTCAAAAGATTGTCTGAATCTTCCTACAATGAAAATTGGAAATGAATGCAACACTGTAATAATGGAATAATATTCTATGAATCTTAAATGTAATCATGTTATGTTTATGCAAAAAATATATTGGCCTATTGAGCAACCAAGAAACAGACAATGCAAGATGAGTGACAGAGTCAAGACCTAGTTTGTGTGGAAAGGCAAGAGCTGGCAGTTGTCAGAACTGAAACTAGATGTGAGGGCTAAACAGACCGATATCCTATTGACATCAGTTAGACAGCAAGAATATGGAAAGCAAAGTTCTTGATTTCTTGATCACTATGCATTAAAATCTTTTAGATCAAATTAATTATCTTACACAAGTGAAGGGACAAGTGCAGCGTGTGCAAAATTAATGTCCATCATAACCTCAGTGAGAAGCCAGAGAGATAATGGAGTTAAAACTTGGGGAACAAATTTGCAGCAAAGATGTTACTTTTATGTATATAATTACCTGCCTTTTCTGTGAGTTATGACTTTACTTATATGAGTACTTATTTACTTTATATCTTTCTGATGGTACACTGATGATTCATATTGACTTGAGCATGCCCTAGTGTATTTACTGCAATAAAATGCACTGAAATAATTCCAATGATACGATCAAAATGTTCAATTACCCAGCTGACATTTAATGCTGACACTCCACTCCATCCTCATGTCAAACTTCCATGCAGACTTGAGGTATTTTTGTTGTTGAAACCATGCCTCCATTTTTATGTCATAACACTTTAAATGAGTTAATTACAATTCCAAACAGCAGGTGTGTGTTTTAACAGCCATAGGATTTGCACTAACAGGCTAATTGCTCAAATATTCTGTTAACTTAAGTGAAACTTGTGCTCTGGCAGAGCAGGAGGAATAAAGAACTAAGAAATAAGAGATTACAAATAATAATAAAATCAAACTCACATAAACACAGTATGTATTTATTGATAGTACCACACTGGCAATGATCTCATTTTACTCCAATTCTGCACCATTTCTGAATATGTTAAAAGACCAGCACAAGTGTCCTCAACCATATTGATCCTACTGAAGTCACAAGTCCTTTTGCCTCATTTTAGCTGCTACTTGGCCAGGCAACTAAACTAACCGTGCTGAGTGGATCCCTTCTCAATGGAGCATTGAAGTACACACCATGCAGCACAGCCCAATGAAGACTCAAGCAGCCACTTGTAATGAATGTGGTAATACACAGCCGTGAATTGGCTTTTCCTTCTACCTACAAGAATTGCCAGACATGAAGATGGTGATGGATCACTGCAAGTGGGAAAAGATGCAGCTTATTCAGGTGCTCATTTTCACGTGCAAAATCTGAGGGTAATGAGTTTTTTAAATTGAAATATGATCAGCTGACTCTGTACTCCATTGTGGGGTAGCATTAAAAACCAAAGAATAAACCAAAGAACTGTTAAGTGCCAGAAACAAGACTTTAAAAAGTCTTTCCAAAAGGTTTATGAAATATATTTTGCAGGAATACCTATCAGAAAATAAATATTTTTGTGCCTGTGTGTTGGAAAATGCTAATAGACTCTTCACTTTGCTAGAAAATCCATCTAACAAAAAACCACCAATGCTTTACTATTTTCATTCATGGTTTGCTACAAGGTAGTATGAAGTTACTGTCATATTTTCACTTAGTTCTTTCACATATACTGAAGTGATAACTGAGGTCATGAGTAAAGTCTTGTTCATATTTCAATATTTTCAGACAAGGTACTTCACTATTAATAAATTGGAATTAGACCATTACCTTTACAGAAGGAACGTTACACCGGGAGCACCCACATTAGCATTTCAGTTCAATAAAAAAATTAGTGTTCTCAAGCATATCTTTCACTCATCCCCATGTACTATGCTCCATTTCACATTAAAAAGCTGTTTTAGAGTGCAAAACCTGGAGTTTTTTCAGGTGAATGTATGCTGGAAGGTATGCTCCAGAAGCACACCTAATGTTGTCTGGCCAGGAAAGCCTTGAAAAGCATGAATAATGGAGACATAAGATCTGATCACCAATGTCCAATTCTGCAGGTTCAAGGTGTGAAGCCACTTGCTGATGTGCGCATAACCATTCTGTCCAGAAAAGTGACACGGAAGGTTTGATATTTAAATGTACAAGTCACTAAAAACCAATATTTCCTTTTTGTCAGTATGTCCTCACCACCTAGATAACAAAACCAGGAAGATGACACAGATTTCACTTCTACCTCTATCTGCAGGTTAAAAAAAAACTTAAACCTTTCCCTCTGAAGAAATATCTATAACCACAAACCTGTGGGTAATATATAGGAGACAGTGCTCTCAGTGGCATGACACTGGCATCACACAGGAAGAAATTTATGATAAATCAGATAAAAAAGAGAGAGTTCAGCTCTAACTTAATGGTTAAGACATTTTTATTAAAGATGGGAATGTTTGGTGACAGTCTGTGGGTAAATAGATGTAGTTGCCATTACAGAAAAAGCCACCCCTAGAACTGGTTTCAAAAAAAATATTACAACTGCATTCTGCCAGGGCCCTAATCCTGTAGTAAGTATTAAGTATGCCCTAAGAATTCCTCCCAGATCAAGCTGCTTAGAGGATTTGGTAGAGAAACTGTTCCCAGATCACTGCTGGTCTGAGGGAGAACACAAGCAAGCTCCATGAAGCCTTGGACATGCACAATAACAGCTCTGCAAGTGGACCTTTAAAGGTAAAGAAAGAAAGAAATTCAAGTGCATCTGGAATTAAAAAGTGACTGAGCAAGGTCTTCTTGGATCATATTTTAGAGTTCATGATCAGAAGCCCTTTATTCAAGCTATTTCTGATTCCTGTGATTTTGAAGTATATTAGCACTGTCCCTATAAAAGAAACAGCAGGACCTTTGGAAAATAAACAGAGGCAACTTCTCAGCAGGAAGGAGAGCAGACTAACAGAAGGCAGCATAGACTGCAAGCTGCAGAACTTAACAGGCTTTAGCAAGGCATCGTGAGCACTGGAAGCCTGTCGGTGGAATAAGCCTGCGCGCCAGGCAGCTGTGGTTGTGGCTGCTGCCAGCCCCCGAGCAAGCTGCTCTCCAGCCAGTTCTCTGCTCTGCTGCAGTCAATAGGCATAACCTAAAACCCATCCAGGAAAAAAAAACTTTTGGTATGTGCTTGTTGTGGTTTAAGTCGGCAGGCAGCTAAGCACCACACAGCCATTTATTCACTCCCTCACAGTGGGACAGGGGAGAGAATTGGGGAAAAAGGTAAAACTTGTGGGTTGAGATAAAGATAGTTTAATAGGACAGAAAAGGAAGGGAAAAGAAATATTAATAATAATAACAATAATAACATATAAACCAAGTGATGCACCATTCAATTGCTCAGCACCTGCTGACAAGTGCCCAGCCCGTCCCTGAACAGTGGCCATCCCCCAGCCAACTCCACCAGTTTTATTGTTCAGCACAATACCACATGTCATGGGACATCTCTTTGGGACAGTTTGGATCTGTTTCCCTGGTTCTGTTCCCTCCCAGCTCCTTGTGCACCACCAGCCTCCTTGCTGGCAGGGCAGTATCAGAAGCTGGAAAGTCCTTGGCTCTGTGTAAGCACTGCTCAGTAACAACAAAAATATTGGTGTGTTATCAGCATTATTTTTATCCTAAATCCAAAACACGGCATCATACCAGCTACTAGGAAGAATATTAACTCTATCCCAGCCAAACCAGGACAATATCTACCCCTTATTCTATACCATCTATGTCATGCTCAGGTTCTAGACCTTCCAATACATCCCAGTTAATCAACACAAACCTTTCCTGTCTTTTGATATACACACACAGCTATCATTTCCCTAGTCTATGGACCATCCTTCTAAAATGTCCACTGAGTTCATTTAGTCTATGACTTTGGGCTCCATCTGTCATAACAGACTTTCAGGGCAGGAGAGATGGTGTGTGGTGTTGGATTGCTGCATGCTGAAGCTAGTTCTGGTTCCATCACCACTGTAGTTTACTCAGTTACATCAAAATTTATTCTTCATTAGTCTGAGTGATTGTCACTGTAGCACCTTAGATATGGCACCCAGCCAATTCATCCACCATTTGTCCCCCTCCATCTTTCCAGGTCATTACTGCCAGTGAGCTGTCACACAAATAATGGTGTGCTCCATACAAACTTCTCCACATGGGCTGCATGCATTTGACTTCGTCTGGATCTTTGAATAACTGGTTGCTGTCCAGGTCACCATAAGCCACATCCAGCGTGACTAGTTCCCTCAGGTACTGGATACCCCTCTCCATGGCTGTCCACCCACCTGGTGTACCAATATATCTTCCTTGAAGAAGATTCCTTCATGACTGAGAGGAGTTACCTCCAGAGGCTGAAGGCTTGTTTCTCTTTTTCAACCACTTTTTCAATGTCCCTTTCCCTAGAGAGGGATCTTAGTCATTTGGCTTCCCTGCCCTCCAATATCACGCTACTTGCCCTGTTATTCCAGCATCAGAGAAGCCAGGTGACAATGTGCTTCCCTGAGCAGTGACTGAAATCCTTTTGCACATCTTGCAGATCAACCAGTGATATGGATGGAATGGTTACTGCCCTGTTTATGAGATCTGTCCCTTCCTCCTCCTCTTCTCCTGATGGCCCTGCTTTGGAGTAGCCTGCCTCACCCACTTCTTCCTCCTTCCCCTTTATAGGAAAGGGGGAGCCTTCTTCCTGCCTTATTCCACTTCTTCCCTTACTAAATGAGCCGACTTTCACATCCATTGTTTCTTTTCATGTATAGTGGTGACAGATGTCCACATGGGTTTTTTCTCTGGTTTGGCCACAGGGCCTGTCACAGGGGTTGGAGTGGCCACTGAGCCTGTTGTTTTGTTATCAGATCCAAGAGCCTTCTCTTCCTCTGAGGGTGCTGAATAGTGTTGAACAAGGCTCGGTAGGCTTGGGCCAGGCCCCAACACATTTCAGTGATTTCATAGAATCATAGAATCATTAGGGTTGGAAAAGACCTCCAAGATCATCTGGTCCAACCATCCCCCTACCACCAGTATCACCCACTAAACCATGTCCCTAAGCACTAAGTCTAACCTCTCCTTAAACACCGCCAGGAACAGTGACACCACCACCTCCCTGGGCAACCTGTTCCAATGCCTGACTGTTCTTTCTGAGAATTGCCAGGGTGACAGCATACTTTTCCCAAATATTTTACTAGTTATTCAGCATTCAGGGGCGAAGTTTCAAAGCACTGGAGGTGCCCACTGGCCTAGATACCTGTCCATACTATCCCACACACTCTGTCACTCATAACTATCCTGCCTTGAAACAGATCTCTGGGTGTTATTCTTATAAAGCTTTTTAACCTTAAACAAAACCAGGAACATATTCAGGAGACACAGCAATAGGAACATGCTGGCTTGAACATCCCAAGGATATTCAAAATTCTCAAGAGCTATTATAGCTCGCCTGGAGGAGAAGGGGAAGGTGAAGGGGAAAGGGAAGGTGAAGAAGTGGGAGAAAGAAAATTAACTCTATCCCAACCGAAACCAGGACAGCTTAAGTTCATTTCTAATTAGGAAAGTGGGTAAGTGGATTCTTGAAGTTAATCACCTACTTAAGTGCTTTCCTGAATTACAGCCATGCACTGCTATACATGATGACTATATCTTTATGTAGACTCCATCTTATAATTCTATACAGAAGCAGAGAAGGAATGTATTTAGAATAAAGGAAGGGGGAAGAAGCTGAGTAAATTCTATCCATGCTAGTATTGTATGCTTTCTTAATGCTGTCATAACAGCTTGACCTTTGTTTAGAAATCCATTTGATTTTCTTGTCATTTGAGATAGATATATTTCAAAACAATAAACTGTTTCTGGAGGGAAACACATTTCTTACTTTTCATGGTGCCTTTTGTTTTTCTTCACGTAAGAAATTTTCCCATTTTTTACTTCTATTGTTAAACAGATATGGTTATTTTAGGTTTGCAGTACTTCCAACTATAACTGTGCATTGTGTATGGCAGACAGCTGTCTCCTGTCTCTCACCCTGGCAAAGCACCTTTCCCAGTAAATATTTACAAAGACAACATTTAAGTACACTGTAATTAAAATGTTAATTTTTAAAGAATGAGAAATACATAATGATGATGTGATTAAACCAAAGAAAAAAAATAGCAAATAAGAAAACATGAGGTAGAGTCAGTGCAATCCTATTGATCATTGTAAATAAAACAGAATGTTTCTTCTTGAAAATGATCATTCAATAATGAATATTTCTTCTCTGAATTCATGCAGAAACCCTTCCACATCTTTGTGTCTCAAAAAATGGCTACAGCATAACAACAGAAAAAAAATACTTTGCACATGTAGATCTGAGTAATGAAACAAAGACATATTTATTTTTTAGCTATGCATATACCCTTTTATTTGTGCTTGGGTAGGTGATGGGATTTTGGGGAGATCGCTACATGAGCAAATATTTGTCCATATAAATTCTCTTGTAGGTTCAAGGCCTAAAGTAATTCAAAAAGAACTCAAATTTAGCCAGAAACTTGAAGTTAGATGAGCTTCACCTTTTTTTGAGCTCACCCAAAGACATAATTTTTTCTCATTATCTAGCAAAATCAATACTGTAAGATCACTACTGCAGTGATCCTACTCTTTCACAGCAAAATCTTCTCCCAGGTGAACATGCCTAACTGCTCCCAGTGGATCTCCTCCCTGATGACCTGCAGCAGCCAGGCAGCTATTCTCTGTGCTCAGTCACAGGCTGATTAATGAAACATAGCATAGAATAAAATGTGAACAAAAGGTTTTATTGACTATCGTGATAGCATTGGTTATAACCTTAAGCTTGGATTATCAGGTTAGATAAAAATTCAACTTTTTTTCTCCTTTTATTGTTTGTCTTATCTTCCTTTCTGAAATGGATCTCCTTTATAAATAAGCTTAAAAAAAATTATTTATAACACTCATTTTGGGAGCTGATTTGCATGTGTTTCACATTATTGTACTGGGTGAGTATTTGAATATTTGAATATATGATCTGATTATTCTCAAGATGATGCATTGAAGTTTTTCGATTCTGGACCTTTTTTTTTTTTTTTTTTTTTTTTTTTAATCTACTGAGACTGTCTACAAAGACCATAATATGTGCTGGAGTATTAGTTGCATTAGAGGCAAGTTAGCAGAGCCTCAACCTTTCCATAAACTCCTGGATACCTACTTACTCATTCTCAGAGAGAGAAGCAAGGTGACTACCAAGTCACTCAATATTTTAAGGAAAGATAATTTCTAATTATCATTTCTCAAGTTAGCTATATTGAAATGAAATGTCATAATGAAACTCCAAGAAGCTTGCATAACTTGTACCAAGACGATTTCCTTACAGCCTCTTCCTCTAACTACTCTTGTCTCTCACCTATTGAAAGAAGCAAAACTTGCCCTAAATATATAGTCAGAAACAAACAAGCAAACAAAAAAAACCCTACACTCATCTGCCTGCCTTAATTTCTTTTGTTGTTATAAGAGGCAATGTGAAGGAGGCAAAGATACATAATAACTTGTTTCAATATTACTTTCTTTTAATTTTAATTTTCATACTGGGCTTTGCTTGCCTGACAAGGGTTTGCTACTCATTTATGTGTTTGTATGCAGGGCATGTAAGTGTATACATATATGGCTTTGTTTTCAAGAGAAAAACCCATTGCTGGTCCCAGATTCTGTGTGATGTGGAACTGTTTCTCCACCTTTAAAAATTGTTTTAAATGTTATAAAGTGGCATTTTAAGGAAACATATGGGCTTGTTTTAAATCCATTTCTCTACTCCAAGGCATGTTATTGCTTGATTGAATGAATGCCTCTGTAACCACAAGGAAACGTCCTTCCATACGAGCAAAAGGATGACTGTAATCCCATGTCCAGAATCACCACCATCACTTAAGCTTATCTCTTTAGGTAGGCCTACTAGATCATCTTTTCTGTTTCTAGTGGGAGCACAGCTGTCTTCCCAAGAGTAAATTCCAGCTCTAGAGGGTATGCCAAATTCCCGCGTTGGCCAGAATAATTACAGACAAATGCAGGAACAATTTATAGCTTATGTCATTCTATCCTGTTGTAAGCTATTTGACTTTTACATTGTTTTATTAAAAATATAGCACAATATTTTTAATCTTTATCTGAAGATGGGAATTGTCTGACAGTTTAGTGGTTAAAAGGGAATGCTTTCAAAATGATCTTTTTAGTAGGACTCAGCAAAGGCTGACAGGTAGTGCCAAACTGGTCAATAAATAAATCCAAGGACAGACCAAATTAATTCCTCTAGAAAGATTAATGTGAATCAAACAGTTATGTTCTTGCCAGAAAGTAGTGAGTATCTTTTACCTGAAGTCCTTTTCCTGCCAGTATTTCACTTTAGTCATTCTAAAAATTCTAAGTGTTCTTATACTTCCTTTTTTAAGTGCATTGGAAAGCTAGAAAACAGGCCAGCAGTAAATAAAGAAATAAATGAAAATTGAGGAATATGGCTTAGTTTGTGACTGCAGTACATAAATACCTTTTTGCTCCCTCTCCCACTCATCAGAGGCTTTGAATTATGACCTAAATACTTCTGAGACACCATACCAAACCTGATTTTTTTCCTCTCATCCACTTAATAAATGTCAGTTCAAAATTAATAATTAAATCAAGAGAGTAAATTAATTTATTTCACGGTGAAGCATATTTCTTAAAATAAAGTTGTCATTGTTTACTTGATAAAAAATACAATTTTGGGACTATCTGAAAACCCTCACAAATGTTGCTCATTTAGCAAAGGCAGGAGGGGAAAGAGAGGCTCTGCCTGTTTTCCTTCCCAAATAGTTTCTCTATGGTATTCACCTAGATGAGTAACCCAAAGCACATTATCCTGTTCCCTCAGAAATTAGAATACACTTGTCTGAGCACTGAGAAGAGCCTGATGGTTATCACACTACAGAGGGCTTAGGGCAATGCTTCCTTGTCTGTGGACTTACATGCCCTTTAGTTTTATAGCTGTCCACTTTGTATGGATTAGCTAAATATTTGCATTACTTATTTGGTGATGAGCTGTATATCTACATAGGACCCCATCCTGAGGGATGACCTTAGTTCAAGCTTCTGCTTCATTTGTTTCCCCAGTTTGTTTTTGTTCAAAACCCCCAGGGGTTTTGGCCCTCCCCTCAGCTTCTTTTTTTTTTTTTCCCTACTATATATATGATTACCATCCTGGACTTGGTTCTTGTATCACACCTATTAAACCACTAAAAGTGGTGTTATTTTATTAGCAAATTCCAAGGTTCTATTTCTGTGAAACAAAATGCATTCCTAATCATGCACTCTGCACAAATCGGTAATACGAGTGATATAATAATAATTAACAGTTAATGTTCAACTCTTTTCATATCAAGATGTTCTTGGGCAACGTTGACTTATCACTGGATCACATGCCACATAAGATCTTGTTGATGATAATTTTGATCAGAAGTATACTCAGGTACTCAAATTTAACAAACAATCAGGCCACAGATGGCAGTTAATCTAGTCTTTGACTAAATTAATTGCTTTCATAATTGGGTACACATGGAGCTGTTTAAACATTAAGCACAGTGTACTTAGGTATCTTTAACAAGAGAAAGTAGGGTTGTTTTAACCAAAAGATTTGTGCAGCTGGGAATAGCAGGAGAGTGGGTGTCATAGGAAAAAACAATGCAGTGATTTCTTTTCTTTGCAGAGCTAAATGAAACAGTAAGAGTAGAATGGGCATTCAATGGTTAAATTCAATAAATGTTCTTAATTGTTTGGAGGTAGGAAACTTCGTACTGTTATCCCTTCACTGGGTACAGAATTGGCTTAAATATTTAGGACGTTACATGTTTTATTATTTTCCCCTACTCTTAACCAACTGATTGCCCACATGTGAAAATAAAGGGAGAGGAGTATTAGTTACCAGCAAGCTAGCATTTCTATGCTACAAAGGAAGTGCAAGATGTTTTAATTTTATTTTTTTTTAATTTTTACTGATAGGAAATATGGATCCTAGGAGTGAAAAGATTTTATTTCCAATAATCTATTGCCGATAATAACGTAAAGCAGTTGTGCAAGGTCGGCATAGAAATGGAACTGAGATTTATTTTAGAAGGTGTCCTCCTTGTATAAAAAGGAGCACTCACAGGGGATGAAGACACTGCTGAGGAGCTTAGTGAGTTCTTGCATTGATGTTGGATGTGGCAGAAGCTAGAGAGATACTTATGCTGAGCCTTTTTTCTGGTAGGAGGGAACTTGGCATCGGACTTTTCTGAAATCAAAGTGGCTGTGGAAGATCTATGGAACAAGTTGCTAAATAAACACTAAATAAGTCATCAAGGCTTGCGTCTTCACTTGAGTTCTAGATGAATTTCAGAGTGAAATAGCTGAGTTACTACTGGAAGCATGTGACCTCTCATAACTTCTTCAAACCTGTGGACTGCAGATAGCGTCACTAGAAAATTGCCACCTTCAAAGCAAATAAATAAGTAAATTAGAATAAGATCAAGATCAAAATTGCTTTGGATTTTACAAGTAACTAATTCTATTCCAGTTTCATAGTACTATAGATAAAAAGATAAAAGATTAGAGCCCACTTTAACCAGCAGCAACAAAAGCTACTGGTTAAAGGCATTCCCAGCACCTCCTTTCAGGTTCTCCAGCCTGAAGGATTATTTGAATAACACCAGAATCTATTTTATGGCACTAACACCAGGCTGACAAATGTTTAGAAAAGCTGATTGTGAGATTGCCTAAGAATAAGAGAATCAATCTAAATGGGGGAGGACTTGTCACAAGTCTATGCAAGTACTCAGTATTGTGAAACCCGCATGTAACAACATTTACTTGTTTAACACGTAAGTCTATTGTTTTTTATTTTACTTATTATAAATAGTAAAACATTAGAGTTACGACAGCGTCTCTACCAAAACATTGTCGATTCTTACATTCATATCACAAAATCTTTTATTTTCTTAAGCCCAAGATTATGGAATCAAGTGAAGATGGGAGACTTTTGACTTCCACTTCAAAGAAATTCTACAGACTGGATGGAGAAGAAATATGTCTGGATCACTGTGGCACAGGACCCAGACTGGAAGGAGCAGGATCCCAGCCTTACTCTGCCATGGCTACAGGGCTTTCAGACCCACACTTCCTGGCCAGCCTTCTTCGCTGCCTGCTGTGGGCACACATTGCTGGGGAATGTAGATAACTAGCTGTGAAAGTGTTCTTCATGGCAAATGGTGAAAGCCTAAAGTCTTGAATTCTAAACAAGAGGAAAGGGAAGAAATAAATGTTTTGCTTTCAGGAAGTGGACTTGCATAAGATAGAGGAGGAAAAGATTCATTCAGTCGGCATCTGAACCCATGAATAACTGGAAGGAATAAGGCCATTTAGGGGTGACCAAATTATGGAAAATGACAATAGCAACATTGCACGATTTCTTGTGGTGATCCATAGTAGATCTACATGGCCATCCTACTTTCTCAGCAGGAGTCCAATGAGGAACTGTTTGGTCTGCAATATTTATCCTAGTGACTTCAGTTTTGGTTATCTGAGGAGATTACTTCATACAGTCCCCCAAAAAAGGAATACTCAATGTGAATCTCTATTTTTTCTATTAATTTGTGTGAATTAACATAATACAAAATAGTCTTTACAAATTAATGGGAAAAACTGTACTGCCAGAAAACATAAGAAAATCAGAAAATCAAGTTTCAGAAAAGCTACTGAAAAATAAAATGAACATAAAAATCATTCCTTATCTTTGATTTCAAAACGTACATTTGAAAAGAGGTACAATAAGAAAATCACAGTTACATTAAATGTATTATCTGTTTTTTGTGAAATATAAATTTGATTTTTGTTTCCTTACAGCAGTACTGAAAATGATTAAAATCACATAAAAAGATAAATATTGAGAATTGCAGAAAAGCAAACAAGCATTTCAAGAACTGTTATGTGAAGGCCACAGCAAACTAAACCCAATAACACTGATCTAGCGAGGTCCTTATTTTCAAATAAATTTTGGTCTGAGAAATTGTATTGCTGTCTTTTTATTTCACTACAGAAGTGGGGCATTTCATCCACAATGTTCCTCCTTTCTTTTTCTTCTACTTTTTTTTTTTTTTTTCAGTTTGAGATGTTTAGCTTGAAAATGGAAGAGATGGAACTGGTGGGAAAGGAGGGAGGAGGGAGTTAAGTGGGGATTCAGAATGTAACATAACCTAAAACACAGACAATTCAGCTAAGAGAAAGGTTATACATAAAACTGATAAGATGAAGTTTACAGATGTAATAAAAATAGTTGTCTTAAATCAAACCATGAAAAGCTCAGTTTCAAGAGGTAATAACTGTGCAAGCGATGTTCCAGGAAATAAGCTGCTTTACTCAAGTGACCGATGAGCCTTCCAGTCTCATTTCCTGACACCTCCCACTGTGGGTGCTGGTTTGGTTGGCTATGAAATAGCAGACAATGCCAAAAACTATAGGAAAACCTACCCAGTGTGATGTCCCACACAAGGAAGAGTAGTATTGGAGAAACAATATCCTCCTTAGCTTAAATTGTAATTAATCTGTGGTCCACAGCAGAGCTGGCAGCCCTTGCGGTATTTAGTTTTAGGGAGTACTTAGCTAGCATAATTGTAGAAGTCATTCATGATGACAGTAAACAGTTCTTTGTCTTTTCACTAGTGTAAGTTTGGATTACCAGCACGTTGCCCTGATGACTGGCTCAGTATTTCATGTCTATCTCTAATATTAAGCTGCAATTAGCGATCTATTCTCTCTGGGTTTAATGGCAGTATATTTTCAGCTGCAGAGTTGCTCTGGTGATGGCATACTTAAATTACTTAGCCACTTGGGAAACTTTAGAGAGAGTGAGTGACATTACTCAGCTGTGTGGAACATAGGATAACAGTTTAAATGGAAGGAAAAAAACAGCCATATTTGACAGATAGTGCTATGGAGACATCACTTAGGCATATATATAGGATTTTACCTTCCCTCTAAATTTAATTTTAATAGTCATATAATGACGTGTTAAAACAGCAGCTTAATCTATAGAAGACTATATTTTCCTCTTTTTTTATTATTTTTTCTTTTTATTATTATTTCAAGCTGTCTCCTTTCACTTACACACCTTTTTCTGTCAGGTTCATGCTGAAACATAGGATATATCATCCTCAGAAAAACACTTAAAAATAATAAATGTTTTAAATCAGCACTGAACAAAAGTTGTTATATTTCTACTTGCAAAGTACTGTGATTGGCTTTTAAAAGATAAAAACACAGAATCTTTCACTTATTTTGCATATTAGCAAATAATATCACCTTGCAAGCATGTATTCTTTAAAACTCTTTCTTTTTTTCTACCGTAATGTCTACCAAAATGTAGCTCTGCTTTGAGAAGTGATGCTATGAAGTAACATTTTGGGAACTGTTATGATCACATATGCTCAGCTTGCCATAAAAATCGTCGTTTTTTTGGTTGGTTGGTTGGTTTGGTTGTTTTTTTTTGTTTGTTTGTTTTGTTTTGTTTTGTTTTCTCCAGCTCTACAGCTTTGTCTAAATGGATTGCAGCCCTCATACACATGCACTTTTGCATAGTAAAGTGTGTGTGATGAGAAAATGACCCCTTGGCTACATAAGCAGGAAAAGTGTGGCACAGATTGGGCCACCAAAACCAACATCATACAACTTGTGCCCGTCCACTCTGAAAGGATGGTGAAGGGGAAGGTAGGTTTAGGCCATGTGTTGTTTCATGTTCTGGTCTGCAGCTTGCAAGTACTTTGATGGGTTGTTATTTGAGCCATAAAAGATGGCATTACTGTCACAGGATGAGGATGATACTTCTGCTGCTCAGAAGCCCATAAATTAATTCTACTCAGATTAAAAAAAAAAAAAAAAACTGTGGAAATCAGTATTAAAAATCTTTATCCTGAATCCTATAGCCCATAGTGATGTTTTGCAGTCAGTTTTGGTCCAACCTTTGTTGACTGCCTAAGGAGTTGTTTATTTTAAATGAGTTTGTTTAGCAGAGCAGAGTCGGGAAGCAGAGAATTTACCATGGTATGATCAGTCAGATTTGAACGAGGGAAGCAGAATATTAAAATGCCAACTTTAGCTTTGTCATGCAGAAATAATGAGAGATATTTCCTCTTCTTTTTCAAACATTTTTGCTTCTGAAGAATCATCTATTATGCTGGAAACCTGAGCACATTTGCATGTTAGAAAGCAAGATAAAGCACACTGTGAATTATATTGTTACAGAGAGAAAAAAAAAAAAAAAAAAGAAAGAAAAAAAAAAAAAGAGGCATAGAATTCAGAGGAGGAATGAAAACAGGGAAACTTGGAAAGGGAAATGACTTCTCTGGAACATGTTGAGAAGGATACCAAATAGCTCTGAGCACTTACAGTTCTTGTGAAAGCATGGGGAGGTGAATAATCAAGTATTAGGCAAAACAGAAATATTCCACAAGTCTCTGTCACCCCATTTCTGTCTCACTATTGACAGCAGTTCGGATGGTGAAATGGCTGGTTCATAGCTGGGCCTTTGAAAACCAAATAAAGGAGGACAAATGATGCTGTATCAGTTGGTGTGACAGTGCAGCACACTGGAAAGGAAAGCAAAGGGGGACTAACAACCATTGGAGGGATGCTTCCTGTGTGCAACTCTCTGGCTTCTGTTTCACTCTCAGGGTTGTGTTTCATTTGGTGTGTTATGTCTGCTGTTTTTTTAAATACATTTACCTCTTGATAATTAATAGGTCTGAGCTGATTCAAAATCTTGGCTTCAATGTATCACTAAATTTATTAAAATTATGTGCAGGCTGAAACATGACTGTTGTCTGCTTAACTGTAAGAAAAAATGGAATTGTAGCTATACCTAGTGGATTTATTTAAGTATTTTAATAAGTTACTAAATGAATAAGGTAACAACCAATCTCCTGAGAGCAACCACTGTGTTTGAAGCAACCACTTTTGATTTAACCAATTGGCACCCATTGAGGATCACCCATAAAATTCTTCACACAGAGTATATCTGCTACAGATGAATACTATTCCCCTTTCAAAAGTCACAGGGTAGTTATCTCTACAACTGTGGTAACCCATTCAACCTGACCCACGTCACTTCTTCGTTCAGCAAACATCCTAAATTATCACACATTTGATGAGTCTGAGGCAGTGTACATAATGTGGACATGTGTGAAGTACTAGATTTCCTTTCCTCTCCTCATTCTGGCCCACTGCTGCTTTGGGAAGGCTTTCCATCTTGGGAACTAACAAATAATTTATTTATGTACCATGTGCACTCAAGAGGAAGGTAACACTCACAGAGAGGGCCTTGCAGACCACAGCTATGCATGTGGTACCTGCATCGTTTGCATGAGTTGTTCTGGAGGCAATTCCTTTCTTCAACCCTGCAAGGGAACTTTCTGCCATCATGCTGTAATTAGAGTAGATGAATTTTCTCCATAGCTCCTTGTCAGAGGGGAGCATCACCAGACTCTGAGCCTCTAAAGAGTAGTGATAAACTCAGATCTGAAAGGAATACAGGAAAATTTCACTTTGTGTTCCAAAATGGTATAAAATGAAAGTTCTATAAATGTCTTAGTTAACCATGTAAAACTGAGTGTATCTATCATAAATATTTACTGTATGGTTTTATTGCAAGCCTTGCTTGCTCCAAACAAGGCTAGTTTGATGCATGGCTGTTACATCTCTATTAAATCAGCTAGTATAGTTAAAGTAGATAGGACATGAAGAATATTCGTGTTCTTGAAAGCTTGGCTGCTTTTAGATAAGTTGGTTAGATGGTCTGGTAAGAAAACAGCAATTCACATGCAAACTTTTCTTTTTACCTATTTTGGTCCTCACCGCTTTAAGAGCACTAAGAACACACAAGAAGCATTTTTCCATTTTTTACCTTGCTTTATGACAGATATGGATGTTTGTGAAAAACAGTCATCTGTCTGCAATAATCAGGTTTCATGTGCTTAGAATTAGGTCAACAACATGAGCTCAAGTATAGCACTGGCTTGATTGGCTTAGTGCTGCCTTTCTACTTAAGGTAAGCTTCACTTTATGAATTTCTTGGTCTTTTTTTATAGGCAGAGATTCAAGGAGAAGTTTTTGGCCAAAAATGTTATTGTTCATTTTGAAATTCACCTTGGCTGGCTTTCTATTAACCTGTGCAAATACACAATTGTGCACCTATATTGAAAGCAATATCAACTGATGCTGATGAAATTCCCAAAGGCAGACCCTGTAATTAAGAGAGAGCAGTATTTTTCATTTTATATACTCCTGAAACACGCAGTCACTGAACACCAAGTATTCTGCAAGGAAAATGTCTCAGATTTAAGATTTGTTGTAAGGCACATGGAGCCCCTAAACCCAGACGTCTGCAACTGTAAAGGATTTCAACCTTTATAAACGTAGTTATGTTTTTAAAGCTATTTTTGTGTGACTTCATACTGATTGAGGATGTTATGAAATTCTAATTCTGAACTATTAGATTAGTCATAATCTTTTCACATGGGCTAGGCTGCTTGCTGCCATGGGCAGGTTTCTCATAGCACTCCTGCTGCACTGCACTACAGCTGCAGGTCTGGTTTCTGCTGCTGGAGGCTACTTTCCTCCTTCACTGGAGGAAAAAGAGTAGGCTGTATATCAAACCTGGAATAGTGGAGGTATCTGCTGGCAGTAGCTGAAAGAGTAGGTGGATCAGTTATGCCCTAAACCATACATATCAAACCACAGTGGCAAAATATTTATCATTTGCTAGCTGTCTGTGCTTACCTCTCTTGGGTGGAAGCTGCTATCCCTTAGGGGAAGCAGCAGAATTAAACATTTGTTGGCTATTCAGCATTTCACAGTTCAGTGCATCAGCCTAAATCTGTGAAGTTCACGGTATTTTAGCATATAAGATTGTGATCTTATGCATCTTTATAATGTACTAAATCACTGGAATATGTATATTGCATATAGATTTAAGCAGTTATGTTTTGGTAACCTAATATTCACAGTGATTATTAAATATCACTTCTTCCATTTAGCTAGATCCTTTACCCAAATGATCACGTCAGTGTTTATTGTGAAATCTCCCCTAGCATTTATTTTTTAAACCCTTGTTTTCTGTTGTCATTTATCTTTCAAATATTAATAGTTCTCTGCAATACTCATTCATAAAGCTATTGTACAATTCATTATTTAACACTTTTTGTTTTACCAGAAACACTGACAATTTCAAGATTTACAAATTGTGTTCATTTAAGGGGGGAGGTTCACCATTTCAGGACATACTCATTTCAAGATACCATCTGCAAAGGCTTTGTCTGTTCAAGTTAGACTGTTTTAATTACACTTCATCCTTACTCCCAGTTTCCACAGAGCAGTGCTTATGTGACAAAGAGCCACGCGAAGCTGTCTGTACAGGAGTGAATTTCATCTTTGGGGATTAATTATAAAGAGGTTTTGGTGACGAACAGTTTTGTAATGTATCAATAAGACAGTTCAATCTCCCCAATATGCATTTAAAAAAAAAATCAACATTTCAGATTGTGATAGGGTTGTAGATAAGCTCCTGTGACAATTTTATTTTGTCTTTATCCACAAATTAATATATGAGAGATGAAACATGCCTAAAGACCATAATAGTAATTCTTATAGCTTTAAACAAAATTGTACTGGACTTTGCCTCCAGAGCCATTTCTAAGTTAACTGACTCTCTGATCCCAGAAAAATTAGCTAGGATAGGCAGCTAAAATGAACCAAGTTAAAATTAGCCCTCACTGCCCCTGGCTCTGCCTTCAGTCAGTCTTGGAGTTTCCTTGTTCACGACAGTGGAATCGCTTCTATAAAATGAAGTCCAAGTCCATGCAAGCAGTAATCTCCTGGCTGGGAAGTCATTTTGATACAGAAGGAAAACCAATACAATTAATTTAAAAACAACACCCCTGAGGGTTCAACTAAACAAGATCCTTAGGTTGCCTGCTTTAGTTTTAGATTTGGAAGAATAAAGCATCTCAAAGGGAGAGAGCTGTTCAATACCTAGTGTCTAGCATGTCTGACATCTAGGCAGTATTTTCAGAAGGCCTAGGAATACAAAGTCGAGGCAGTTTGAAATTCTTTTGCCTTCCCTCCCTCTCCCTGAAATTTGCCCTCCAGCTTGGTCAGCCATGTTTAGTTCTTTTTTCCTGCAGTGCCTGGAGAAGTCTCTCGAATGGGACTTGCAACTAGAGCAAAAATTGTATAAATGAACAAAAGGAGGTGGGGGTGGTGTCTTGTCAATTCTTTATTTAAACATAGGCATAAAAAAAAAAAAAAAAAAAAAAAAAAAAAAAACTCTTCAGATGAAGGACATTTGTGTCCATATGAAACTATGATAACCTCCGGGGTTCAATTAAATGAATAGTTTTTAAAATTGCTGTGTGCTGAATTCATTAAGCTCTATTAGCTGCTTTACACAAATGACCAAGTTTATTTTTATAAAATCTCTTTGGGAAAAAAAAAAAAAAAAAAGGGATAAAAGACGTGACCTGTCATCTGATACAAAAGCTCAGTTCATTCCAGTGGAAACAAAGGTGATCTTCATTTGCAGGCAATCCCTGAACACGTCCCTTGCCCAGAAAAGCATCTTCAACAAGTTCAGAAGGAAATATCTGCAAAGTTTTGCACGAGTAGCAAAAGCACAAACAGATTTCTTAAGCCCATTTGTGAAGAATAATATATATATATATATATATATACATTTTTAATAGTTTTTCCTTCAGAGTTTATTATTAGTTTGAAACCGATGCATTCTATCCTCACACGGTTGTGTTTTACTCTGTGTGGGCTCTGACGATGCCTTGCAAGAGTTGCCTTGGGTTTCGCTGTTTCTGAGGCGAAGCTGGTGACTGTTGGAAGTTCAGGGCAAATAAAAGACACGAAGCGCTCGCAACAGATCTGAGGTGGAGAAGGAAGCGAGGAAGCTGCCGAGCTGCTGCTGGCCGCTTACTGCCACTTACGGCCCCCATTGGGGACGGCTCCGGGATGGGCGTTCAGCTCCCCCCCTCCCGGCTCCCCTCAGCGGACTACAACTCCCGGCATGCTTTGCTGCACCACCTCCCCCCGCGGGGCTGCAGCAGGTGGCGCGCTGCCCTTCGGGATTTGTAGGCCGGAGGGGGGGGGGGGACATCGATGGGAAGCGGGGCGGGGGGGGGCGGATGGCGGCCCGGTTACCGACCCGGAGCGGGGAGAGGGAGCGGAGGGGGGGGCGGTGAGGAGCCCGGAAGGCGGGAAGGGAGGAGGGGGTGGACACGTGTCAATCACCCCGCCAGGCGGCGCGCGCGCGCGCTCCCCGCCCCGGATGCTAAGGGAGGAGGTGGGGGGGGGGGGGGGGGGCGGACGGGCGCGGGCACGCGCTCGCTGAGGTTTGAAGGAGGGGGGGGAGCGCGCGCTCGTATGTAAATGAGCGGGCGTGAGGTCAGAGGCAGATGGAAAAGGGAACAGACAGAATGGCCGCCGCGGCTCCCGCTCCTCCTGCCGCCGCCGCCTCCTCCTCGCAGTGCCGGAGCCCCCGCTGCACGGCGGAGCGCAGGGGAGTCCGCCGCGAACTCGACTCCTGGCGGCACCGGCTCATGCACTGTGTGGGTAAGCGCCGGGAGGGGGCTGCGGGCGGGGAGCGGGGCGCTGAAAGCTCGGGGGGCTCCGCGGCGGGGAGCGGGCATGGCAGCCCCAGACCGAGCCTCCCCCTCCGGCTGGCAGCGGCGGTGAGGGGCGGTTGGGGGGCGAGCCGAGGTCTCCTGAGCCGCCAACGGGCAGCGCGGGGTGGGCGCCGCGGCTCGGCTGCGGGCCGCCCGGGCCCTGTCTTCGCCCCCTTCCCCGGCTCCGGCTCCTTTTGTCTCGGCTCCCCGCCGCCCCCCCCACCTCCGCCCCTTCTTCCATCGCGGGTGTCTGAGCGGGGAGGCGGGGGGGGGGAGCGGCGGGGGTGGTGTGTGTGCGCCTTTAAGAGCCAGCCGCTCCTGCACTGACGGTTGGGATTTGAAGTTTTCCCTCCCCCCGGGAAGTTGTCATGGCGACGGCAGTTCTCCCTCACTCCCCCCCCCGCCCCCTCCCTCCCACCCCGGGGCTGCCCCGGCCGCGAGGTTCCCCCCTCGGGTCACGTGACGCCCCCTCCCGCGGGGGCGCGCGGGGCCCTGGCGCCGTTCCCGGGCGGGGCGGGGCGGGGGCGCGCTCCCGGGTACCTGCGGGGCCGCGCCCGGCGCCTGCCCCGGTGCGCGCTGCGCCGCCCGCTCCTCGCTTCGGCTCCGGGCTTTTGTGCCTGTGCTCTCTTTCCTCCTACCCCCCCCGCTCCTTTTATTGTTTTTGTGTTTTTTTTTTCCTTATGTTTTGGGGCGCCCACGTGCCCGGGGCCGCTCGCTTCTCTCGACGGAGCTCGCCCTGCTCCGGCCCCAAAAAGCCTCGGTCCCAAAGGGCCGGCGGGCAGAGCCCTGGAAGGGGGTGACCGAGGGGTGACCCTGTCCTGGTGCTGCTGCTGCGTGTTTTGGGGAGCCTGGTGGCTCCTTCGTGTGTGCTGTCAAACACCTGTGTGTGTACTACTGCACCTGTACATAGTGCACTTCATTAACCTTTCCCATTTAACATAACGCTCTTTAGAAAACAAAATGCGTTTCCACATACTCCTATACTCATCTCTCACTTCTGTGGAAAGGATGAAATTTAATTAGAATACATAAAAAGCGCTAGTTCGCAGGCACAGACATCACGGTGCACTGCTAAAGCTGACGGGCCGATACCTCGCACGAATTATATATGAAGCATCCGCTCCTCTGGTTACATCTTGCTTGATGACATTTCCTTTTTAAATCTAAACTGGGATCCTAAAAGCCTGCGTGATAGTTGATAACTGAAGGGACTTTGAGCTGTAGCAGGGTGCTATCAGATGCATTCAAGGAACACAGTGGCACATGACCAGCACGGACGAGGACTACGAAGAAATGCAATGAACTCTCTGTAAGATAAAATGTCACTGTAGACTGGGACCTCTGCTGGGCAGATCCGTTGTGTTTGAGAAACTTCTTCCAAGTTGCTTTGCGGTTGCTCTTTCACTGAGATTCGTTATGTGTAAAACCAGAAAATAATTACTTACACTTTACACAGACTCCACTGTGTTATCGCTTTGTGCTCTCATTCCACTTGAAATGTTTTTTTAGGATATAATTTCTTCATATACTCATATGCAAAAATTAATTAATAGAAAGGAGCCCCACATTATGATTAGCTCCTGCCGAGGAGGAGGGGCATGGGTTATGGTTTAATAGTTAGTCAAGAGCTGTCTCTGTTGAGAACTGTTACTTGGCATGCCTGTTGAGTAGCCCTTATCTGAGAGAAAGTGTAAACACAGTGGTAAGGAAGTGGGTAGGTAGTCAGTGTAATGGAGGTAGAGTACACTTAACTGCTTTTATTTTGAATGCTTTGAAATTCTGCAGCATTAACTTCTGCAAAGTAACCCCCTGTATTGGTGCTAATTAACTTTTGAAGTAGAAATAGTTAATTATTCTCCCTCAGCAAAGTATTCCTGAAGATCAGAAGAGTCTTACCAAAGCTAGTGTTAACTGGAATGTCTAAACAATTGCTCAATTCATGGCTGAAACAGCAACAAGAGGGAGGGGGAAGTGGTGAATATGATTGATATTTGGTATAGCTCTTTGTTTTTTTCCTCCACCTTTTTCAAGAGTCATACCTGTGTAGCAAAGTGATGAAAATGATGTAGCAAAGTAGTAGTCCACCAGTGCTTGAGGTAGCTTAATGTCAATCCTAAAAACACCCACATCTCATGTCTTTCTACCCTTAGCATTTTTTATTACCAAAATTGTTGAAAGGTGATGTGACATTGTGGACTGTAGTTTGTCAAGCAGTATGTTAAGAGGGTGACGCAGGAAAGCAGAGATTCCTTCAACATGTCATCTGCCAGCTGTTTGGATGAACAACTTCTTGATTTCTTACATTGTTTGCTATATTGATGCTAAATCTGACACATTTCTGTGCTATGGTGTTGCTTAAGCACCTTGAAATCCTTTATATGTGAGGGATGCCTCACCCACATGCTTTATGGAAATGGTAAACTGAGCCAGAGGTAATCCTTCCAAGACACTGATTGCCCAGCTTGAGGCTAATAGTCAACAGATTGTTCGTATCCACAGCAGCACGATGAAAATAACTCGGTTGTCTGAAGTGTACTGTTTGCTTGAGGGTCAGTAACGGTTAGGGACCTCTGCTCGAAGGGTTTGATTGCTGAATGGGTTTTTGTTCATCTGTCAAAACCTCATTGCAGACTTGAATGTTTACGTGAGTTTAAGAATTAAAAGCTTGTTTCTTGCCAAGCTATTGTGTTAATTAGTGACTCGTGGAATATTACTTTAAGTCCCAGGTCAAAATGTTCAAGCACTTAAAGACTTGGAGAAAAACAGTGATTAAATTTCACTGATACCTGTTAGTTGAGATCAAAATGTATTTGAAGGTGCCCAAAAAAATCCTTCATGTTATAGTTATGTGGAATATAGTCACATGAATCCCCAATAGGTATGCCGTATGAAATAGCTGTTCAGATGGTAGGCTTTGTGTATGTTACTTTGAGCACTAACATTCCTAAGATGCCTAGGCTTCTCCTTCTGGATGTGCCTTGCTCCAGAGCACCTAGCTCTTACATGACTCCAAGCTCAAACCTGGAGGCTCTCAGAAGCCATCTGCAGCTCGTGACTCTGTAGGTGTTTGTGCATCGTGCACAGGACATGCCAACAAGTTCTGTTCAGAGCCCTGCTTACAGGTGTTTTGTCCTAGGCATGATCTTTTTATATAGCTAATAAACAAGATACCTTAATTCCAAATTCTGTGTTTATGTAAAACTGTCTGAAAGTTTGGAGTTGAAGTACCTAACTTACCCAACAAGTGAATTCCACGATGGTGTAAATTGGAAAAAAAAAAAAATATATATATATATATATGTGTGTGTGTGTATCAGAAGGGCACCACACCTGAATTTTAAGTTATCTGATTAAAACTTTGCAGTGTGAAATGGTTATATGCATTCCACTGGATTAAGTGGCTTTGGTGATGTGAAGCTATATAAATTTAACGTGAGACTGCAATCAGCCTTAAGAAACAGGATTTATGCAGTTCTCTGAAACAGTCACCGACCCCACAGATCAACGTTACTTGGCAAAGTGTTTTGCCTTTACAGGCGAAGTGTTGGCAAGTATGTTGAACCCACATAACTTTCATGGCATGGGCACAGAGGAGAGGCCTAGGAATTGCATGAAGAATCTACAGCATGAGCTGGTGCTTTTCTTTATATTACAGTGGTATTGTCTGCGTTAAGCAGAGACTTATGGAAAATGCCAGGTAACTCCAGTCATGGAAGTCAAAGTTTTCTTTCTAGGGCCTTGCACTGTATTGTGAAAATATGAAAGAGTGGGAATGATCTTTCAGTATGGAAATCAAAGATTTTAATAATAACCAATTCTTAAAAAATAAATGCGTCATTATTTAGGAGAAGGATAGAAGTTCTCCTGATCCTTTGGTACAGCTCGGGGGCATACATTTGACAGGAAATAGCCTTGGAATTGCTTTCTTATGAAAGCTGAAAGTTGATCAAAATGAAAATGTACTTTTTGGTATGCCTGTGAAATCAAATCATGCCATCTCCTTTGCTTTCAGTGTCACTTCTTTCAGGCTTTTTGCTTTCTAAACTAGGGTACATCAGTAAATCTAATTCTGTTCGTTTTGATGACTAAAGGTTGAAAGTTGCTTTTTTAAATATTTCCATTTCTGCAGCAGCTTGCTCTTTTTGAACAAGTTAGTTCTCAAGTGGAATTCCCACCAAACCAAAGACTTGTAGATTCTGCACTTGGTATTATCCCCACTGTTGGAGCCCTCCTGCATTAACTGCTTCCTGTCCTTATCCCCGCAATAATACACAGGAGTGTCCCCACCTTCCCCATGGCTGTAGGTCCTCTGCACAATGTCACAGGGTTTTGCTGTTTGTTCTGTAATGCCACCGCAGTTGTAGGTGACTTCCTACAGCTGCCACAGTGGCAGAACCAGCTATTTCACTGTACATCTGTTAGATTCTTGTCTGTCTGCTAGTGCTGCAGGCAGCCAGTATCTGCCAGCACTGATGCTCTGTTACACTGGCAAGGTTGTGTGCAGGAACGATCTCAAAATGATACCTGCTTCTGTGGCACTCTGGGCTCCTTAAACAGCAAGCAAGCTTACTGTGGCCATAAAGTCATTGTCAGGTGTGAGCTGTAGTACCAGCGTAGCGTCTTCCTGTGGTTCTGTCATGCTTTGAGCTGCGATGTGACAAGCAGGGTAAGGAAAAAAGAAAATGTTTAGACCCAGTGCATGGATATATATCATTGGAGGTTGCCGCAGCATATCACATGAGCTGTCTTTAGATTGAAATATGAGAAGACATGTGGGGCTTGCTTTGCTTGTTCTGGAAAATGTGCTTCAATAAGCAATGTTAAAACAGCTTCTTTTCCATGTTTTTTCATAAGCCTTGTCCAACTCAGCTCCTCTCAAGAAGTCATGGCCTATTGTTGTCATTATGTGTTTTTGAAGGGATGTCTGATATGGGATTCCTGAGGGTAATGTTCATGTGGGAAAACAATATAGAAGGTAGGGTGATGACATCCAGGGACTTAGTTTAAAAAGTTGGGGGAAGATGCAGCGGTGTTGTGTATATTTAGTGGCAGATGCCTGAGTAGTCTGCTGATCGGCTGTGAACCTGCAGCTGTAAGGTGGTACGGAGCGTGCCTTTGTGACAGGCAAAACAGTACCTGCTGCACAGACCACGTGGGATGCAAGCAATGCTCTGCTGGAATTATTTGCCCTCAGAACAGAAATGTGTTCTGGAGCATACAAGTAAATACACGTGTCTTCGGTAGTGCGCATAAAACCTGTGATTGTTTTTGTGCTCCTTGTGCCTAGATATTAGTATATGGAAGCAGTTCAAGTTTTAAGTGTTCCAGGAACTGCTGTGATCTTTGTCTATGGTTTTAGGCATAGCTTGAACTTTCTTATTGTATGTTCTTATATGGTAGCTGTTTATTTTTGTGTGATTGATAGTGAGCTGAGAAATTTGAACTCTGCTGGTCTTTTTGCATTGTAGGCACTAACAGCTTAAGCTGTAACTTCTGTAAACCAAAAAAATTGAGAGATGTGTTGTCATTGCAATTCAATCTGTTTTTTTTCTTTGAACTGGCATTCAGTAACTGTACAGACCTCTGAAGTTGGTGACTTGTTTTTGTGTTGTTGCATACCACAATTTTATTTTTTTTTTGTTCTGCACTCATTGTATCTTTCGTCATGGTTTGTGTAGACCAGTATGAGGATTCATTCATTAAAACTACCCAACAAACTCGATGGTAAAATTTAGTCTTACAGAAGAAGCTAACCTAACAAACGAGGAGAAACGTGGCAGCAGAAAGAAAAGGGAAGGAAAGGTCAAATCTAGTTTAGCTTGGCTCGGTTTCCTAGTCAAGTTTACTACGTACCTGCTGTTTTTCCTTCTCAGTCAAGTGTAAGTGGCTTCGCTAGAGAGTGAATCAGAGTGGCTTCTGATTTTAAGTAACTTCTAGCAATGAGTTTTTTGATGGTGTTCCAAATGAGCTAGAGACAGAGTTGGCTGAACAGCATCCCAATCAAAACAATTGTTGACAAAAGCAAGGTTACAGTACTGCTAACAATGTGTTTCTGCTTGTTCTCCTCTGTGGTGGAACTGCTCTGATCTAGTAGCCAACTGCCCTTCTGTTTTAAGTGGTTCTGAGGGGGCTCTGTGGTGGTTGTTCCTCTTGGTAAATTTTCTGTTGAGTCTTCTGAACTGTCTTACTGTGGTAGTAAGCACTAGTAGTCCTGTAAAGGCAGGAAATAGGAGTTTGTCGTGCTGATCAATTCATCGGATTACTTTGTTCTGAGAAGCTAGCTGTGTTCCAGCTCCTGGCAAGTAGCCAGGGCTTGTACTGCCTACAGCCACAATGGGAAAAATGAGTACCTCTTCCCCTTATCCGCCCCTGCCTTTTTTATTTCTCAGCTCTATTATATGGGTGTTCTGAATAGATAGTTACAATGGATCCCTTCTTCTTGAATATGACTCAAGTATTAGGGCTTCGAACAAGGTTGTTATTCTAACCTTTAGAGTTCAGTATGTTTATGTACAGTGTAGAGGTCAGCCAGAGCTTTATAGACTTCACTAACTTAAACTTCTTTGTCCTCGTTAGGACCTTGTCTTTCATGTTATTCTTGAACTTTTTCTTCTATGTACATGGGAAACTTTGATAGGTTGGAATATTGATAGAGATATGAATGTGAGATTCATATTTCTGGTATCAAACTCCTGAAAAGTAGGATGGCATTATAAATTTAACTACCATATATTCTGGAAGGTACTGAGAAGCTTGTTTGAGGGTGTAAAGCTATTACGTGATCTATCTCTTTGTCACTGCTAATCTACCACTTTATCCTTCCATCTGCTAAAGGCATAGAAAAGCCAGGAAGAAGAGAGGAGAGAGTAGGGAAGATGGATGTACTGGCTCATCTATTTGAGACTGTAAGGGAGTAGATGATGTATTACAAAGAGCAGGAGATTCTGAATCTGCAGAAACGCATCCAGATATAGAAGTTGAATCCCTTTTTATTGGATGTGGTCAGCTGCATGTGAATTCTCAGATCAAAGACCCATGTAGCACACCATCAGCATTTTTGTGTCCACTTCTGGCACAGACCTGGTTCCTGTGTAATATCTTGAAGCTGGATTAACCCCTTTTGAGATGAATCCTTCATTCTTTACAATTTATTTGAAGTCTCAACTGTTATTTTTGGTTGTCTTTGGTTCTCAACATCCATGTAGACTTGCATCTACATAGCACCATGTGTTATATTGTGGGGGTGAGAGGGGTAAATGTTACTAGATGTGAATTCTGAATTTTTTAAGGTCTGGTGGTAAATAGAAGATGACTGAATTTGTAACCTCTTTTAATTATGTTCCTCAGCTTTCAGGTTCTGTATAATTTTGTAATGTCCTGCTTTTTAAGTATGGAACATCCTAGCTGACTCGAGATCAATCGCTAATGTTTAAAGAGCTTTTCAGTAGAAATACCAACTGTTTTGCTGTCTTATTCTGAAATACGACAGATTGCTCTTAAAAATATTTATAATCTGAAAATTAAATATAATCTTCCTCCCTTTGCAAGTCTTCACTTCAAACTGTCTTAGTTAAAGGCTAGTTAAAATCTTATATATGAAGACTAGTCACCACTGTCGTAATTCCACTGCTTTAAAAGCTAGCTTTCTAGTTTGCTTAGCCACTGATAGGTCAGAGGAGTGTTGAATATGCTGCTGCTTTTCATAACTGATACCAAAAATCTTTGTGTATCATATTAAAAAAAAATTTAATTCTTAAAACTACACAATTTTGTGCCAAGTTACTACTGGTGCAAAACTGCTAGGTATCTTTAATGATGAACAGATATTGCTGCCGTATAGAATGTAGACTATAGAAAGAAGCTGTCCATTTGTGACCTGTAGATTGGACACAGGTCATCTGGTGGCGGAAAGAAAAACAAGATCTACTCGAGATCCACTGCTACCTTAAACTACCCTGTACATAGTGCCAGCTGGGCCACATTCAGTCTTAAAAGTTTGCTATGCTACCAGCTGAGTGACACAGACTGTGGACATCCTTTTGGGTCTGGTTCATGTCCCTTCAATCTTCTTGTTCCTGGACCACCCTATCTGTTCATCCCTCAACTTCCATGAGCAGTAGCTTCCCATCCTTGACTTAATAAAAATTACTAGATTGTTTACTTCTAAACCTTTATCTATTCTCTTTGACTTTAAAGCAATTTTGACAACCGTCTCCACAAAAATATTCTCTTAGCTTTTGATTTTTTCAGGTATGTTTTTTCATAGTTTATTTGCATTACATCAAAAACTTGCACACCAAATAAATAATACTTTCAGTCCTTCAGTCCAAGAGACATCAGTCTTCTCTAAATGTTTCGTCAACTTCCTTCAGAATTCTTCCCTCAGATATTGCTGTTATATAATGCATTGTATGGTACTTGAGGAAAAAGGAGTATATGCTTCTTCATATCACCTTATCCAGGAAATGTCAGGCTCTGGCATTCTTGCCAGGTCAAGAAGTCTTATTATCAGAGGGTTCTGCATACTTATCAGTACCCATGTGAAGGAACTTCAGTGTTCTGTTTTTTTTGTTTGTTTTTGGAAATGGATTCCAAATCCATTCTGGCTAGAAGTGTCCTAATTTCTAGCCTAAACTTATTCGCAGTGTATATGCACTGTGTCAGGTTGATTTTTTTGTTTGTTTGTTTCCTCCTCCCATTTTGTATTCTTATTCAGATATTCTCACTTATCTAACATGGTAAAAACTGAGTATTAGTGGACAATGAGTACAAATGACCCAAGTCATTGTAGTGGATTTGATTTTTGTTGTTGTTGTTCAGACAAGTTGGGGGGGAATACAGCTACAAATATACATGCTAATGTAGACTGCTAATAGTTGATATTGTCCAGAGTTTACTGTGTGCAGTGTGGTGCAATCCCAGTTGCAGTGTAGGGGCTGTAATGAGCTCTCTGCTCTGGTGATCTCCTTGAGCAGTCTTTCCGTTCCTCCTGTTCCAGTTTGAAAAACTGCTTGGAAGGACTCCTTAGAACCCATTCAAACAAAGTATAGTCAGGGTTGTGCTCAGTGGGGGTGGTAGTAGTGTCTCTGCATCATTGGATAAGAACAGCTCCACTAAACCAGAGCAAACTTGTCTAGTGCAGCACCTGTTGTCTGCAGCCAGTGGTGGACCGCTAGGGGAAAAATATGAATACATACTTACATTTCAAAAATACCTCTCATCCTTCAACAACTCATCTCGATCCTTTAGAGAAAGTTTTCTTTGTTCTGATAACTGCCCTACAAGATGATCCTGCTTGTTGACTTTGGGTGGGTGTGTGGTTGTGTGTTTTTTTTTCTTTTTTTTTTTTTTGAAGCAACATAAAACTTCAGTGGATCTCTGTCATCTGGTTATGGATTCTGTATTTCATGTGACTCATTTGCTTGTCCTAAAACAAGAAGTGGAAGCACCAGATTAAACCATTATTTTAAATATATATATATATATATATGTAAAAAGGCAAGTGATAACAGGTGTTTCCTATTTGAATAGTTCTGGGGTTCTTCCAGTTCTGTTTTTTCCTGAAGATCTGACGTATCTTCACTTGGCAATCTCTTCTGTCCTCCGAGTTGAAAAGTTGTGTGCCTTGTAGAGAAGCTGTGTATTAAATTTGATCATTTTTCCCTCCTTTCTTACACTTTCTGCTTGTATCTTACAATGTGGAACTAGAAGTACATGCAGTAGCCAAGATTGTGTCAGTTTATCGTGACAGACCAGGGAACAATGCAGAAGATACTCCTCTAAGAACTCCATAAATTCATGGTATATTACTTGCCATTTACCAAGCTTATTTGTTCACAGGACTGTGTGTTTGAACCCCAGGATTAAAACCTGAGTGACAAGTCAGTTCAGTGCCTGTTGATGTCTATTGTGAGGATTTACTTTCTTCACCATTCAGTTTAGTGCTTACATGCTTTTGGTTATCTTCTTCCATTTCACCACCTTGACACCTCAGTATTTTGAAGTTCCCCTGATGTTCACTGAGCTCTGCATCCCCCTGCTAATACTAGACTGTCATGTAGGGAACTGTAAGTCTATTAGATAATCTCTTTGGGTGGAAGAGCACTGGCAGCCCTGGGACTCTCTTGTGTCCTGCTGGGAAAACTAACTGTTCATTTCTGTCTTTTAACCAGCTAGTTTTCTATGCAAGAATTTCTATATCTGTTCCTTGGGAAGCTTTTTTTAAAAGCTTTTGTTTTGTGTTCCTGTTCAAAAGAGTCTGTAACATTATTACACGAGGATGGAGAGAAAGAAGAGTTAGCTTCTTGGTCTGAGGGGTTAGAAATGAAAATTTCTGTAGATCAGGCAGTACAGGACTTGACTCGTTGGTGGTACTTGATTGATGGAAAACAAGCTTGGCAGTGATGCAGTACAATGGCTATTGGAAATACAGTTTATAAACTCACTTCTACCATCTCACCTTTTCACTTTGGAGTTCTACCATTTTTTAAAAGCTGTGTTTCGTTTTACGTAGTCATAATGGCTTTGGAGTTTAGAGGTCTGCTGGTTCAGAGAATTTTGCTGTAAGGAAGAGATTAGAGAAGCTTTGTTTCAAAGTTGTACTGATGAAGGTCTTGTGAGACCTTCTTCTATTGATGCCTGAACTTGGGGAACTGTCCACTTAACAGCTTACAGTTGTGTTGTAATCTGTTGGGAAAGCAGAGCCTTCAAATTTCTACTGTTCAGCCTTTAATGGGTTCTTCAGTCATCCTCAGGTGTGTATGTTCCTACACTTCATACCATCAGTATGTGATGAAGTGTCATGCTTGTGTTTGAGGCCACCATCATCTTCTGTTCTGGCACAGTCAGAGCTTCAGGTATGTTTCTTGTGGTCACTGATAAAGTGTATTTAGCAAGTCATCTGCTAAAACTTACCCTCGATGAAATCTAATACCCTATCTCCAGGCTTCTTCAGCACTACTTGTTGTTAAGTTTCTCCTTTCTTGTTAGTACCGTGTCTGTTTTGTGTGTTTCATGATTATTTCCTCAGCCTTGACAAAATTTTGCCTCAATGCTGATCCCTATCCACCCTAACACTAAATGATTTATATGCTGTACATCATGCCTGAATCGTGGCCATCATCTCCGGCAAGAGATCTTTGTCCCACAAACCTCTAGGGAGTGAACTAAAAATTCAAGCATCATGAGCTTCTCATTTAACTGGTCAATGCCTTCTGCACTGACACTGTGGGAGAAAAAGCTGTGAGATGCCCCCACCATTGTGTGGGGCCTTTTTGTTGACTGTCCTTTGTACTGTGTGACGCAGCTTCTCCACCTGCCCTTTGCTGACCGACTGACCTAATAACACGGCATACAGAACAACTAGGAGCTAGGTACAGGACAGCTTTGTCAGCAGCTTCCTGCACTGACACCATGTGGGGGAAAAAGCTTCCATAGCATGATGATTTTGGTTACTGAAACTTGCGGTCTTGTTTGCTGACTGTGCCTCTTAACTGGTGACCTTAAAAATACTTACCCAGTAGTTTTAAAGAGGAATGACCCAAACCCAGTTTTACTTTCTTTCAGGTTTCTGCCTATCGTAGCATTTTGGGGGCTGGTGCTTGAACTGAGAGGTAGTTGTTTGTCCCATTCATATTGTCTAAGGAGATCTTGGCATCTTCTCAGAATCCCTCTTCAGAGGGATCAAATTACTTTTCTTTTTGGAGGAAACTGATACCAACTGTGTTCCTTAAAGGCAGTAGAACTGCTACTTGTTTGTTTGTTTGTTTTTCAAGAACTTCTTATTGATTTCCTATGAAGGAACAACAGATTGCACATCTTCTGTCACGTTGTCAGCTTCATTCGCCCACCACAGCATCGTAAACCCAAGAACCAGAGTAGCCTCTTCTACTGCTGTTGGCAAGAGTAACTAGTTGGTGGTGATTTGGATGGTGTATTTGAAGAGTTGACTGTCCTTTTGTTCTGTGACACTACTTCTCCACCTGCCCTTTGACAACCGACTTACTGGATTATGTGGCATGTAGAACAATTACAGACTAGTTACTAGGCAGCTTTGTCAGTAGCACATCTATAATGGTCCTCTGGCATTTTCTCCTTCATTCTTGACCTTACAGATAAGTAAAAGACTTCTTTGCGTGGAATATAAGCGACTTAGACCTGTGAGACTAAGAAGTTTGGTACTGGAAAAGTAACTTCATGTGATGTCTTCCAGAATGCTGGAACTGAGATTTATCTGGTTCCTACAGTACTTCTCCCTCTTGCTAGAAATAGGCTTTCTTTAAAAATAAATAAATAAAAATCCTATTCCTGTTGACCTTGCAGTTCAAGTTGGCCTTCATAAGTGGTTGCTGTTGTCTTCCAGAATTGTTTAATTAACGGGAAAAATCCTAAGTAAAGATCAGCTTGAAGTACTGAAGTTTCCCATTTTGTGTTACTAGAAACTTGTTGGAAGCAATAAGATGACTGTCTTGGGTCAAAGAAACATACTACATTGTCAAAGTAGTAGTGAAACCTGGTGGTGAGTCAGCCTTTTCTGATTTTCTTCTCATTCCTGGTCTTCCAGAAGAAAAATTAGTATCTGTTTTGCTTTTGCTTAATGCTTCTGCAACAAATGCATTATCTGCTTAAAGAGCAAAATAGGTATGTAACTTCTCATTTTATGCAATAGAAATGGGGAAAAAATATCACTTCAGATTTTAAAGTAAACTAATGAATTCACAACTGAAAATCAATGTCTGTCTAGAAACAGAGTGATTCTGCTAAGGAGGAGCCAATGCTGGAACACAGGAGGAGTGGAGTGTTTCTAAGGTGGGATAGTACTGTGCTTAAACCCATGCACTTTGTGTAAGAGCTCGTTTGTTCTCCCCATGATTAAAGTATTCAGAGTCCTGCCACTATGTACTTGAAATTAGTCTGTTTCCTTTCTCTTCTTGCCACCACTTGGTCAGACATTAATAACATGAGTTTTATAGAATGTAGGAGCTAATTAAAAGATTGTTACAGACTTTGCTAATTCCCAATGAATTCTCAGAGCAGGTACATTTAGGCACTGTGTGATTTCTGTTCCACACAAGAGGTAAGTCTGAATCCAAAACTTAAAATCTTACCACTTGATGCTTTGTCTTGTGCCATGTAATCCTTGGGAGGAAGTTAATCAAATTTGTATAGACGTGTACTGGCTGCTTTTTAAATTTAAAAAGCAAGAATAAAGCACCCCGATTAGTCTCTGAGGTATCTCTAATTCTGAAAGCTAAGATGAGACCAATTCACTTTTTTTCTGTTCTCTGATCTGTCATCTTTTCACTGAGAGCGCCTAATGTGAAGCTAAAACTTGTATTTGTGGTCTTCATTTCCGTATTTCTGCTTTTTCAGTCTCCAGTGGGAATTGAGGAAATTTAGCTCTTACTAAATGTTAGCTGATTAGAAACTTGTGTGCATGCATGTGTTCTTTTTAGTTGTATCGTACAGGTTCAGCAGAAGTGACTACATTCAAGATGTAGATTGCAGGTTGGTTGTCCCTGACATGTAAATAGGCAATGTATCTCAACTTACTTTCAGTAATGGTATCTCTTCTTGTTAGCTTTGGGCATGTTTAAGACAAGATCAGAAATCAGCTGAATTGAACTTAGATCTTCTAGCCTAACTGAAGCATGTGAGTAAAGCACTTTCAGTTTTAACTTTGAACTCTATAAAATTTTATAGAGAAAAGAGGCATGGTTAATACCTTTTTTTTTTTTTTTTAACTTCAGGTGAAATTTTTACATAGATCAGTGTGCAATTCTGGTTGACCTAGTTGACACGTTGGCAATTTGAAATTGTCTAATTTGCCAAGCCAGATTTTCTTTGGATACGAAAATGGTGCCTGTGGTTTTTTCTTTTAACCAGATCTTTATAAGAGTAAAGGTGGAAATACATGGCATCGTTATCATAAAAATGTAGAAAAGCAAGCTTATGACAAACATATCAAATTAACTTGTATTTTAAAGGTATATCCAAGATTATAAAAATATTTTTAATAAATTGGCTTAGGGCTTTGTAAGTTAGTAACATGCTTGGAAATAAACTTTAAAGAATGTAGGATTGATATCTATAGAGTTGATAATGTGTTTGCTGTGTGAGAGTTTGGTATCTAGATACAGAATGACTGTCATTCTGTAGCTTCAGCAGGTAAGAAATAAATGTCAATGTAATTTCAAAACAGTACACAGCAAATAGACAAGTTGTCTGCTTGAGGCAGAAATGGTAGACAAAAGGAAACCACCTGAAAATTCCCATGAATTAGAAACTCAGGATTTCTTAGGGATGACTTTCTGTGAAGTCTGCTAGTTAAACTTGCTGTTGGGCATGAGTTTCATGGAGCTTTCCTGATGGCTTGCGAGGTCTTAATGTGAAGTCTTTCTTGCAGCAGAGCCATGGTGTGGTTGCAGAACCCTCAGCTTCAATTTCTCAAACACTCATCAAGCTTGGGATGTTTTGAATTAAATACTTTTTTGGCTCAGTGAAATACCATTTTCTGATAAGTTTATTTTTCCAACAGCTTTCCCCAAGATCTCCCTTTCAAGCAGAAGGCTTCATATTTCTGATTCTGCTAATCCAGGAAGTGTGCCAGACGAACTCATTCATTAGTTGACTGCTAGACTTTCATCCAGATGCTGGTTAGGCATGTGGTGCTGCACAGTAGGAAAGCAGTGCTGGGACCTGTTTGTTGTTAGAGACCTGCTGTGGACTTTGCTTTTCTGTGATGATTCAGTGAGCATCTAAATAGACATGCATGTAGGAATGAAGCCTTTCTCTAACAGTTTCCTTCTCTAAGGAAGTTACAAACTTGTAACCAACAGAAGTTGGCTGTACAGTTTGTAATAGCAGTTGGTATTGAGACTACCATAGAGTTAAAACTAGAACAAAGAAAAGCAGAAGCTTTGTTGGCAGAATTTTTAACCAATGCTAATGTGAAATGTATTTAAGGTCTCTTTGACCACAGGCTGAAGATGTCTCAATTCCATGTCCTGCTGCAGGGCTGGCTAGCTCAATAAGATCCAAAAAGTGGTGAAAGTGGGGAGAGAAGTGGTAATAGATGATTCAGACAGTTTCTGGTCCCTTTATTCTGGGAGGTAGTGGATGCATCTTGCACTGAGTTACCTGGGCTTGGTCACCCATGTCTCTTTCAAGGAATGAAGCCTCAGTTCATGGATGGATTTCTGCCTGTTATGTGACACAGAGTTCTACTGCTTCAGTGCTGGTCACTATAAGCAGTAACAGAGGGCCATGCTTCCTTCATTGACTTGCAAGTATGTAAGGTAGAGATGTCTTGATGTCTGGTGAGATTCAGACCAATTCTAGATCTAAATGTCCCTGCATGACAGCTAGGATTACACCATTTTTCCAAGAAATTAGAGTTTTTTCGAGTAAGTAAAATTCTAGTAACTGTCATTTAAAAAGCAGTTTTCTTTCCCTCTACCCCAATACTAGCTCAGTTACTTTTGAAATGCTTAAGGAAAAGACTTCAGATTACAAATAACACAAAACTCTCAAAGTATCTTGCTGCTACTTTAGAGATTAAATCTAGTTTTGACAGTCTCTAAAGTAGCAATGTCTAGAAGCTGCAGTAAAAGGTGCCATGGGCTCTCCTTTTTAGGGGTCTACAAGGGCACATTTTTATTTACATAAAGAGTGCAGAGATACTTCCTTATTTCCTGAACCTCATCTCATTTCTCTTACTGTGATTTGTAAGTACCTGAAAAGTAGATATCAAACCTAATGCTGGTCTTGGCTACAGATTTGTAACCTACAAATCTGATTTATTTTTGCTCTGTTGGCTGCCACCCTTTTCTTTAAAATTGTTGAACAACTGGGGAGGGGGTGGGGAACACTTCCTCTCTTTGTTTTGCTCCTGAGGTATAGCCAGTGTCAGCCTCTAGCACTGCACGTTACTCCCTCTCTGCCTTCTGCTGAGCTGCTCAGTGGGTTAACTAGCTCTTTTGATGTACACGTTCTTCTTGGAAACTGTGCCATCGCTGTGCATCCCCTGGAAGAAGTACAACGTTAAGACTCAAAAGCATGATTTTTTTTTATCCTAACTGCAAAGTAGCCTGTTAGAACTGAGGCTCTTCTGTAAGTTTCATTGCATGTCTCACTGACAAGTGTAGGCAATCTGTGGTCACCCAGTCTCATTCTCTGGCAGCATCAGTGCCCTCAACCAGATTAATTTTTTGGGGTAAAGGTTTGCATTAGACAAATATCTTTCTTAGCTATGGTGCTGAATTTGTATTGGAGTCTAAATAGAGGATTTCCTCCCTTTCACACTGGAATCTCTGGTATGTTGGTTCCTGTTTGCTCAGGGATCTGAATCAATACAGTAAAGAAAATGAATGTATTAAGTTTTAAATGTTTTAGAACTCTCTATCTTATATATATATATATATATATATATATATATATTTTTTAGTGCTATAAGCAAAAACTGGGTTCAAACTGGGCATAATAGTGTAGAGCAGCCTCATCCCAATCCTACCACCCCCATGTGAAATCTGTCCTTAATTATGTTCCAAGAAGAATGTTCCAGGAAGAAAATGGGGCTATTTTTCACCTGAGGATCTGGCCAGCATTTTGTCAAGTCTTACTGAATAGATATCCTGTAGTGACATTGTAGATTGGGGTGGAGGAGGGAATAGGGAGTGGGATAGGAGGAGTAACACTCAAATGAAATTTTATTTTTGCTTCACTTGTCATGATCTAGACTTCGGGTATTTTACCAAACAATCTAGTTGTGTGTGATTTTTTTTTTCTTACAATTTGTATAAATGGCAGAAATACTTTATTTACTTTAACTCAGTGCCTCAATGGTTTCATAACACAGTAGATCCTTTCCAAGTTCTTGTTATAGTAGGTTGTTTTTTTTTTTTTTAAAAAAAAAAAAAGTATTTGAGAATGATACCTGTATGTAAAGAGTAGATTTATGAATCCATCTATAGCTCGGGGGGGGGGGCAGCCCCTACCCATGGAAAGAAGGGGGTGGCAGAAGAAACCGAGAGATGTGAAGGTCAAATTTAAGTTACTCTGCTGAACACCTTGCTCTTTATTCTTATAAAATACGAAAGTAACTCTTGTCTGCAGAATATTCTCCTTTTATCAAGTTATGAGGGGGTTGCTGCTTGTATCAGAATGGGCTAAAGATAACCAGGTGTAATAGAGCAGGAGACTGAGAGAACTATTTAATGCTTTTCAGAAATTTGAATTAGTGGTACAAAAGTATCATAAAATGCCTTCTAAATCAGTCGAGAGTGGTCTGACAAACCAAAGGAACTTGGTGATGATTAATGAACATATGTTCTTAAAGGGTTTCATTTTTGATGCAATTAATTGTTTTTCCTGCTACTTAGAAACAGGAGACTTTCTTTATTTGGAGACAAAAAGGCAAAACTTATATGTAGATAATAATCTTTCAGAGGAACCAGTGACCTAGTGCATTGTCAAATACAGTGGCACACGGAGTGCAAGTAGCACCTGTGAAATGGGGGCATACACTTCGGAAAGCTTACTCATTTTACTCATCTTTTAATTTCTAATAATGTAAACATGAGCTCTGAGACCCATTCTTATCAAAGGGATAACCTGTCAAAGGAGTCATCTGCCTTTCTTTAAGTAAGCCAAAACAAATACTTTTTTTTCCCCACTCTTGCACCTGTAACTTAAAGTAAGTATTGAAGAAATGACTTGAAAAGAAGAGAAGCAGAAGTTAGTCATTCCGAGACTGAGAGACTTAGTGTTCTTTCTGCATAGGTTACTTTTTTTTTTAAAGCAATTGAAAATAAATCTAATGCCTGACAGGACTAAAGAAACTGGATTCTGTCTGTGGTATGACTTGGTTGAATCCAAGATAGCTGACTAATGCAAACTACAAAACTTCCTTCAGGTGCATTCCTGTACTGAGCCAAACTAAATCACGCAGTTGTGAAGCTGTATAGAATGGGGGCAAGTATATATAAGTGACAAGCCTCAGTTATTTTCATAAGCAGAACATCAGTATTGACTGGTGAAAGTTTTTGCTCACTGTGCATATTGCCTTGCCATGAAAGGCAATGAAATAAAATAAATACTGAAATAAAAGCATATGGGAGCAAAAGGAGGCTATCAGTTAAGGAGGTTAGTTATTGGTTATGACGGTCTGGGGTGTGCAGGGCCTGTCTTTTGATCCTTATTTGGCCATAATTTATTCCCAATGTGATTTTAGTTTCTGAAACGCCTCATATGGTTTGTGTAACAGTCTTCATAGATTAGGGAAACACCTCTTCAAAATACAGGTTGTGATCTATGACTTCAGGGTGGGAAGAGAACTTACATGAAGACCAGATAACGTTCACAGGCTCAAATTCAGAAGTAGGAATTAAACTTAGTTGTAATCGAGTCACTTAAGCCAGTAGGTGAAATAACACTACTATTACAGAAAACCAAAAAAGTTTCATTTTAATTCTGTCTGGTGGTATTGTGCTTGTGCATAAGCTCATTAAATATAATCCTATTGTTTGAATTTCCTAATTACATTTTGAAGACTCTTTTAATTTTTACAGTCCTTTAACAATTAAAATCAGCAGTCCTGAAACTATTTTAATGTTAGTTTTGGTTTTAAAAGCAGCATTAATTCTATGATTAATGTTGTTGATCTGTATGCTGCTTAGCATGTGCATTTTTCTGCTTTAACTTTACATTTGATTTTATTATAATATCAAGTAAAAAATCAAAAAAAAAAAAAAAAAAAAAACAAGGTGTATGCAAGTCTTCCTTGTTAGAAGCATGTTATTTAATGGAGGTGTTTCTTAAAACCAGAAGAGTGGTGAGTGGTAAGTAACAGAAGTGATATGGACTGTAGTAAACCAGCTTGAACCACTGTAATTCAGATGTGATTCCTAGTGTTGTAAGGCACAGGGTGGAGGAAGATGGAAATTAATGGGATACTGGAAGAGGGTAGGTTTAGATATAAGGAAGAAATTCTTTACTGTGAGGCACTGGCACATGTTGCCCAGAGGAGCTGTGGATGCCCTTATTCCTGGCAGTGTTCAAGGCCAGGTTGGATGGGGCTTTGATCAACCTGGTCTGATGGGAGATGTCCCTGCCCATGGCTAGGGCGGGTGGGACTGAATGGTCTTTGAGGTCCCTCCCAACCCAAACCATTCAATGATACTAATAATTTTTAGATGCATGAAAACTGGGAGGATTACAACATCCATAATGAAGCGAACAGAGTTGTAGTTTAACAAAAGTGTGTTTTAGAGAAATGTGAGATCCTGTGGTGCCTTCAGAGGCTTCTGTACTAGGGCCCCCAGCATGAGAAAAGGATATGAATCTGTTAGAGTGGGCCCAGAAGAGGGCCGCAAAAATGATCATTGGGCTGGAGCACCTCTCCTGTGAAGAAAGGCTGAGGAAACTGGAGCTGTTCCTTCTGGAGAAGGCTTTAGGGAAACCTCACTGTGTCCTCTCAGTACTTAAATGGGACTTATAATGAAGATGGAGAGTGACTTTCTGCATGGGCAGACAGTGACAGGGCAAGGCAGAATGGTTTAACACTAAAACAGGAGAAATTTAAACTGTATGCTAGGAGGAAGTTCTCCCTCAGAGGGTAATGAGGCCCTGGCACAGGTTGCCCAGAGAAGCTGTGGATGTCCCATCCCTGGAGGCATTCAAGGCCAGGCTGGATGGGGCTTTGAGCTCCCTGGTCTGGTGGGAGATGCCAAAAGCAGGGGGTTGGAATTAGGTGGTCTGTGAGGTCCCTTCCAACCTAAGCTGTTCTATGATTCTGTGATCCATTCTAATAGACTCTAATAGACATTTTTCACTTTGGTGCTGAAAAGATAAAGCAGCAAATGTGAATTGGTGAAGCGAGACTGTTAAACATCTCTCTTCCATTTAATTTTTTCTAAGTAAGGACTGTTTGTGTACTGCTTCTGTTATGTATCCAGCGATATGGGTAAAACAGTGTTTGAGTGGGGAAAAGTATCAAAAGTGAATGTATTTAGAAATATTTACTTTGAATTCTTTTTATCAGTATGTGCTTATACTTCTCTAAACTGGAAAAAGCTGCAGTAGATCGGGTGTGGGGAGAGGGAATGGCAGAGAGTGGAACGCCTATAAGCAGATGTTTTTTCTAGGTGACATGTCGCAAGGTCATTTGTGTGGCCAGATTTTGGATTATAGGGGTTTTCTTCCCTGACATTCCTTCCATTCCTTCCCTTTCTCCTTTCCCCTTTCCTCTCTCCTCCTTGGTGGCTACAGTGGAGTAACTAGCTATGTGGCTTCCTGGGTCCCTGTTACAAGTGGCTGTAGACCAACACCTCCATATACCTTGCCTCAATTGCGGATACTGGAGTTTGCCTAAGTTTTTGTGAGACCCTTCACTGAGATTTAGTATTAACGTGTTCTAGTGTAGAACAGAAGAGTAAGGAAAAACGCATAGTTTGTTTTTACCAAAAGATGATTAAATTGTAGTGAAGTGTCTCAAATACAGTGACTTTGTATCATCACCACCACCCAAAAAAAAGTACACCTTTGTAGCTGAAGTGTAGGATTGGAATACTGCTGAAACAGGATTATGTAAAATGGGACGGGGGGGAGGGAATGGATGACAACCAAAAGAGATAAGAAGGAATGGAAGTCAAGGATGGATGTAAATACCTGCTTTTATAAAATAGGTATTCCTTTGGAAAAGAAAAGATGCAAATACTGAATTAATATGACAATAAACTGGGGGGGTTGGACCCAATGATTTTTTTGAGGTCCCTTCCAACCCCTACAGTTCTGTGATTCTGTGATAAAACAAGACTAACGGAATATAGAAGTGAATTTGATGTAGAGTATATAAAACACTTCAATATAACCTGCACACATACTACTAGTCGCTTTCCCAACCGTGTAATGACTCTCTAGCTTCAGACCTGCCAAGTGGTATGTTTGAAAGTGGTACTCCAATGCCAACTTCTATTTGTTACATGACATGCATTCTTCTTGGATGTTCTCCTAAGGCTTGGTCATTTGAAGAAACTTGTTAGAAACATGCTTGCAGGCTCAGCTGTGGGATGTTACTGGAGATGTGTCCCTGCTTATGCTGCTTTTTTTGGGGTGGTAGAAGCCTTGCTTTTGTGTTGTCCTGTCTTTACCTTCTCTGTTCTCCTACTTTCTGGGCTTCAGGCTGCATTTCCTTGGCAAATCCTTGGATTTTGAAACTGTCATTACCAGGCAAGCCTGTTGGCAATGAGGATTTTCATTACCAAATGGATCCTGTTTCTCTTGAGCACTTTCTCAGGGAGACTCTTATTGCCATAAAATCTGAAGTTCTGCCTGCAGCCAGATAACCAGATGCTTACTCCCAGCGTGTGTTTGTTCTTGTCAAAGCCTTTTCCCTGGATCACCACCAGTGTCCTTCCTATTGTTCCAGGATATCTATAGTGAATATTGATTGCTGAAGATCTCCCTTGGCAGTATCGTAGTGACCAAGCACCGCATTATAACATTGAATATGGCCAGGTGAACTGTAAAAAAAAAAAAATATATATATATATATATATATATACACACATATATAAAAAAAAAAAATCTCTTAGCTATATCCTATATCAGGACCCCAGGCAAACAGACCTCTGCAGCCAACCAGACAGTATGTCCCATATGTAGAAGCCTTCACCCCACACATACAGAAGTCTGCAGCCACTGTTGGTCACTGCTTCTTTTTAGTGGCTTTGGTTGTGGACCCATGATTCAGGCTTAGATGCCAAACCTGGCAGAACTTCCTTCTGACCTGTTCTCTAGGCTGTGTGCCTGTTCAGTGCCTAAAGAACTACCGATGGAAAAAGAGAGCCCTCTTCCTGTAGCTGGAAGTCACAGCTTCCAGCAACCATGTCCTGGGAGTCCTTATTCTAGCCCTGAGCAAGGAAAGCAACAGATTTAGGAGAGGATGATCATAAGGGGGTTAAGGAAGAAATATGTGTTGTAGGGGAAGTTGACAGCTTTGTTCAGAAAACTGTGGAAACATTTTTCCTTAACTGTCAAAAGATTAACAGTATCATAAACTTATGCTTATGAAAATTGTTGGAGGAATGTGACTTGGATCATAATGGATGTCAAGTAATTGATAGAGCTGATACTACTTTTATGTAAAGATATAAGAAGACAAGTAACACAATAAATGTGCTAGAGGTAAAAGGAGTTAAGTTGATAGACTAGGGCATTGCAAGATGATAAAGCATGGTGTTTCTCTTCAGTTTGGAGCCAAAAAGTGTCCAGGATAAATTCACAGTAGTTGTGAAAGGCAGTTTAGAGTCAAGCCACCAAAAGACTGATATGAAGACATCTGTAAAATGAACTTAGAACAGATTTTTTGATTGTTTGCTGGAAAGGTGTATCAATAAAGGTGTATAAGTACTTATACAGGTGTATAAGTAAAGTGTATTTGACCAGTGTCTGTAGGCTCTTCAGGTTTTGAAGAGTTCCAAAACTACTACTTAGGTTTCCAATGAAACATAGATTTGTTTAAATTCCTGGGCTCAGGTGGTTACATTTCATGAAATGTTGTTGGCATGTATTCATCAGCAGTAGTAAGTCAAACCTGTGGCCGCACAGGGAAGCTCTGGTAAGAGAAGGGTAGGATGGAACCCAGTTTGGTGAAACATCAGTGAAGTGGATTGGTGCCTGCTTTGTTCAGAAGCAAAAACCATAAAAGCCAACTGTGCTATTTACCATTTATAACACAAGATGCATGGAAAGCAGTTTTGGAAAGAAGAACAGTTTTGCAGAGCTAGAAAGTACTAAAAAATTGGAGTTAGTACTTGTTCTGGAATAAGCCCAGCTGTTTCCAAGCAATGCTCCAGTGAATTGTAACTTGCAAGAATCTAAGCATTGGCTAGCTTCTGAGCCTAAGTGGCTTGCTGTTTATAACATTACACTGCTTCTCTTATTATGATTTCACTTTTTTCAGGTGGTTATTTGGGGAATTGCATCTCAATTTAAGATTTCTTCTCTTGCCCTTGAAGTCAAAAGAGCTAGGAGTCTGTGCAGTATGATCTGAATTGATATAATGTTGAATCTCAGAGTCAGTGGATGATATTTTAATATAATTTTTAGTGTATACTTGGACTTTGGATTTTTGTTTTTTCTAGTTTTTGTAGCTGTGTTTAAAAAAAAAAAAAAACAAACACCTGAGAAGAGAGTGGTTCTGTCCATTACCTTGTGCTGTTGTATAAGACTATATTTATTGGAGGAAAAAAAAATAGAAACCTAGAATAGAAGTATATTTATTTCTATCTCAAATTGTAAAATTATAGTAGGTACTAGTCAATTTAATAATATACATATAATTCATGTATAAAACCCATGGAATTATACAAAATTAAAAGGTAATTTTTAACACGATATGACCTGTCAGGCTGAACAGCTCCTATAGTTAAAGTAACTTGTCTATGTTAGGATTTTAAATTATTAAATATCCACTGTACCTCATATAGCATGTTAATTCCTCCTCATACTAGTGTACATAAGATCTAAACCAGAAAGTAAACGTTGTCTGTGATAGAGAGCATCATGGGTGATGAGCAGATTTATAATTAGAAGTGTTCTGTGCTGATGGTAGGCAGATGTTTCCTGAAGATACTGGTGGTATCTTTCATGTAGTAGGATGATAAAATAGTCTTGTAAAGTGCTGTCTTCATACTCAAGACCTGTTCATATTAAAGAATGAGAACCTTCAAATGCTGCTTTGAATTATCCTCTTAGTTGAAAATAGGCTTATTATATAGGAGTCTGTAGGAGAGAAGAGAGGGCACATGAAAATTATTTCTATATTGAACAAAACTTCCGTTTTACTGATGTTACAAATTCTGACTGTTTCATTAGTTTTCCTACATGTCCTCTTCCTTTTTTGTTTGTTGCAGACAGCTAACGATTGATTAACTTCTCTCCTGCTGCAGTGTGTGCTTTTACCAAATACCTAAAACAGACTAGCTAGTAAATCTGGAAAATAATTGGATTTATTTAATCCTCAATTTTAAAATGTTTTTTATACAGAACTGTCATCAGAAGCAAATAAGCTTTCTTTTCTTTTATTTGTAGAATACTAGCCTACTCATACAATGTAATTTTTTGTGAGCCTAAAGGAGAAGCTTCTAATTCTGAAATCCTGTGTCCTCCTGCCCTCTTCTTCCCAACTTCTAATTCTCAGTGTAAGAAAGACTTACTCTACTAGTGTAGAGCTATGAGGTTAATCTTCCAACCCTTAAGATTCTATAGTAGTTATTTTAAGTCTAATGAGGTTGTTGGGGCATGGCTTAATAGACTGACTGTGTGCAGATGGCAATTGCCTTGTCTTATGTTTATCTTCTAATTCTGCTGAATGGTACTATAGTGTCAGGAATAAACAGACTCGTGTGATAAATGTAACGATTTTTGAAATTGCTCTTGGAATTTGAGAGAATGTCTGTTGCCAGTGTTCTCAAACTTGCGTTCTTTTTATAAGAAACCTTTGATTAACTGTTCTAAATGTTTCTTTTGTTTCCAGGTTTTGAAAGTATTTTAGAAGGGCTTTATGGACCAAGGCTACGAAGAGACCTCAGTTTATTTGAAGGTAAATAAGCCAGCTTTTAGTGGGATGATCTTCATTTGCAAATTTTCTTTTAATTAGAGGCATTTTAAAGCATGTAAAGTTTATTTAAAAAATAACCTTTTGGTTTTGTTTCCAACTTATTTTTCATCATGCTCACGTCAGTACTGTGCATGAGCAAAATATTAGCTAAAATGGTACCTAAGCAATCTTATGTAAGGAAATTTGGGATTAGTTAAGCTCTCATGAAAAAAAAAAATTCTGGAATATTGTAATTCTGGCTTTATTTTTTAGACAGCTTTTAGAAACTAAGCTGAGCAGCTTGTCTTCCCTATCAATAGTAATTGGAAAAAGGAAGATTATGAATGCTTGTTTGCTTTTTGTAGTAGTCAAGAAAGCTTAATCTTTTCTATTTAAAAAAAAATATATGCACTAGACTTTTGTAAGACCTATTCTTATTCAAAATGGGTTTGGTTTTCTTGGAATAAGTGTTAATAAATAGTTAACTAAAGATCCAGATGTTATCAGTCTTGAACAAAAGCAGGGAAAGAAAATCCAGCACGAAACTGCCTTGAAGTGTTGAAAGAGATGTACTGTCAAAATTATTTTCATGGCTTTAAAAAAAAAAGCATTATTTGTTACCAAACCTTCCAAATGTTCTGTTTAATTTCCTTACAGTTTTGATAGTTCATAAAGTTTTGTAATTAATATACTGCTAGTACATTAGCCAGTGTGTCATATACTGTGTATGTTTGCTTATAATAGATTTGGAATGATTGTTTTTAACTTGGCTGGGGTTTTGTCCTCTTTGTATTGTGTAAGTTCCTTGGCCTGTATCATATGCATAACACTATTTTCAAGGGAAGGGAGAGAACTTGAAATACTACTTTACTGCTATTTTAAGAGTAACTTTCTACCACTTACAAAGCTAAGCATAACACTAGTCAAACTCTTAAAAATGTTCAAGAAATCTGTAAATTTGGGCTAGAGCTTATTTTCTTGAGTGGTACTCCCATCTCCTGTGATAAAAACAAGCCCATTACGCTTTGGAAAGGAAACAGGGCAGTGTTGATCTTGTAATAGTGTACAATATCGTTTTCTTGTTGTAATTCTAATAGGTTGCTATATGTTAGGCTTCACATTGATTAGTGACTGATGCTTTATTATTCTCTTGCATCAAAGGGTTTACAGTTTGAAAGGAAACTCAGGACATTTTTGGACTTTTGCATAAGGTGACAAAGCACCAAGCAAATGACCACAGTGTAAGCATTACAGCTAAAGGATCCCAATAGTCCACCATAAAGTGTTACATTACCACTTCAGAGTTGCTTCATGTTTGCTGCTTCCTTTCTTAAGGGAAAAGCTTCAGTTTATTTATCTCATGCTGTTGAAGATTCATTGTGGCCTTCTGTTTAAGGTGATCTACTATTTCCATTGTTTGTCTGAATGCCCTAGTGGATCTTTGTCCCTGCAGATTAATGTGTATCTAAAACATAGGATTTTAAGTGATTTCTTTTTTCCTTATCTGAACGTCAGTAATGTACCTGAATTTTGAACAGTTAGAGCTTCTTTCTGTGTTTGACACCTATAAAATTGGTTTTATTGCTGGAGCAACTGCAGAAGAGATGAAGGATGATGGGATTCCTACCTCACCTTATTATTTTACATTCATTTTTTTGATATAGATACTACAACAGTTTGAAAGAGACTTGCTATGTTCTCTATAAATACAGTAGAAGCAGACATCTTAGGATTTAGGGCAGTTTCTAAACTGACATCTGAATTGCATTATAAAGATTAATACAATCTTGAGTAAGATTGACAATAAATCTTCCCCGTCATAATTCAAGTGCCATTTTTTCCATTTTTACAGGTAATGAAACTAAGAGACAAATTTGACTCACTTCAAAGTATGTCATTGGTATATAGAATAGAAGCCACATTTTTAGGCTGTTAGCAACATTCTGTAAGGTGTCCATTTTGCTCATCATGACCACTGGATCGCTGCTATCAGTATTGTCAACATGCACCATTATGCGTTGTTAGCAGGAGAGTATGTTTCTTTGAATAAAGCTTAAGAAATTAAATGTCTTCCCTATCCATAAATTTGTGAGAATCAACTGAAGTACATGCCTCTTACCTACAATACCATTTTTCTCTTATTGTTCATTCTTATGTTTTTGTGTAACAAAAAAATGCATAAAATTTAATATATATTAATGGTATATTTCTTCCTTAATTGTGTGTTGAAATAGTATTTGATCTATAGATTAAATTACTGTAATTAAAGCTGCTTGAGTAAAAAAAAAAAAAAGACAAATTTAAATGGTAAAAGGTACATTTTTAGTTTTGCTAGTCCTCTTTTTCTTACCTTTCAAAGAAAATGTCTTGCAAGCCTTAAACTTTCTTACTAAGCAACAAACTAATTGAACGACCCCACCCATGGTAACAGATGATGATCTGATGGCAAGTTTTTTTCATAATCTTAAAATTCTTACATGTTGTTTATGTAGGACTTGTTTGCTTAAATGATTATCGTTACCTCTATTATTCATCACCATTTTTTTCCTGACTGCTTTGATAGTGTATCTTCTGGTTGCAGAGGTGTCAAGTCTTATCTCGGCATCCAGCCTTGGTCCTGCTCAGAACTTCTCAAGTCTTCTTGTGTCACTGAATCTTTTAGGGCTTCCTAATCCTTTGCTTAATAGTCATTTTCAGCTAAGTAGATTCACATGTAAATTGTTACTCTTTACATTCTACTTCTGCATATTCAGTTAAACTGTTAAAAAGCTTTTCTTCTGAGATGTGTATATTCTCTTGGGATTATGTGCTGGGATTTGGGGTGAGATTTGAGGAAGGGGTTCTGTTCTTCTATGGACAGAGGGAAAACACTGTATTGTGGGTAAAACACAGCTCTTGCCATTCTTCCTCTGCCAGGGGAAAAAAACAACTTTATATAGGACAAAAGGGTTGTTTGAGGGTGTGCTGCATTCTCTTTCACTGAGCTTTTCTTGAATATTTATTTATAGGGGAGGTAATGGGATGAAAATTTACATTTGAAACACAAATCTTTTAGTCATAGTCAAGTTTTTATGAAATTAAAAAGATGAAGGAACATGGTAATAACCTCAGATACTTCAATTTAATTATTAAGAATCAGCAGTGCCATATGAAAAAGGGGATTTGTTTGAAATTGTGACAAATTGCCAGAACATTTGTAGGGACATTGTAATAATGCAAAAAATCCTGGGAAGTGTGAGTCGGACTTCTTTTTAGGTTTAGTAGATGATTTCACATTTTAAGAGAGAAATATGAAAGCCAGTTGGTACTACAGATGTCTGTTAACTTAATTCAGCATGACTTTGGAGGAAAAAAATGGGAGGAAACAAACATTTGAATGGCTTAAGAACTGAAAACAGGTGGTAACTTTTGTCAAAGGCCCTTATTAAACCTATTTCCCTTTTTTATTAAATAGCTTTGCACTACGTGACATTGGTTTGAAGTAGTAGTCTGAACTATGCAATAATATCAAAATACTCTTTGCACAGTCCAGCAACTTTTTCTCATGGGCTGGCTGCTGTTTTAAATTGTCACCAAATCTTTTATCAGCTGATCCCAAGCAAGATAAAATGGGGGAATGGATGATTGTGCTCCTAAATTAAATGCATCTAAGAGAGACAACCATACTCTCCGAAAGATCAGAGGCACAGATGGCCTATCTGTAGTTAAAAACTAATACTGACATCAGTATGTTTCCTCTGATGGTGACCTGAGACTGTTGTGTGCCTGACACTTGATGTATTTGACACATCAAGCAACAGCCCTGGCAGTTGCTTCTGGGAATTTGCTGTTTTATTGTGTTTGTTTTGTTTTTTGTTTTTTGGTTTTTTTTGGATAAGCACCGGTCTGAGGTGAAGAATAAGATACTTGGTTGTGTGTTTTGTTGGTGGTGATTTTTGTTCTTTTTTGGGGGGGGGGGGGGGGATACTCTTTCAAAAGATACCTGTGGGGCATGAAGTAAATTGCAATGAGTCTAGGTCTACAGCTGCTGTAACATTAACTAATGAAAGACTGGATGTAAAGGCAAGCATGTGTACTTAGTTCCTTTCATCATTAATGCACACAAGTTTATTTGACTTCTTGACTTTGCTGTGCTGATGCTGAAAGTCTGCAGCTCTGAAGAAAGGTGTCAGAGGATGGTTTGGAAATAATTTTATAGCAAAGAGCCTTCTCTTCTCTTTACTACTTATCTTTTTTCCTGAAGCACGACTTGAATTTTAGGGGACAGTCCCTGGGAGAGCATTTAGGCTTTCTCTTTGCATCAGTATTATGATTTTTAACCACTATTTGCCAGGTAACAACAATTTGTTCTTTTCCTTGTTAAGTTCCAAAGTACTTCTGTTAGAGAAGCCCAGAATTGATCAATCACCTCTAGATTTTTGAGTCTTTATTCTGATAGCAGTGTTCTCCAGCTCACTGAATTCTTATGTTATACTCTTATTCTTAATACAATACCTTGTACATGATTTACACTTCTTTGAATAAACTTAGTGTGATGCAGACCTTACACCTCTTAAGTGGTGTTTGCTTGGTCCACAGAAGGATTGTTCTCCAATTAGACTTTTACCAGTAGAACTTCAGGATTCCAAGGCAGAAGAATTACTCTGCTAAATTTACTAGCTATGTTGGAATTGCACACATAATCCCAAGTATAAGTAGTCACATTGGATTAGATTCCTATTGTGATTTGCAAGGAAAACTATGAAAACATGAAGTTCTTATGAATGTATATAATGTTTGAATCTTTTTATGTGCAGACATCCTGAAAGAATAGTTCTGACAATCAGGGTTGTCTAGATTAATTTAGCAAAAATGATGTGCTGTTTTTCTTACTGTGCAGTTGGAGAAATCCCATGTCTTTTTTTTGATCATCAGCTGTCCAACCCGTCAAAACTGCTGGTTTGCATCCCTGGAAGTATATAACATGTTAATACAGAATTCTGCTCTAAATTAGCATTTGACAGCTGAGATAATAACCCAAGTAACTTGGTATTATTATTTAAATCTAGTTATGTTTGTATTTAACTTCAGAACATTTTTTTATTCATTTTATTTTCTGGCTCCTCTGTGCCTATTTGGGAAAATAAACAAACAAACAAAAAAAAACAACCTGCAGAGCACTTGTAAGAGAGGAATGGGGATGGAGGGGAATGTCAGAAACGTTCCAGAAACACCACGGAGAGAGAAAGGGAGGAGGGAGAGGAGGTTCTCCAGGTGCTGGAGCAGAGATGTCACTGCATTAGCCTGTGGAGGGGACCACAGTGAAGTGGAAAGCTCCTGTAGCCCTTGGAGAACTGCACCAGAGCAGGTACCTTTGCTGCACCCCAGTGGAAGACCCTATGCCACAGCAGGTGGCCTGAAAAGGAAACTGGAGCCCTTGGAGAGGCCACGCAGGTGCAGGTTTTCTGGAAGGAACTGTGGCCCTTGGGGTACCCCTGCTGGAGCAGTCTTTTCCGAAGGACTTCCCTGTGGGCAGAAGCTGCTCTTTGAGCTGCAGCCTGTAGAAAGGACCCATGCTGGAGCAGTTTAAGAAGCCTTGTAGTCTGTGGGAAGGTTCCTGTGCTGGAGCAGGGGAAAAATGTGAGAAACAAGAAGCAGCAGAGAACAACTCTTACAAACTGATGGCAACCCCTGTACCCCTATCTTCCTTGCCCTGTTTGGGATCAGGAAGGAGATTGAGTTTGGAAGGAAAGACTGATTGTGAAGAAGGCGGGGAAAGGTGTTTAGTTTCACCATGTTGTCATTATGGAAATTGTTTTAAATGGCAATAAATTCAATTTACTTTCCTTAAGTTGAGTCTGTTGTGCCTGTGACAGTAATTGGTAAGTGATTTCCCTGCATTAATATTGACCCATGAGCTTTTCCATCTTATTTTTACCCCCTGCCCTTGGCTGCTAGCCAAGGTCAACGCACCACAGTATCTGGAAGCAAATAACCTCAGGAACCTCCCTAGCAGAACTGTACTTGTAATGCTGTGATTGAAGGGAAGATGAATTTGATATTAATAAGGAAAACAAATTTTTAAGCCATGAGTACATGAACTGGAAATGACTGGGATATAGGAAGATCTGTAGTTGATGTAGTTAATATTCTCCTGCCAAAATGACGCAGCCATGATCAAGACTCATATGCAACTGGGGTGCTGCAGGAAAGGTACTGTTTATTATCTTGAGACCTTGGTCACCTGTGTTCAAGAAACGGGAGTTCAACTGGGAATAGTGCAGAGATGATGAGGGCTGAGTCTCATGAGAGACTTAGGTAGATTTGATTAGCATAGCAAAATGAAGTGTAAGGCGGGGGGAGGATAACATTCTCTATAAGTACATCAAGGTGCTGAATAGCCATGAGCAGTAACTGTTTAGATGTAAGAACAATGTTGCCACAGAAACAGATTGGAATAACTTGACACACGTAAATTTAAACAAGAAACTAGAATATTAATTTTAATTATTAAAGCAGTCTGCTTTGGAAAATTTGTAGTGATTGGTGGTTTGTTAAGAGTATGTGGTTGAAAACTAACTTTTTAAATGGAGCTTAATTACTTGATTAAACGAAGTAGATTGTATGTCTCCATCGAGACCTATTTAAGCCCTATGTTCCTTCAAGTCTAAAGTATGACGTCAGATGACTTTAAAATTCTCATTTCTATCAGAACAAATAAAGCATTACAAGTGAATGTAGGGTTTTGGTTCATTTGTAGTAATAGTATAAAATAGTCTAAATATGACACATTGCTCAAATAATGGGAGGACTGTATCTGAATTCCTAGCTTAGTTTGGTGTAGGCTTGCAGACTTTAAAAGGAATAATGACTGGGTTTCAGAGCATAATTTACTTCACTCAGATGCCTTCGGTAACTGATAAGTAATCAACTGAAATGTACGGGTTCGCTTTTCATTTTAAGGAAGATGCCCTCTGATTTGAAAGTTGAACCATAAGAGCCAGACTAGACTTAAGAAATAACTGAAGAATTGAATACTGTTGACTGCATTGTACCAATAAATGCATATTAGGTTACAATGGAACTTAGTTAAGAGAATTGTAGGATGTGTGTTTTGTTCTCTGAATCCATTTTTACGTGTTTAAAACATCTAGCTTTTTTTCTTCTTTTAAGACTGTGAGCCAGAAGAGCTAACTGACTGGTCTATGGATGAGAAATGTTCCTTTTGTAATTTACACAAAGAAACAGTCAGTGTAAGTATGAACATGGTATCAAGCATGACTCTCCAACGCCTAACTTTTGGTATGAAAATAAGAATCTTTGCAAATAGGTTAGCTGAATTTTGCAAATAGGTTAATACTGCATTTTGACTTAAGATAGGTTAGTTATGATGGGAAGTAGTAAAAATCTCTTTAGTGGCTCAGTAACTTAATTGTATATTATACTATCAGTAGACTAACTTCTGAAAGATTTTTATAATCTTCCATGTATCTTCTAGGATCGTGCATCAATTATTGGTTCTTCACAGTCAACGCCTACAGAGGAACTATCATCTCAGGGCCAGTCCAACACTGATAAGATTGAATGCCAAGCAGAAAACTATCTAAATGCACTCTTTCGAAAGAAAGGTAATGAAAGCATGTCTTTTCTATTAATAGATGACATAAATCTAGCAGAATCAAATGATTTAGGGTTGACTTTGATTCTGAAGTAGTTTTTATTAATCTGCTGAGAATGCTGTCCTTCCTGTTTTATTCATTGTTTTTTTCCCTAATCTTTTCCTTTAATTTTAGCAAATAAAGCACTAATTCTTTACTTGCTGTTGCTGTGAGTCTTGTTGCATTGTTTTTCTTTTAAATCTGTGTTCATTACCTTTTTCCTTTTCTAACTTTTTTCTATGCCAACTTGGGTTGCAGTTCTCTGGAATTTTTAAGTATTTAAGCACTTTCTGTCCCTAAACTGCTTTTACTCCTAGTTTTCAGGAGGCAAACTGTTGTAGGTGAGATAATGTGATTTATGGATTACAAAATAGGATTTGGGATTATTTTACATAGAAGTTGTGATTTCATATATATCCAAGCCAGTGTTTGAAGCTTCTTCTTAAAACAGTGTTAAGAAATTTTATTCTTCGACTACTGTCATTCTTTGGCACTTTTCAAGTTATAACAGCACACGAGTGACTGGCAGGTCAGCTTGGTTCATGTAGGTTATTTGCCAGTAAGCTAGTCACTATTGATAGAGGCAAAATTACAAATTTTCTTCTTGAAGTTCCTGTGTAAAGAACATGAGTGCAGCTTTATTCATTGTGGGTTTCAGAAGTTTTTATTGGAGTCTAGTTGGTGTACTTGAATGTCGAAATAGGTGAGTGTGACAGGGTGACAGCCCTCTTGTACTCTGTCATAGTAGAACAAGTCACTCATATTCACTTCACACAGGAAGGGGGGGAAAAAAGGGAAGTTAACTTTCTCCTGCTTTACCTTGCTGTATCAGGAAGAGATTACAGTGCCTTTGAGCCTGGGATGGGTATAATCTCTTTCCATACAGGGCACGTCTGTTCAGCCTACAGTTTACTTAAGGCTTTGAATGGAGTGCAGTACATATTTTGAGTCCATCTTCATTCCTTGTCTTTGCTTAAAACCACTTGTTTTCCATTTGAAATAAAACGTTGCCATCTCAGTGTTTATGAAACTTCTATTATATTTTGATTAAGGGGGTAGTTTCATGGCATCTCCCTAGGCAAGTATTATTAAATTCCTTCAATTTTCTACCTTCTCAGCTGTTTTCCTTGGTCATGTGATGTACAGTGTTTTCCAACATTACCTGCTTTATGCTTTCTCTAGATAGAATCATAGAATATCCTGAGTTGGAGGGGACCCAAAAGGATCATTGAGTCCAATTTAAGGTTCCACACAGGACCACTCAAAAATCAGACTATTTCTGAGAGGGTTGTCCACGTGTCCTTTTAACTTTGGCAGGCTCGGTGCTATGACCACTGCCCTGGGGAGCCTGTCCCAGTGCCCGACCACCATCTAGGTGCAGAACCTTTCCCTAACACCCAGCCTGACCCTCCCATGTCCCAGCTCCATGCCGTTCCCTCGGGTCCTGTCGCAGTTCCCAGAGAGCAGAGCTTAGCACCTGCCCTTGTGCTCCCCTTGTGAGGCTGCCATGAGGCCTCACCTCAGCTTGCTCTTCTCTAGGCTGGACAAACCAAGGGACCTCAGACACTCCTCATACATCTTTCCCTCTAGACCCTTCACTGTCTTTGCCCTCCCTTGTACGTTCTATAATAGCTTTGTATCCCCATAGAGATGCTGTCTTTTGATTTTCCTTGGGAGGAAATTTTATCATGAGAGAACTGAAACTTGGTATGACTTCACCTTAGCAGAGTGAGTGACTTTTGTGAAATTTCTCAGAAAAGCACTTGTTTTTTAGTATCTTTCTTATTTTTTTTGATTTGCCAGATCAGCTCAGTTTAAAAGGCTTTGTGTATTGAAAAACAAGTGGAAAAGCTTTCCTGGTTATCTTTGATTCTCTGGTCTTGTGCATTCTTTGGTAACTGATAGCATGTTGAGGGTCTTCTAGGAATTTGCTTCAGTTCAGGTTCGGCAGAGTCTTGTAAATTGTTCAAATTATGGAAGAAAGAGAGGAACAAACTGTTCTTTGCAAAGGGCATGTAAAGCCAATTTCTGAGATACTAGTTTCTCTTTGTAAGAGCAAGCTGAAGAGTTTTTCTAGGAAAATCCCAAGTCTTTAAGAACTTTTGTAGGCTTTTGAGATCAGTTATCCCTGGGAGGGTGGGAAATCAAAACACTTGTAGTAACTGTTTAGCCTAAGGAACTTTTGTTACACTTGATAGTAAAGCAGATACTTTTTCATGGTCAAAGTACTGCGGAAGTCTTGGTTGGCTGCCTTTAAAACAGAAGTAATAGTTTCATTTTGTTTTGATTATAAACAATAGTAGTTTCATTTGTTTTGATTATAAACTTTTCAAGAGCATATAGTGTCTCTTACTGTCATGACCAGTGGAATTTCATTTGGGGCATCTGTGAACAACTTCTAAGACAGAACAAATTGAATTTTATTTATTGGTCTCATTATCCTTTTACTTTCAAAATATGCTAGTATGTGGTTGGATATCTTAATTTGCAAACTGTTGTTTTTTGGCACCAGTTCAGATGGTCTCCAGACATGCAGGCATGTTATAAATGTTGTCCATAGCATGCAGCCTGCAGGCATTCATTGATGAGGATGTCTGTAAAATCCCAAAGATGATAATTCTTCCCTTTTAAGAGTGATAAAATCACTGCCAAGATGAAAGAACAAAGTGTTAGCTTTTTATTAGGTAACTACTGTTGTGTCAGTGAAAGACAAATTTGGTAGACAGTTGTCTGTAAGGAAGTCCTATCCTTGGCAGGCACTTCAGTAAAGCCAAAATAGTTTTTGTTACCTGCTGTAGGCCCTGTTGAATTGATTGTTTAGTGTAAACAATTTATCTGAAATGCTTTCTTCCTAGGTATGACATCTCTCTTTGCCCAATGGGTGTTGTAAGTAGAGTAGACTCTTCACTTACGTAACATTAAAGTATCCGTTTTCTTTTGGCAAAGCAGCCATGAAGAAAAAATATAATGTGCTTTAAGAAACTCAGTTTTTTTCTTGATTTCAATATTACTTTTATTTTAATATTTCTTATATTTCACTACTTATTTCACTATTGCTTATGTTTCAATATTTTTTCAATATTACTATGAATATTACAGAATGTGCTAATCTTTACATGGCAGAGATGTAGTTGCTCAAGAGCTTTATCAGACACTTTGATCATTGAATATTAATTATCTGGCTTTCTGATAATCCACATAATATGTTCCTGGAAGCTTGCTTTCTTTCACTATTACCTTAATATGAACTCTTAAACCAAAAGTCATGTACAATCGCAGCTGTGAATCAGGTTCTACCTTCAGGTCCTGATCCACCAGGACAGAAACCTGAAAATCTTTTTATAGAAATAAAGGAATTGAGGTAGAAAAATGGAGGGAGCAAAATAGTCAGGATGACTTGAATGACTTCAGTCTTCCTAGGTTCTATGGGTAGCTCTGTCAAGCTTCTTCAGTATCATATTTTTGACACCAAAGTAACTTCCTTTAAAGCTTAAAGTTTTCTCTTGTTTCTAGGTGTCTTGTGTTCTAAAATGTTTCTTTTCATAAGTATGTCTTTATACCATATAATTGCCTTTGCTTCTGAGTTCTCATTCTTTACTTAGTTGCATCTCAGGTGCAGAGATGTCAAGAGCTGGTTACACTTCTCAGACAGTATGTAGCGTTTGGTAAACCCCATCTAGACTTGCACCTATAATCTCAGACTACAGAAAACCATCGAAATGTTCTTAAATATTCATTTAAAAAAAAATTTTACTTCGAAGATGAGTTTTAATGTGTGTACTACTTAATCCAATACCTGCAGTTCCTTCTTAATAATTTTAAGAAATCTGATTTGTCTTTTCAAAATCTGGTATTATCTGATAAATTAGGTTAAGTACAAATGTAAGAATTGAGAACTGTCATAGCAAGAATGTCATACAAGTGTGCTGCGCAAGCTGCCTGTCCCTCAAGTTCATCAGGAAATAATGTTTAGCAGGATTTCAACTGCTTGCTGAAGGAAGTAAAATGTACAATGTGTTGATTGTCTGTCTGCCAGTGTTACTGTCTCCGGTAACTTGAATTTCCTGGTCATTTTCAACTTCATTTAAGTTTTTCAACTTCATTTATCCTCAGAGATATGAGGATACAAAGTAAATTGCCATTACAGTAGAGGAGGGAATAACTTTGAATGTTTAAAAGAGCTGAAAACTAGAATAAACTTGGCCCTTATTCCTTCTGTTTGTTGATCAATTAAGCTTGACTAAACTAATCAAAGTTAGTAAATGGCTGTATTCTGTTTTTTTTAACCTGGTGATGATTGTACAATGAGCTGGACAAGTTTACATGTGGAACTAAGGATGCTGCTGGTACAGTTTGGCTATTAAGATGGGGTCATTCTAGAAAACATGCAGCCCCTTTGTTACAGGGAGAGGTGATACAGGAAATGCTGATAAGCAACCTCATATTCTTAGTTCTGCTGTTCACAGAACTGCGTTGTAAGGTACAAGGAGAGCTATGATTCCCTGATGATTTCAGCTGCCTTTTTGTACTGTATCAGAAGAGAAATTAAAGATTGTTGTCCCAATTCCCTTTTAAATGGAAAAATTACTATTTTTCAAGATGCAAAATGCTAATGTGGAACATAAGTTTGGGAGCTTTCAATTCCTCGTCCATTGTCCTGCCAAATACATGTGTAAGACCAAATTAGCTGTTAAATCATTTTTGCTTTTACAGTCTAATTCACAGAATAGTAAAACACATGGATTTGAATAGCTACAAGGTGGTATAGTACTTAAACTGAGGGAGTCTTAATCCTAAATGTGAGGTTTGAAAAAAAAAAAAAAAATTGTTACAGTTAGTCATAATTGCATATCATCTTTACTGCTGCCTTTGCATACTGACTGGAATATTCCACAAGCAGAAAATACCAGGCTGTATCATAAGTGATACATTTGTATCTTAATATCAGGAGGATCTACAGTGATCTGAGAGGCACTAGAGGACCATCAGAGCTACCTATTACTCCAAATTCTTAGAAACTTTTGCTGGGTTTGAAGTGGTATGTATTTGCATACACAATCTATGGAGTAAATACAGCCGCCTTGTCATGTAAATTTTCTATCTGATAAATAGAAGCTTAAACAAATGCAGGCTTATAAATCTAGAACTTTAAACTAGCTGTAATCATTACTCCTAATAAAACATCTTAGAATAAAAACTTTTTTGTTCGTACAAAGTATATTTGGTGCCATCTGCTGATAATAATTAAGAAATTTTTGCTAGTGAGACTAAGCTCAGAGGTTTAATAACTTTCTTCCCACAAAATACATTAACAAGTCACACAAAGTTTGTAAAAGCCATTTAAAGATTTCCAATGTGTAGTGAAACCTCACCACTGAACTTAAAATTACAGGTCTTAACATGTTTTCATTACATACAGTAATGCAGACACTGAATGTAAGCAATTACACTGTCATACACGTTAACCATGTACCCTGTTCTGATCACACAGTCTTATATTGATAAAACATACAAAGTTACATTTATATTTTATAGAAAAAAATTAGACTATGGATATAGTGTACAAAAAGAAAATTGTATATGAAAATATATCACTATCATTTGAATATCTATCATCTCTCATCTCTCCTCTGTTTTATTTGGATAGCTGTGGGAAATTACTTCTGACTTAAAATATTCTCAGTTAGTTCTTCCTAAAATTACAAGTTATGTATCCACATAAGCTTTGTTTCCATTAGAGAGGATGCAGTATTAATAAAAATGGATCAACAGCAGCTTTGTAATACCTCTGAGGAGGTTACTGAGAAGAGAGGATCAAACTCTTCTTAGTGGTGCATAGCAGGACAATGGAAGACAAATTGAAGTGAGATGTTCTTGGTTATATAAGGAGAGACGAGGATCAGCAAGCAGTGGAACAGGCTACCGAGAGAGATTGTATAGTCTCCATCCACAGAATTTTCAAGTCCCAGCTGGGTAGAGCTCAGAGCAGTCTGGTTTGATCCTAAAGGTGACCCTGCTTTGAGCATGCAGTCTTACTACAGACCTCCTAAGGTCCTTCCAATGTGAATTATGATTTAAGGGTGTGAGGATGTCATGCTATTTGCATTTTTAGCAGTTAAATTTAGACTAACTAGGGTCTAGCCTTGTAGACTGAATGAATATACATTAGCAGATAGAATACTGCAAATGTGCACCTGGAGCACATTTTTTAGATTGTGCTCCAAGGTGTTTTCTTCCATCTGATATTACCTTTTATAGTAAATTAACTTAAACAGTCAGTAGTTGTAGCAGTTATGAGAAATCTTACTGCATTTATTCTTCCATAGGGGGTATTTGGAAATAATTAAGAAAAAATAAGACTAATAAGATATATAAGAGCAAAAAATAAAATCTTTGTTATTCCAACTAGTTCAAAAGATGGTTTTGGTGCTAATGGAAAAGCAGACTTGTCAGGCAAATGTCTAAAAACAGTTCATGCTTGGATATTACCAGTGTGAAGACTCTGAAACAGAATAGGAAGAGAATAGAAACATGGTAGTTCTGGAAGAACTCTGTCTCAGTTACAATACTTAATGTTGATGATTAATAGGCAGATGCTTATTTCAGGCATTTGTGTTTTTTGGTTAATTATGGGTATACCCTGTGCTTCTGATCTCTTGGTTTTTAAAGGCACAGATTGTATCGGGATGTAAAGTAACTGTCTTTCCCATTTGGGCTCATAATCACCTCTTTTCCAATTTTCCAAAAGCCTTCAACAAAGGTTTTCTTGGCTGCATGCAGCAGACTAATTTCTCGTCTGTTATAGAGTGACCCTTCTTATATATCTGTTAAACTGGTGTTGTTGACATTACTTACACTTCATTGTATTTTAGTTTCTTGATTATTCACTGTAAGGTTGCTTTTTTTTTTTTTTTTTTTTTTAAGCTAAGTTTTTGATCAGTAACTTTCTTTGTTTGACAGTGGTGGAATCATAGCTTTAGGCAGATACTGTTCCTAGGTAACCCAATTTTCCAATTCTACATCCAAACTTCCCTTGTTCTTTTGTTACTGGTGTATATACACTAACGTTTTTACATCTGTTGCCTTGCTGCTTCAGTATCTTTTGTGAAGTTGTTTTCTCATGTGTCTCTAACTGTATGCCAGTTGGACACTTCATGGATTCATTATTCAGGAATCAGGAAATACCAATAAACAAATAATACCTGTGTCTGGATGTTACATGATGGGGAGAGATTTTTCTCTGCATGGATCATCCTGCATTTGAAATTTCACTTTGTGCCCCTCCTCCAGAAACTCCTATCAAGCTTTAGAAATTTTGGTAGCAATCTGGTTGAAGGAGTGTCAGAAGATAGGCCTTCAATCATAAGCAGACTTGTTTTTTATTCATGTCTTGCGTAAGGTCTCTTGAAGCCAAGACATCTAGCATATACTGAGTTTTTGAAAATGCTGGAGCTTTACCTTACCTAGTAACCAAAAGACATTATCAAGAAGCACCAGAACAGTGAGCTGCCTCAGCAGACCAGATATATGTATTTGTAATGTCTTGCAATACCTCCTTGTCGAAAATGAATTCTTCAAGGTGAATGTTTAAAAAATAAAAAAAATAAAAAAAAAAATGAAACAAACAGAATCGTACATACATTCATCCTAAACTTGAGCAGTGTGCTTTGGTCCAATCTCAGTGATCATTCTTGCTGGTAGATGGATATAGCTTCATTGATATAAAATGCTCAAGCAAATACTGTGTGATCCACTCATCTATCTTCCAACAGTATATGCCTGAGTGAAATATTTGTGAGATCCAGTCCTTTCGTTTTCTCAGCTTCCAGGAGGACAAAACTCAGCTACTTGGCTTTTTTTATTTATTTATCTGTTCTGGACTGATATAAGTTCACTGGTAACTGCCACTTGACATTGCTTTCAGGCAATCAGGAATGACCTAAAAGCTAATTCTTCACGTTCACAATTCCTTATTTTTAAGCTTTAAACCTCTGTCTGTTCTGATGAAATTTGTTTTGCTGATTACCTGTGAACTTGAGGATGGACAGTGGGTTAAGCAAAGCTTTGAAATGCATATTTTTGTGTGTATAGTGTCTAGGGAAAGAAAGAAGAGTGGAATAGGTACTACTACTGCCACATTAAGGAAGAACGTAAATATTGGAGTATGGACGATGGTGCTCGTTTTTTTTTGAACTGAAATATTGCAGTTTCTGGTATTGCATTGATCAGTAATACAGCTTACTCTGTAGTAGATTTCTTATGTAACTAAGCATAAAAATGTAATTTTTATTTGGTTTTGGCATTTGGAGGGATTTTATCATGGTAATTCACAAATGTAGTTTCAGCTTTGCTTGTCAGATAAACATTAATTTTTTTTGTCTAGCTGGCACATATTAAAGTTAAGTTATAGGGATCTCATGTTTGATCCTTGTACTCATTTTGTGCATTTAAAATAAAATGTTTTTTTCAATGGGATTGTTGTATATATCCACGCACACGTGTCCTCACACACAGTGTGTATAGTTTAGAACAGGAAATGTTCCTTCTGTCAAATGACTTCATTGTTAGCACTTTGACCTCTGAAGATTATTAATGCAAACAACTGAATTTTACAATACAAATTATATGGGAAATCAAGTTATATCACATCAGATTTGATGTTGAAACCTTGAATCTCATAGGCATGATGATTTAACATACATGTGAAACAACTCTTCTCTAAGGTTAACTTCTCAGAATTCCAACTGTTCTATATTATACAAAGGACTAATCTGTAGAACTGTAGTTTTAAAATAACTTGTTTTATTTGCTCTTTGAAAGTAACTCCATGTATATTCATACTTCTATTTATCTTGCACTAAATATTCAGAAATATTTTCTAAACTGAAAGTTGTCTTAAAACAAAAATTCATCTGAATTACCAACAAACTCTGATTCTTGTACTTGCACTGTTTATCTTCCCATATAATCTGACTTATTCCATGATAGTGAAATTCCATGATAATTAAGTAAGGTAAAAATTGCTGATGGGCACTAAATGCACTCTTGCAAGTGATCAGTAAGGAATATTTATAAGAACAATTTAGGAGGGATCTTAATGTGTTCATTAAGTACAATGAATGGGTGCTGTGAATTCATATGTGTATGTGGAATCTTTATTTAAAGAAAAGTATTTCAATTTGTTTTCTTAATACATCTGTTGCTTGTGTTGTTGTTTTTTATTCCTAGATCTTCCTCAGAACTGTGATCCTAACATTCCCCTAGTTGCTCAGGAATTAATGAAAAAAATGATCCGCCAGTTTGCGATTGAGTACATTTCAAAAAGTAGCAAAATTCAAGAGAACAGAAATGGTTCATCATTTGAACCAAGTATGATATGTAAAAGTATCCAAATGAACCAAACGGAAAACTCCCTTCAGGAAGAACAGGATAGCCCTCTAGACCTCACTGTGAATCGAACTCAAGAACAGAATACTCAGCAAGGTAAATATCCTCTATCTGCTTTTCTGTGTTTTGATGTCATTTACTACCTTATGTCTCTTCACTTATAAATAAATTGTTCTTGTCTGTGCCAAATAACTATATATTCTGTCTTTCCAAAGCAGTGCTCAGTACATGGAAAAAAAGAAAAAAGAAATTGTGTGCTTAAAAGAAGCCTTTCTAAAAGCATTTTTCTTATTGTGTGTTTGGTGATAAGTATCCTAATTTCTGGGTGCATGTTTTCAAGTAGCATGGGAATTTGTCAGTGTTGGAATACCAGCTCTTAAGTCAGTTCATCTGTGGTAACACAGATAACAGTGGCTCAAGATTTACTTATTTTCCTTTTTGAAGGAAAGGGCTGTTAAGCCTTCTGAGAAAAGAGAATTTACTGCAATTTCAAAGAGCAAAGTTCATTCTGGCTGATTCTTTCAGTACTGATTAAAATGATGGAAGGATGAAGGATGAATTTTCTGAACTGATCTGTAATGATTAAGAGTTAAACAACTTTATTCTTCAAGGCAAGGAAAGATATTTCATATTTGTAAATGATAATGAGAGATTTTTCATGCTTTATTCTTAAATACTGTCATCTGAAACTGATAATAAAAGCACAAGAGTGCTTTGGACTTCAAACCTAATTTGGAGTAGCAGCTATTTTCAGGGAGGATTGTGAATTTTTCGGGAAGGATTGTGAATGTTGTATAACTGTGAACACTGGCAAAATCAGCTCATCTTTGACAAATGCAAGGGTTCGTTTTAGTCCAACTATATTGCTCATCACAGAGAAGTGAACCTGTATCATACTAAAGTTAAAAGAAGATAGAACTGCAGAATTAAACTTTTAAAAGACTACATTTTTCATAATAGCTTTCATATGTTTGTACTTAATGATGCAGTCTTCAATTAGATGATGCATCATTTGGGGGAAAAAGATTTTGACCTTGCTAAATGTACCTGTTCTATGAAATTTAAGCAACTTTTTTTTGACAATCACTAAGAAACTTTGAAGTTCTTGCTTTTATTCTGCGTGGTTAGCTAGTTCATGTCTAGATTTAGACATGAATTTATGCAGACTAAATACCTGGTGCAGATGAAATCCTGAGAAAATATCAATTGTGTGTTGACATGCCTCTGCTGTAGATGAATTACGTATTTCAGAGACTTACAATCTCTAGACTGAAGCTTTTTTTTTCCCCCACCCCCACTCCAAAGATGGTAAAAAGTATCGGCACTATAACCTGCTGCTTACTTCAACAGTTGGCTATAAAGAAGAACCAATTTTAACACTAACATATACATGAGGCTGTAAAGTCCCCAAAGACAGGTTCTGGGTCACTGAGCATAAATAAGTCTTAAAGGAATGAAAACGAAGGCTGAGGGTGAATGGGGCAATGGGGTAGGGTTAGGAAGAAAATTCTGCTGCTACAGTCACTCAGCTATTTTGAAGTACACTGATCTTTTCTCCAAAAAAGTTCATAGCATTTGAGGTATTTTTATCTTCCATGTCATCTGAATCTTATTGCTGTTTACCCTAAGTATATAATATAAGTATAAACAGGTATAATCTTGAACAAGCTTTTCAGCGGTACTTTAGGATGATTTAGTCTATACAACTAATATAATCCTGATCCTTAGGCACTGTTATGCAATTGATCATGGATTTCAGCTTTTAATTGCACTTTTTTTTTTAATTGTCTAACACAGAACACTCAAGTCTCCAGACTGGAGGAAAAAAGCTGTATGTTCTTATTTGCTGCCTTTCTAGTAGTCTTTTAATTGTCTTGCACCTCTTAATCTATTACTTGCTTGTTGTAATTTCCAAGTGAAATGTCAGTAACAGTACAAAGTTCAAATCTGTATGTTTGATCTGTTGTTGGATCCTCGAAACTGATACCCTTTGAATTCAAATTCTCTCCTGTGAAGCAGGTAATGGCCTAAACATAAATACTTGAGGTTCATCTTTTTAATTAGGCAGGTGCTTTGTATTTACAATAGTCTCATTTAAAATGGCAGATCTAAATAATAAAAGCAGGTAGCCTCTTACCTGTACTATGGGAATGATTCTTGAACTACTTCAGAGGAAGTTTTAGGCTTTATTTTCCAGATCACAAGAAGCATTTTCTTGCACTGAGCTGATCCAAGCTAAGCACTAGTTCAGTGCTGAGCAAAGGTTCTGCCACTGAAGACATCTGGATGATCTTATCTTCACCTCAGAAAGTTTTTTTACCTTCCTTTGTTATCTCTAGGCTGTCTCTGAAGAATTCTCATAATAGTCAGGTTTGACACTAACAGTGCTGCATGTTGTCAAAACCCCTGCATGTTGGGTTTATGTGCCAGTTTTAGTAGTAGGAGGGCTTCAGGGGTGGCATCTGTAGGAAGAGGTTGGGGGTTGCTCTCTGCCAGGCACAGCCACTGCTGCACCAGACCCACCACAGGTTGAAGCAGCATGCAACAGCAAAGTTTGTGGCACCTCTCTGAGAACATGTAAGAGTGAAAATGCTGGAGGGGCAGAGTGAGAAACAGCCCTGCAAACACCTAGAGCGGAGGAGGAGGTGCTGCAGCAGGTGTTTCCCTGCAGCCTGTGGAGAGGACCACGAGGGAGCAAGTATTTCCCTGCAGTTCATGGAAGAGAGTGGCCTGGAGTAGATATCTGCACTGCAACCAGTGCACATCCCCACATCAGATCAGCTTGGCCTTTCCTGAAGGAAATGAGGCCTGTGAAGAGCCCATACAAGCAGGGGAGAAATGAGAGGAGGAAAGCATCAGAGAGGAGACTGTAACCCATGTTTCAGGGGAAGAGGGAGAGTGGATTTGGGAGTGAAGGAGAGAAGTTGAGCCTGGGAACAGCTGGGGGGGGTGTTCTATTGTTTTGTCTTCCTCATGTTACCCAAATCTACTAAAATCAGCAATAAATAAATTTTCTATAACTGAACTCCATTTTTACTGTGACAATACTTGGTGTCTGTCTTGACTCATGAGCTATTTCATCTTACTTCTTCCCTCCCCCCTCACTTCCTTCTGCCTGGCCTCCTGACAAAGGAGAAAAAGAGAGGCTGGGTGTCTAGTTGCTGACCTAGGTCAACCCATCACAATCCTGGCACTGAATCATTCAGTAATGAGCATTTAAGCACAGACATGCAAGTACCTCTAGCTAACACCTGCTTCTGGTAGTGAAGTACCAGAATTACGCTCTGCTTTCTTCTGTAAGTGTGATAATTCCATTGCCACTTGCTAGTAAATAACTAGGCTCAATTACTTACTTTTAACTGACAGTAAAGTGTCAGAAAAGACCTCCAAGATCAATAGTCCAACCATCACCCTACCACCACTATCACCCACTGAACTATGTCCCTAAGCACCACGTCCAACCTTTGCTAAAACACCCCCAGGGATGGTGACTGCACTGCCTCCCTGGGCAACCCCTTCCACTGCCCGACTATGCTTTCTGAGAAGAAATTAGGAGAAATTTCCAACCTAAACTTCCCCTGTTTCAACTTGAGTATATTTGCTAGTATCCTACCACAAGAGGCTGATGCTTCCTAATGCTACCAAGGACTCAAAAAGAGTACACTGTAATTATATCACAAGAGAAAATTTGTTTTGCCTGCAATGTGCCTAACAAAAATAGGGTACGTGTATGTTTTTGGAAGCCAATAATAAAGCAGCATCTTCACAAAATAAAATGTGGATTAAGAAACAGTCTTGGACTATCCTACAGCAATTTTATTTTTTTTGTGCAGCATTTTAGGGAGTGTATCCCAGCAGCAGCTGCTTCAATGTAGAGGTTTCTTCCCCTTAATAGATACAGAAGGGTCCATCACCCTGAAGCTCATAAGGAGAGCGACGTGCAAAGAGGCAAAAGTACAAACTGTACAATTACATACTCTAAGGAGCTAGTTTAGCTGTACAATTTTTGTTGACTGATAGGGTGTAAACATAGCACACACAAAAAAAAAAGAGAATTTGCGTAATGCTTTTTCATGTCTCCTTGATTCATCATAGGTAGAAATTACTAGTAACTAATATCATAGATTGTCTTCTGTTTACTAGTAATTCCAGAGTTGGGTGACAATGAGTGTTGTTTTGCTGCACTGAAGTTCTTACAGCTATTCCATAGCTATATCGTTGTTGGTTATTCTTGAAGTAGGAAAAGTAAGGATAACCAGAGTAAAAATTTAGTTTGAATGATTTTAAACAGCGTTTTATTATCTAGTTTTCCTATATGCATGTGAAATCACCAAAATTTCCAACAAAACAATTCTTAGTTTTTGAGAAGTAACTAGTTTCATAACTTGAAAACCCTCCTTCAACTTAGTATGGCAACTGGACTCGCAACATGTATGGCTTCTTGGTTGCTACAATCAGGTGTATTGAAAAAAAAAATTCAAATAAAATAATCCTTTACCATCTTTTTATTTTAATATACTGTTCTCACTATATATAGTGGGGAAAATGCTATGTCCTTGAAGGTACACAAGCTATGTTTCAAAAAAATAAATCGTTTAATCTGCAAATATATTCAAGAAACGATTTGTTTAATAATTGTGTAAAAAGGTCATCCTTGGAACAGTGTCCAGGGTTTTCATAGAATCATTAAGGTTGGAAAAGACCTCCAAGATCATCTGGTCCAACTATCCCCTTACCGTCAGTATCACCCACTAAATCATGTCCCTAAAAACACCCCCAGGGATGGTGACTCCACCACCTTCCCTAGGCAACCTGTTCCAATGCCTGACTGCTCCTTCTGAAAAGAGTTTTGTTTCTTTGACTCCCAGTAGTGGAAAACAGACAAACTCCAAGCCATTTGCTCGCTCCTTCCTTCCTCAGTGGCAGAGAGGGGGAAATAAGACCAGAAACAAGAGCTTGTAAGTTCAGTTAAGGACAGGATGCTGACTTACTGCTTGCCATCATGGACAGTGACTCACTTTGGGAAAAGTTAATTTAAAATATTGCCTATTAAAATAAAAAGGCATTTTTCCCTCCCATGTTTTCTGAGAGGTGCCACCAGCCTGGCTGCTGGGCTCAGCTGTGTCTTGCAGTGGGTTCGTTGGAGCTGACTGGAATCAGCTGTGGTCAACCAGCATGGGGCAGCCCCTTTGCTGCCAGCACCTTGCCACATGCACCCACTGTATAGCCAATTTGGCAGTCCTTCATTTTACAAAATAACTGGTCAGCAAAAATTAGTCAAAATGGTAGTTAAAAAGTAATAAAAGACTTTGGAGTTACTGATAGTTTTCTAAAAACAGTGTCTCCATAAAAATAGACAGTGAAGGGCAAGGCATCATCAAGAAAGGTGTTAGAGACAAGGCAGTGTCATTTTGTTCCTATTTAAAGATATATTGAGGTTTGCCACAGTATGATGGATAAGGCAAAGGAATAATTGTTATTTACCAAATCTAAAAATACAAGAACTAGGCAGGGTTTGCTGAAACATTTTAAAAGGAAAGTAAAAAGAAAAAAAAAAAAAAAAAAAAAAAAAGGGAAGGGGTTTCTTTTACACAGTGAATTATGAACATCTGGAACTGTTAAGACAGGAGGTGGTAGAGCAGGACAGTGGCAGTGGGTTCAAAAAAGGCCTCTCATAACTTCCCAGTTAACAGAACCAAGGCCAGATAGTAAAGACAGCAGTCAGGGAGAGAGACCTCTGGGTTCTGTGATCCATTGGCATCTGCTGGGAGAGCAGGAGAGGAACGAGCTGCGGGTGGTGGCCAGGCTGATGTGCTCTCCCTTGCTAGGAGTGGAGTTTCTGCAGTGACTGGAGTCAGAGGACTGAGTAGAGTAGATACCTGACCTAGTCAGGCAGTGAAAGATTTACTGAAAACCAGAAAATGACGTTTGCTAGAATCAATATTGAAATACCAATTGTAGGAACTCAGTTATCTGATACAGACTAATTTTTTCTCTGTTCTCTAACCTTGCTCGTCTGGTGGAGGTTCACTTTATTGTGGTCCTATTTATTCTGAAGATGTTTTAGCTTAGTTGTACCTTGGTATTGTTGTATCTGGTGATGTGGTGCTGAGCAGTCAGGTCCAGAGGTCAAGCCATTTCTTTGAAATTCAGAATCATTAGATTGCAGCAGAAAGAATTCCATTAGAAGGTCACGAGGAGCAGACCTGAAAAACTTGTAATAACTTTTTTATATTAACCAGTATTTCAGAGTATCTGTTTATGAAGGCTATTTTTGTAAAAGTCATGGTTTCAGATGAAGAGTGCAAGCAATTCCATGGCTCTAATTAGACCCACATTATATAGAGTTTTTTCTGCTCCTGATGTTATTCACTTCCTTTCCAGAATTTTTGCCTAAATCATCTGGTTTGAGTGATTTGATAGAAATAATAGGAGTGCTGGTTTGGTTTTAAAAGAACTGTTCCTACCTTGGAAGTAATGGAGGTTTGTTGTCCGCCTGTACAATCTGTTTTTTGTTCCCTAGTGCTGTAAAACTGTATGATTTGGGTCCTATATTAGGGCAGGAGCTGAAGGATGAGTTGTAACTGCTCTATTCTGTGCCTTTACAATAAGGTGCCCAGGGGACAAGCATGATCGCCAGGGGTACTGCTGTTCAAACAGATTTCTGTTTGTCATGCAGGAGATATGTACATAAAATTACTAGACTGTGTGAACATCCTATTACAACAGAAATTTTGTTAGGCTGAGAAATCAGTCTTACAAAAACCAATACCTGGATAAATTAATGCCCTCATTACATACAAAGGATACCAAAAGATCATACTTAACTGGGTAAGTGTATGCACAAGGTGTGTAAGTGTAGCAGAGGAAGCATTAGAATGCTTTGTAACTGTATGCAGGACAGAAATGTATTGCTGTACCCACAGAAGCAGGGCTTCTTTTGAAAATCCTGGCTTGGAGATGTGGTTAGACACATGTTTATTTGCATCTCGTTATAGGTAGTTGGCTCTGTAAACTTCTGGTCTTGTACCTAACCAAAATGAAGATCTCTACTGTTTATATATACATATGTTCGTTTCATCTCGTTTAGTCTTAAAATTTATTGCCAGTGCTCTTGCATTCCTACCAATTGGAGGTGCTCCTTCATCATAATTTATTTTACTGTAAAGCAAAAAGATCCACCAACAGTAGGATCATTTTAATGAAACTTTCTGACCTATCAGCACCTCCTGCATCAGATTGTTTTTATTTGTTTGACTGAAATCACTGAAGAAAAGCCTGGTCTGTGGTGACTTTATCTGCTATTTTGTATGGATATCAAATCTCTCTCATGCTTCTCTTTCACTCTTGTTTCTGAGGATCACCTTCCCATAGAAAATTGGTTTCACGGAAGAGTCATATGTATACTTAATAAATGCATTTGCTGTGTTGAACATTCAGCTGTCTTGAATCTGAAATAGTTACTCCATTCTGCTTACCTTTTAGAGGCCCAAAATGTATTTAATTTCATGTCTCAGTAGTCTGTATTTTCAGTGCTGTCCTCTTTTTAGTCATTTTTTCAGTTTGTTGAGGGTTTATATTGTCAAAGCCAATTCTGAAAGACTGGAGATAAAAATTATTTGGTTTGTTTAGATTTCATTGTGGAATCTTACGAGAGATCTTGTTAGCTTCGATTCCTTTGTGGAGTGGTTAGAAAGAGCCATTCCTGTTGGTTCTCTTGATATTCTAATGTCTTTAGCAAAACTCTCTATTTCAAAGTTATAGATTAATTTGGTTTTCAACAGTGTTTCTCAAAATGGGTTTTCATTTAGGTGTTTTTGTTTTGTTTTAATCTATTCTTGATGTTCTTTTGTTGTTAGTAGTCACATAATAGTGGTCTACCTAATGATTAGCTTTTACAACTTGATGTGTTTGAACTTTGAGGTAGTTTTCTGAGGTATTTTTTCCAGTGACTTCGTCCAGCTATCTCTTCTAAACATTTTTATGTCACGGTGCCTGTGAATACCAACCGAAGGTGGAGAAACTATTCTGAAAGAGAACACACAAACCCTTAAAGGGTAACATAGTTTATATCGCTAATGAAGTACAACAGATGAAATCTGTCTGTTGCACAGGAGTCAGGGTCATTACAAGTATTCAGGATTTTTAACAGCTGGGTATTCCGTCTGGATATTCCTTGCAGAATAATTCTGTAGCGATTTTATCTGGCTTTTCCTTCTGGAATATTACTGCTTCAGAAAGCTTGATTAGCATTAACTAGTCCTTCCTTTAACTTCCTTAGGGTTTAAGGAAGACTTTGAAAGGAACAAGTTTAGGAGAAAAGGAGCATCTTTGACAAGTGGTGTATCTATAAATACACTTAATATTATTACATTGGCCTACAATGTTAGTTTTTCTCTCTTTACTCTTCTTCCAACATAAAATAGTTGGGCAACTAACACTAAAATACATTTCTTTGCAATATTGGAATAAAGCAGAGTTAACCTAACAATTATTCTGAATTTACATTTGAGTTTTGGCATTCGGAAAATCCAACCAATGCTTCATGTCTTCAATCAAAGGCTGTAGGAAAACATATAAAATTGATTGATGTTTTGCAGATAATACATGATAATGTGTTGCAAATAATACATGATAACATAAAAATGATACGACTGTATAAAGGCCTAACATAAGATTGCTTGTAGAGTTGAATGTTGAGCTACATGTTGAAACTCAAGGATTCTTATAACACAAGCATACAAAACAGCCCAAGTTTGAAACAGAAAACCAAGAAAAAAAGGTATGAAATTAAATGTGTTCAGGCAATTTATCTATAAATTAAATGTGATTTTAAAAAATATAAACCAAAAAAATCTCAACACTCTAACTGGAAGGAAAGTGTCAGGCACTAAAGAGGTTTGCTAATTTTCAATGTTTGTAAATATTGATTTGAAACAAAATATGGCTATTTCAAAAATTCATAGATTTCAACATCCAGTTATAAACGTTGAATATAACATTTGCTGGTGACTGAACAGAGTGAACTCCCACCCTAGTTTAGGTCTTTTTCATTCTTTAGTTACATCAATTACTTCTGTGTGGGGAAAGCAGGGGGAGTATGTATAAACAAACTGTTAGTAATGTTTATGCTGTTTAATGACATAGGTCACATACACTGAAAACACTATGGGCTTGAGCTCTCTTCCCATTATTGGGGTACTACTATTCCTTTCTCATCCAGTAACCTGATCTGATCTCATAGCTGACTCTGCTCAGAGCAGAAGGTTGGTCCAGAGACCTCTTGAGGACCATTCTAGTCTAAATTATCCTGTAAGTCTGTGATTTAGTTATGTCCATTTTAACTTCATTATCAGATTCGTTTGTTTACAGTATGTTTGTACAATAATATGAAGTACATTGCTCTGGTTGCCTTAAAAGTAAACTGTGCAGTATCCATGCATACATGATTTTTAGGAAAACAGACGTTGCTGTTTAAGACATTCTTCTTTTAAATTTCATGTTTTTGTCATGGGTTCTTGAGTTTTCTTAATTTTAGACAATTTTGTTATAAATCAGATAAAATCATTTGCAGACAGCTGATATTGTTAAAGGAATAAGATGCCAGAAATTTGCAAGGTAAATTTAACTGCTTCAAAACTGTGCCATAGCTACAACACAATTGCTGACAAAATGTCTGAGGTCATCCTTAAACAACTGCTATCATCACTACTCATTCTTTGCAGGGGATGGAGTGCTAGATCTCTCTACAAAGAAAAGCGCAAGGTTGGAAGAACCCAAATATGATCCATTGTGTTCTGAAAACTCGGTGTCTGGGTAAGCAACGTTTAGGACTCTCTTCGGCTTATGTAAAAGAAAATCGGGGGTTTCTCTTACTTCTCTGAAGTCAGGTTTTATGTTCATAACATATTTGTATATACTGACACACACGTGTGGTTTATATTTTGCTTTCAAAAGAATTTGTGTCACTCATAAGTGTGTGTCTATGTATATATCATATGTTTCATTTGTCTTTTTCCTTTTTTTCTGTTTAAAGAAAAGTTATCAGAACAATCACCAAACTTTAGTTCATGTTACTAAAAATGAACTGAAAATTGATTATGTAACACAATAAAAGCAGTAGGACAGTAGAAGAGAATGCAAATATATTCTTTCAGAGTTTACTTAGGAAACTTCAATTTTTGACAAAAATTACCATGTTAATATTTAGATTTAAAATATTCTTCAACTAACATGAACAATTAAATGACTGTTATCTATAATACTCCTTAATATGAGAGAGAGAAAGCGCGCGAGAGAGAGAGCTCTTAATCATCATACTTATACTTACATCATGGTTCTGGCTATGGTGTGTGGTGGCAAATAGTTAAATTTCTTTATTCAGCAAGAAAAATGTTGTTGCATCTGCTGAAAGCTACCACAAAGCTAGTGAAACGCATTGTTTTGTTGGATTTCGTTATGATTTTGGCATCCTCCCATCCACTAGCCATAGCAGGACGCTTTTTGTCACCTGTACGTCTTACAAAATAACTTCTTACCAATAGGAGTCCAATAGCAGTATTTGTTGGATGATGTAAAGTTGCATTTTATTAATTTGCTGATATGAAGAAGTTTAAAAATTAATATGACTTTGTAATTAGAAAGCTGTAAATAGTGGCTAGAAGTTTTTAAACGTGTGTTTTATTTTTTCCAAAATGGACTTGATTGTTAACTACAGCTCTTTACCTTATGGTTGTAGAAAACCTAGTTTTGTGTAAGTCTGGGATGGTTGTGTGTAGTTATGTACTTATTGCTGCAAATTTTCTATGAGGGGGTTGACTCTTTTATTACTTGTTTAGCGGTAACGTCACGTTTCTACTAACAAAAACTCCTTCAGGATTTGGGTATTTAATGGAACGTTAATTGTATAATTAAAATTATAACAGTGTTGCTCTGCAAGTATGTGAACAAGGGAATATAGCAAGCACATGAGAATATTATCGAATACTGAGCTAGGATATAAAGTTCTTGGAAGGGCTGCTGTAGAAGCCACCGTATGATTTTTGACGCACTGTCCTACCAGAACTGTAACATTTTGCTAGGATAATCATTTAACTACCACATCTCAAAGGCTTAAAAGTATCAGAAGCAGTGATGTTACCGAAGCAAGGAGTATAATAAAGGAGTGGACCCTTCCCTTCCATAGCTGTGTGAGAGTCTCTCATACATCAGTTTACCATCGTTTCATTCCATCCATCCAGGAGACTACACAGACACAGAGAGGACTATGTGGAAAGAAGTGCTGAGTTTGCAGATGGTTTGCTCTCAAAAGCTTTGAAAGACATTCAGTCTGGAGCACTGGACATAAATAAAGCAGGCATACTTTATGGCATACCTCAAAAAACTTTACTTCTCCACTTAGAAGCCTTACCAGCAGGAAAGCCTGCACCTTTTAAAAACAAAACTCGAGATTTCAATGATAGTTATTCATTTAAAGACAGTAAAGAAACTTGTGCAGTCCTACAAAAAGTAGCCTTGTGGGCAAGAGCTCAAGCAGAGCGCACAGAAAAAAGTAAACTCAGTCTACTTGAAACCTCAGAATTAAAATTCCCAACAGCTTCCAGTTACCTCCACCAGTTAACTCTACAGAGAATGGTCACACAATTTAAAGAAAAAAGTGAAAATCTACAATATGAAACTACAAGTCCTACTGTACAATTAAAAATTCCTCAGCTAAGAATAAGTTCTGTGTCCAAACCACAGTCTGATACTGCTGGTCTTCTGGATGTTATGTACCACGTTTCTAAAACCTCCTCAGTCTTAGAAGGATCAGCTCTTCAAAAATTGAAAAATATACTCCCTAAACAGAACAAAATTGAATGTTCTGGACCTGTAACTCACTCAAGTGTTGATTCCTACTTTCTGCATGGGGACCTCTCTCCTTTGTGTCTTAATGCTAAGAATGGGACAGTAGATGGAACCTCAGAAAATACAGAAGATAGTTTGGATCGTAAAGATAATAAGCAGCCAAGAAAAAAACGTGGCCGCTATCGGCAGTACGATCATGAAATAATGGAAGAAGCAATTGCAATGGTAATGAGTGGGAAAATGAGTGTTTCCAAAGCACAAGGAATTTATGGGGTACCTCACAGCACTTTAGAATATAAAGTAAAAGAAAGATCTGGAACATTGAAGACTCCGCCGAAGAAGAAACTCCGATTACCAGATACTGGCTTATTTAATATGACAGATTCAGGGACTGGCAGCTGCAAAAATAGTAGCAAGCCTGTGTAGAATAATTGTTAGCAAATTGTTTTGTGTGTGTGTGTATGTATGTCTGTATACACACACTGTGTGAGAAATACATATGTTCACTCTGACAGAAGACGTGAAATTATACAGTTCAAAAACCACATACATGCCTTTTGAAAAATAGTTTTATTCAGGGTTTTCACTGTGGACAGAATTATAGAGTTGCTCACTTAATTCTGATAGTGTGTATTTAATATAATCCTTGTATAAATAGGTGAAAAGATTCAGGTTTTATTTAGTAGTCAATAGCATAAAGATGTTTTGGGAAAACAAGTATTTGTCATGTGAAACATAATTTTTAATTGGTGAAAAACCACTCTACCCATTCAACAAACCATCTTATTACGGAAATACACGAACAATGGTTAGCAAACTTCTAAACTTCACAGAATACTTGCAATAAATTGTAAGTAACTCAGATTATACAAATGCAAGGGATTTTTTGAAAAGCTAGTTCCTTAAAAGAAAGTGAATTTGTGAAGTATTAGTAGGATATAGTACATTCTGTGAAAGAAAAAAACTTCATCGTTACTTAAATATCCAATACAAGTAAAAAATAAACATTTCATTACTAAAAATGTGTGTTAGCAGGCATAAACTGCATTTTTTATCATTTTAAGACAATTTTGTTGGTGGTTTAGAAAGAAATTGGTGTTTACAAAGTGTACACTTATGAAACCTGAGAAATTACTGTAGTTATAGAATTATTAAATATGAAATAAGATGGAATACTAAGAGCATAAAATAATTTAAACTTAAACCTAATTTTCCTTTTTAGTTTGAAAAATAAGGTGACTTGTAAGGTTTAAAAAGAAGGTTGGAATGCAACTTAGAGCATGTTCATAATGTGCACAGAATGAGCTTGAGAATGGCGTTTTGTTTTGTTGTTCTTTTTTTTGTTTAAACGTGCTGGTTAGTTGACGTTATGACTACTTAAAATTTATTTAAGGATTGTGTCACACTCCTATTGAAAAACCTCACTGTAACTGTAATGTATTTGCTGCTGTGACATTTCAAAACATTTTCAGTTTATCAAAATGAATACCAAGTTACATTATCATTTTGCTAATAACCAAATTTGCAGTTCAGGGTCTTGATAGAAATACAAATATTGAACAGTGAAGCTGTTTTGAACGTTCAATAGTATAAATTCTTTATAAATTTGGTAGTTAGAAGCTAGACAGTTCACTTTAAATAGGTAACTTTTAATAGAATTTAAGGGAGACCAATTACCTTCATATTGCAGTTTTTAAATGAATTTCAAAGTATTCACATTGAACTTTATATCATACTTAATTTTTTCATGGAATATCACAAAAAACGTGTCTACATATGAAGAATGGGGGCTTGCTTCATGCGTTTGATACAGAACATCAATGCCCTTTTCCTCTCAAAATATAATTACTTCTGTATGCATCTAATTTGGGATAGAAAAAGACTTCTCTCCAACTTTTATACATTTGTTGCACGTGCATACATTGTCAATTTTTTTCCCACTTAAATTTGCCTGTGTATAGGTTAATTATAAAAACTGAAAGGGGACATTAGATACATATGGGCCACATCAGGTAACTTGATTTCTAGATAAACTTGCCAGTAAAGTCAGCAGAGAGCATACTTGCAATATTGATGGCAAAATCTAGCCCATATTTATTAACCTTATTAAAAAATAACAACTTACATTTTAAAATACAATAATGTTCCTTAAGTGAAGCTGCACAAACAGTGTATCACTTCTTTGGTCTCTCAGATCTATACTGAATCTTCTTCAGTGACTAAGGTTTACTTGCATATTACAAAATGAATCCTTTTTTACACAGAACTGTACCCGATAACAAGGAGGTTACAAAACAGCAAGTGTCAGGGTCATCTTTCCTTTTAAAAGAATTAAGCCATATTTTGTGAGGGCCAGAAGGATTAAATTCTTAATGCATCCCCACTGGAAAGTGAAGTTGAAAAAACCCTTAAACGTTTCAAGATCTGTCTTTATACAGTTTTACTTGCAAAAATTTGGGGCTTCAATACTTTGCCTAATATTTGTACCATACTGGTGTTTTCTACTCCTCAGACAATATTATAAATTTGAATCTGAAGTTTATATTGAAGGCAAGTTACAGTACTCTTTTTATATCATTTAAAAGATGACCTGACCAAAAAAATAACAGGATTCATAATATCAGGGATCATTTTACTATTGACTTAACAGTACTCAGTAGTTTTGTATGTAATATTATAATTAATTTTCAACATTTTAGTACTTGTATTTATTTTTTGGTCAGAAATAGTATATTAAAATATTTTTTGATAGTTTATAGATGATACTCAACCTGTAAGTGTTTAAAGGAACAGAATTATTTGTTTCTAATTATTAGGCTAACCTTTGATTACACAACTAAGGAAAGGCAGGGAAATGTGTAGATTCTCCTTCCCCAACCCCTATGTACTCCATTAAATGTCATTTAAATTACACACTTTGAACTGTTTTATAAATTCAGTTACCAGTCACTACTTAGTAATTGACATTTTCTGAAAATCCATGTTTCAGCAGAATTTTAAATGAAGGCGAAAGCAAGCCCTACATGCTTTCTACTTATTTGAATGTTTCTCAAGTATTTTATATTAAAAAACAGTGCCTCTGTTTTTAGAACTACTGCTCAGTAAAGCTGTTTAAACCATTTCTGGTAGCTAATGACAATTTTATATTAAATTGTATATTAACTTTAGTGAGACTGATTTTTTAGTTGTTTACAGTACAAATACTTGTATTTGTTTTTTAATTGCAGTATTTCCATTGTCGCAGTAATTTAGTAAAACTCTGTGGCTGCCTTGATTTTTGACAGATTTTTGTTAACAACTGATTTTTAGGCAATTAGTTATATTTATGCATAAATCAATTGCACTATAATTCATGAATTATTTATTACAATATTTTCTAATGAATTCCATGTATTTGTCTTGTGTTGTAAATGTACTGTAATTCTGTTTCTTCTTTGTGTTGTTATATTCCTAAATCTGATTGTATGAATTTAATTGTTTAGTTAACGTGTTTCTACGTTGTAATTTGTAGTAAAGCACTTCAATGCTTTTGCACATAAATTTACAACACTGATGTGTGATTGATTTGCTCATTCAGTAAAAAAAAAAAAAAAAAAAGAAAAAGAAAAGAAACACAAAACCTGTACACTGACTCATTTGACTTACTCCTGAGGCACATATTTAACAGGGGCATTAGATCAAGACCTGTACAAATTAAGCATTTAATGACTAATTTACTATGAGAATTTTATATAGCAGAGATCATAGCTTTAAGGAAGGGTGGTTGCTTAGAATTGAAATATTACTCATAAATGAGAGGAAATTCGGAATACAACACTATGTAGATATAGAATTAGTTTGCAATGAAAATTATCAAAAGCTATATGGGTGCTTAAATGGAACCAAATATTCATTTTACTAATACTATTGTGGATAAAATACAGCTTTTGGGGAGAGATTTATTTACTTAGGAAGTTCTGTGAGTACAAATTGATAGTTCCATCAGAGTTCTATGCAGTCCATACAAGTACCTGCAGATGTGTTCTGTTCCCAGTTCTGCTTCTCTGCTCAGTCTTCAGCGACACTGCTAGGTCGGTCCAACAGGGACAGAACTTTAGGGAAGGAGATCTTTTGGGAGTCCCCTCATAAGAACACTTTCCTGAGAATTTTCCGGATTTGAGAATAAATATTTGCCTATATCTAAAATAATATGCTGAAGGGCTAGTTTTTAACCTTACCAAATCTCTGCCTTTGTGCCAGTTCTGGACTCCAGTCGATCATCACTCTGTGGTATTAAATGCCCCTTCCATTACAACTAATGTAATTCCATGCTTGACCTTTGTCTTCAGGGGTTTTGTACACGAAAGGTATTGGGGGAGCAGCGTGTATTGCTCCCTTCCCCTCTCAACTCCTCCATTTCCTATCCACTCTCACTGGCCACCTATTTTTGTGTCTGTTGTAGGAAGTGTAAGGCAGCTCTGTGAAGGAAGGATGCAGCTGTGAAATAGCTCGTCCTTCTGTGCCATTAATGCTAAAGTCCTTTGTCCCAAAGAGAGTCTTAACTGCTGTGTGACAACACAAATTTAAAGGGCTACAGGGAGCCCTTTCAATTTTATTGAAAAGCTATTAAAGGAGTTTGTCTAAATATATGGACATCTCTACAGAGAGAGACTCTCTCTTGAAAGAAAAAGTGTAGCTTTAAAGCTTCAGTGTGTTTGCAGAGTAAACTCTACTCCCAGATGGTGACCATGTCAAGGCTGCTGCATTTTCACAAGCTTCAGAGACCTTTTGGAGTATGGTAGCATTGCCCTAGGTGAAGTTGTCTGTCAGCTTTAGAAACTAACACACACGAAGGGAAAGCAAGTTTTAGTTGTGTTACAGAAGGGTAGGTAGCTAGGAAATAAATCATGTTAGGAGAGTGTCCAGTATGTCCGCAGTAACCAGCATATTATTTTTTAATAGATTAATCTCAACATATCAAATTCAGAGCAGTTTTAACTTTGAGAAGGTTTTAGCACTTGGGAAGGTTCTTCTGCCAGTGAGCATATATGAAGTAGCAATTACTTACATTCTGGATACAAGCAGTCTCCATTAAAATATCTCCAGTGAAACATCATTAGACAGAGCTTGCAAGCCTGGAAAGACACAGACATCTGTTTAGAGATTTGTCCATAAAATCTGTACAGTAGCCATCAGGTAGCAAATTGTTACATAGCAAAAGGACTGTGATTTACAAACAAAATACTGAAGACCTGGTGCTTGGGGTGTTTTTTGGTTTGTTTTGTTTTGTTGGTTTTTTTCTCTTTAGCCTTTTGATACATTATTTCATTAAAGTCATGGTGGGGAGGGCAATTATTTTTTATCCATAATTGTATTACTAGAATAAGCTTTGTTTTTCCCAAGTATAGTGATGCAGTTCAACACCTCGTGACTCCAGAGAAATAACATTCTGACTCTTCCCAGTGCAGGGGTGTTTCAAAAATAGTTAAAACCTGACATAACATGCCCTTGAATCATGTTTTTATTTTGAATTGCAAGTGCAAAGAGGGTTTTAGTCTTTTTATGTCTCCAATTTAAATATAATCACAATTTCAATTGGTAGCATCACAATTATCTTAGGCTTTTGAGTTAGCAGTAGAACCTAATGATTGATTTTCAATATATTCCATTTCATACTAAATATTGCAGAGGAAGGAAAGAACACAAGGGATTATTAAGCATAGTTGGCTGTTTTCAAACTCTAAACATTAAAATCCACATGGGGCATTAAAAATACGAATTTGTGTGTATAACTTCCAGAAAGAAACCTGAAGCTAAAAGTTACTATTGATGTTAATTACATTGGGTATGAGCTAACAAAAAAATAGGTAACTTTTTAATAAATATATTCCATTTTAAATATGTATGTTCCTTGTTCAGCACAATTGTAAACTAACCAAAATGAAGGTTTTCTGAAGTACAGGCTTAAATGCAAAAAGTTACATAAGATAATATTAGGACAAAAAGTTAGTGTCATGTTCAGAGTTTGGTGATATGTTTAAACAATACATACTTTTCTAAAACAGAATTCTTCTAATACTTTCTGCTCATGCAATTGGTTTCAGTAAAACATTTGAATTAGATGGTAACTATCTGGTGATAGTTGCTATCCAGTGTAAGGAATTTGTATTTAATTGAAGAACTATCTGTATTAATTTCTACCATGGAAATTTTTCAGCTTTTCAATATAAATGATTGATTAGGTAAGTAGTTACATTAGTTTTAATAATTTATGAGAAATGAATTAAATAGTTAAGGTAGTATTTCATCAGTGATTTTATTTTGAGTTAATATCTTTGAGAAAACTGCTCAGAAGTCTTTCTTAGATATAGACCTACCCTATATTTGAGATTTAATGGATATTAATCTTTGACACAGCAGTTTCATATTCCAGTGGTGATTATCTCTGTTTCTGTATAAGGAAACTGTGTGTGCGTGTGTATATGTTTGTGTAATATATTGCAATGAAGAGCCTGTGATGCACCACTGTAATTTATTTAAAAAACAGAAGGGAAGCTTGTATCTGAAAAGAACCGTAACAGTAGCAAATGTCTATTTTAAAAATTCTTTGTGAGCCTATTAAGTGTTCCTGAAGGAAAAAAAGAAGTGTCTTTGAGAGGATCTTAAACGAGTATCCTAAGAGCAGTCAATACACTTTGGTGTACATCTTAGGAGGTATCTCAGGAGAGATGGATCCATTCTTGCCTCAGCCACAAGCTTGAATTGTGACCTTATGCAAGTCATTTACCCTCCCTCTCAGTTTGTGCAATGGCAGTAAAAAATAAGCCCCCCAGGTTCATGGTGAGGTTTTACTTCATTAATGACCAAGACAATTTGAAATATGAGGAAGCTAACATTACTGTAATTACATTTAGATATGAGAAGCTGTTTTTAGAACTATTCTTTTTGTCCCTTAGTTTCTTTCTGATTATTCTTCTTCTTATGGTAGGATTACCACTGCTATATACAAAATGCACATCATTTCTAGTAAAACTTGCAAATTTGAGTGAACTGTGCAAATAGAACAGAACTGTTTGGCAGACTTCAGGTTTTTAGTCTTGAGCTTAGCCATTGTAACAAACATTAGATATGGTGTTTTACTGTAATTTATGTTTTGTTTTGATTTGTTTTCATTTTCAGTTCAAGCTCAACAGCTGATGCAAATTCAGAGGAAACAACTAGTTTGGAAAAAGGAAAATCAGCATTAAACAAAGTTTTGGAAACTTTTTGTTCATATCACTGGCAACAGACTTTGGCTATGTTAAAATTTCTAATACAAGATGAAAATGTTCCTATAGCTTGCAGTTGCACGCAAACACATTTGGTCCACTCTGAAACTCCCAGTTCCCTTACTGAAGAGGATGTTCACGTTTCATTTTGCAATTGCAATGGACATGTGCTGACAAAAAGGTGCTGTTTACGAAATCAAAGACCAAACACTTGTTTACCACCTCTATCTGTTTGTGTTAAAGATTTCCATTCTTTGTCATGCCAAGCTGTAGCAATTGGATGTATTAAGACAATGGTGAACAAAGCATGTAGTTCTCATAAGTATTGTGCTGAACAATTGCAAAATTCTAACAGGCATTCTGCAAAAGCAGCAGCATGTACATCTTCAACTAAGGACTGTGACCTGTTAAACAGCATTAAAAATTCAAATAGATCTCGCAGCCCATCACCACCTCCCCTGTCACCTGTACAGAGTAAAGAATTTGAACTATCAGAAGGATCAGGCATAGATTTTCCAAGTTTAGATAACAACAAGCTTGAAATATCCATCAACCAGCCTCCATCCCTCTTGCCAGCTGAAAGTAGCAATGAAGAATTTGAATATGAAGGTAAAACATGCAGAGGAAAACTGGCTGAATACTCAGATGGAACACTGCAATCAACAGATCAAGAAGGCAAAAATTATATAAATTCTGAGAAGGTTGAGAACAGTGAACATTATGCCATTTTGCAAGATTTAATGGACCGTATTAATGAAAAGTTAAAATCAATAGACACTACAGACATAGCAACAAATCTTGTAAAGTTTTCTAATAGTGACAGGGCACCAGAAAATGATGTAAAATTAGGAGACTTCATAACCTCCCTTTTGCATAACGCTAAGGCAAGTGATTATAGTTTTATGGAGTTACTTCGCCAACATGATAAGCAAATGGAAAATAAAATTATCCAAACAAGATTCCGCAAGCGTCAGGAAACGTTATTTGCAATGTATAATTCTCCTGATTCACCATTCATTCGGCGACAGTCTTTGCAAATCAAGAGGCAGCTTGCAAGCCTTGATGAAACACTTGTAAGAAAAAAGTCGATTTCTGATAGAAATGCAAGAAAATCTACAAAGACTTTTGATAAGATATACCCAAACAAAAGACACAGTTTTACAGTGATAGAAGATAAAGCTTTACAATGTCTTGAAAGTAATCCACGTATGAATTGCCAAACCAAACCAATGTGCTTTCCAGTACACCAAACAGAGTCTTTCAAACTACCTCTTAATAATTTTCAAACCAGCCCTGACTTTCTACTTCTTTCAGAAGACAGAGCTATTGCCGCCAACCAGGCTAAATTTGCAAAAACACAAGGAGATTGTGAAAGCCTAAAAGAGTCTGATCAGATTCCTCAGGAGGAGGAAAGCAATGAAATCCCAGGCAGAACTAAACGCAACATTGTGCCTCCTGGATGGTATTCTGTGTATGTAACAAACAATATTGTATTTAGGAAATCATCTGATGCAAAAAAGTCTTTAGAAGGTTTGGAAAATATGGAAATAAATAAAGATGTTCATGCTGACAGGTGCAGTGACATAAATATAAGCAAAATTGTGAGAGACACAAATCTGCAAGTTGTTGTAGAGCGCTTAGAAGATACAATAAACTTAGCTAAAAAGACTAACAGCTCATGGTTGGATGCTTACAAAATAAGCCAAAAATTAAAAGATAATGCCTATGAACAGATTATCAACCCACTTGCTAGAAGAGGTTTACCTTTCAGTCTGAGTGAAACTGGATACACAGGACAAAGCTTCCTTCCACATTCACATGTGCCAAGCAGCAGTAAAACTAAAACTGTGTGTGTGACAACAAACGAACAAGAGATGGCTATAGATCAAGAAATTAATGACTGCCTTTTGAAGTCTCTGACCTTTGATTCATCCAGTTCTAATTCCAATAATGAGAACTCACATACAATTTCTGAAGCTGGGGAGATCTCATCTCCCTTAAGCTACTCAAGTCCTATTAAGCTTATGTTCGTCTCAGAGGTTAATAGTAGTGAAGGAGTCAAATACACTTTGACGTCTGCAACTGCATCTTCTAAAGGAAGCACAGATATTTGTTTATTTCAGGGGCATGCGAACACTGTGTTAGACAAACAGACCACAAAGGATATTTCTCATGCAGTCTGTGACAAGGATTTTGATTGCAAAGAGAATGATACCAAGGAGGAATCAAACTGTGCTTATGCAGAAGAAATTACAAACTCATGTGCAGTTGTTCAAACTAACTTAAATGACTCAAAGCAAAATGAAATTGTGGAGAAATCAAACAGTAGCAGTGAATCAGTTTTAAAAAGAAAGCCTGGTAGACCAAAGAAAATAGGTCCTCAAGTTGTTAAGCAGGTTAAGAGACCTATTGGGCGGCCTCCAAAACCAAAAATAGACGTAACTGAAAATACAGAACATAGACCTGCACTTAACAGTGATGGTAAAAGTACCAAATCAGATGCAGCAGTCACGGAAGACGTTAACAGCAACAAAAATATTACTGTGACGGTTGTTTTTGGAAGGTCGAGAAGAACTAAAAGATACGTTTCTGAAGGTAATCCAAATGTCATCAGCACTCTGTCCACAAAACACGTTGATTTCAATGTTGCCAATGACCACAGCAAAGTGCGGCATAGCACAGAAAATGAAAATGCTTTGAGTGAAATAGTAAAAGCCTTACAGAAGCCTTCTACTGAAAATGAGGTCTCTGGTTATGACTATGTTAGACCTATCAAGAGTAACCTAGCATCACCACACCCTTGCAGCAATATTATACGGCCAATTAAGAAACCCTTAACCACCGTTCGAAAGCCCGGTAGGCCAGCAAAAGTAAAAATCTCTGGTATATCCGTGACCATTAATAGATTTTCACCTCAGGAAAGAAAAGTGAGTATTAGCAACTGTTTGCCTCCTTTACAACAGCAGAATGTGTTAGAAAAAAACATACCACAGGAGAGAAACAATCAACTGTGCAATAATATGGGTCAAGTAAAGAGCATGCAGAAAGATTCTAGAGAAGATGGATCAAACAACATTATTACGACAGTGTCAAGGAAACGTGAAATTCCATTAAGACATTCTGTTAGAGACAGAAAACCTTCACTGCATTTTTTACATTCATTAGCGTCCTCTAATGCGTTTACTTGTAGAAGTGCCTTGTTACATAAGTCTTATAAGCTCCATTTGAGAAAAGCTAAAGATCAAAAGGAAAGACGTAGGCAATCAAATCAGAGCACCACATCCAAAGATACCTCAGAAATGCGAAATTCAGGAAGTGCAAAAAAGGTTCTTAAGGATGGCGAATTTGGGCCCATTAATGAAGTATCATCGGATCCCATCTTTTCATCGAAGCCTTCTCTCAGGTGGTGGGCTACTTCCACTTCAAGTGACACGTTGATGGAAGAACTAAATAATAGATTTGAACAGATAACTAATACCTGGTTGCGAGTGGGGGGAAATGAGTTTGATAAATGTGTGTGTGAAAACAGGGATCCCGTTGAACAGGACTGTAACACTGAAATGTCAAACCCTTTAGACTCCTGCCTTGTAGAACTTGAAACATCACCTATAAAAATGCTTTTTCAGAAAAAGTGTAATATGAATGAGCTCTGCACCTGGTTTATGCAAACTACAGAAACGCAGTCTCTCTCTCTAGTGAGAAAGGCAAATGCTCGCAATCCTTTAGAAGTAGTTAGTACTAGAGAGATAAAGGTGGAAACTAAGCAATCTGACCTTAGTACTTGCCCTTTCAGAAAGCACTTTAAAAAGTTTGCACTATCCTCTCCTTCAAAACCAGCAGGGAAACTACAGATATTACATAACATGGTGAGGTCTCCAGTCTTAAGCATGAAAAGTAATTTTACATTAGCCAGATTAAAAAGAAATGACTTTAAGAAGTTACAGCATGATAGGTGGGGACAAACAAAAAAAAAGCTGTATAACCAGGCTCCTGGAGGCTGGAAATCAAAAAGGAAAAATTTACAGTTCTTTTGCCAAAGCCAGTTGTTTAAAAGTACAAGTGGGGAAAGCAATGATGGAATGCCCAAGCTCCAGGAAAAAAACACGGTAGAAATGCAGCCCACTCAGACTTTGGTAGAATCTCAGAGTAGCCTCTTGCCAACTGAAAATGAAGCCAGAGATGCATTTGTTCAACAGATGATGGGATCTTCTGACTTTAACCCACATCCCGGTTTAGCAAATATACTATATAAGTCACATGCAGAGACAAATGGAACAATTTGTTGCCAGCAAAATGGTAGAAAAGAACAAAGCCAAGATAAACTGTTTCAGAATACATGGAAAGCCAAAACTTTTAAAGATTGTAGAATATTTCTGAGAAAAATCAACCATATTGAGCAGCACAATTCATTTAAGTTAAATAATGTCATTTATTCTCCTGAAGCTGTTGAAAGTAAAAGCCATCCGGCCTATTTGGAAGAAAAAAGACATCCTCTTTTAAGGTCCCATTCTACTAAGCAAAATGCATTAAAGAAACAAGAAAATGAAATGGAAACATCTAAAGGATCTAATTCATCTAAAGTGACCGAAAGGCTGGATGACCAGTTTCACAGCAGAAAATTAAGTAGTGGTGTAAGCCATGATGATATTCCTGCTGGTAGTTCTGAAGTTGTTATCAGAATAAACAAAAGAAAAAGTCCACAATGGGAGACCACTGATACAAATGTAAGAAAAAGGCATAAGAGACAATCATGCAATAGTGGACAAATGGCAACTTATTACCCAAAGTGCCAAGTAGGTAAGTTCCTGTTCCCCCCTTCACCGTAAAATGCAATCTTAAAGAATTAGAGAGGTCAAGCAACTAAGCACTTTGGATTTATTTTTTATTTTTTATTGCATGATAATCATTTTAATTTCAGAGAAGTAATTAAACATAGCATCAGAATAACGCAGAAAGTGCAAATTTAACACATACAGAATATTTTACACTAATTTTTCAGCTACAATAGGTGAGTTACATTGTGTTATGGCTATAGCATGCCAAGATGAAAGAAAAATGCTAACTGACACGGTCCAGAGAGGCAACAGATCAAGTTCTGACATTTCTGAAGTCAGTGGCAGCTGGTTATTGATTTTAAAATGAGCAGAATTTCAAAATGAACAGAATTTCATTCCATGGTGTAGTTACTCATACTGTGAGGAAGGGTAAACTATAAAATTAAGTAGAAATTTAGTTTATTAACCAACAGAGTTGTTTAAAAACAAAGCAGAACATTTTTGTCATGTCATGATTTCTAATGTAAATCTGTAATGGTTTTGTAATGAAATAGTAGAAAATAGTACTATGTACTTCTGAGAAGTATTCATTCAGAGATCCGTTTTAGTATCCATTCGATGCCAAATGAAATCTGCTGACTCTAAAGGGTTTGTGCATTGAATCCTTACAGAACAATTTCAAATACAAAATTACTCTAGTCAATCTCAATATACAGTTACCATGCTAAATGCATTTGTTTGACATGGTTTTAGGCTAGTGTGAAATTAAATCCATTTTTAAAGCTAGATATTTATAATACATTGTTATGCAACTGTGATCTCAGAAAGGCCATAATTTTACTTACAAAGAGGGTACACTTGTGAAATTATTTCTTCTCTTGGGTGAAGAGATCTCCTTAAACAGAAGTCTCAACTCATTTCAATAAAATAAGTAAGGTGTTAAGTACTCACCAACGTAGAGGAGTTCTGCATAAGGAATTAAATTACTGCAGGAATACTCATTTTTAGAAACAAAACTGTATTAGCTACTCAGATTATATTGCCCAAAGGATAAAAAAACTATTCAAAACAGAGCAAAATCTTATGTACCCCTTTGTATTTTATATTGTAGAAAACTATCCCTGATAATAAACTGAAGTATTAATTTAAGTTGTAATATAAAAAATATTATGGCTCTTGTATACTTCATTTCTTTTGTGCTTTATGTAATATATACAATTCTTCATATTAAGCTCATTCAGTGTAACCATTCAGCGCTTTTCCAAGGTACAGAGATTTTTTTACATTTAAGCTATTGTTTTGTATTTTAATTCACTGACTTGGGGTCAAACTCAACATTAAAAAAAAAAATGTTTTTAAGAAGTTCAAACCTTGACACAAGATTGCTATAAAAAAGCCAGAACTAGAGAAGGAAGGGTAACATCTATGTTTGTTTGTTTGTTTTTGCAAATGAAGAAAGAGCTCTCTCATACTTCTTTTTCTTTCATAATTTTGACTGTAGCCAAGAAAATTTTGCATTCAATTTATATTTATCTTTATACTGTTTCTTGCTATAGCAATGTAAGACCTATTACTGTGATATGGTCTCATATTAGTTTTAATTGGGACTCAATTTTATTTACCTGATAACTTTCCTCCCTTAGTTTTGGATCATTAGGAAATCTGATAACTATTTTACATTATTTCATTTACAATTTTTTTTTTTATTATTTTCCTTCTTACTCATAGTTTCTCATAATAATTGTTGTCTTTAGAAAGGATATAACAGAAAGGTCATTGATTAAGGAAATGTTAAAAGATAAATGATGATTCTGGAGCTTTCTCCATGCTTGTAACCCCAAATCTTTTTTCAGCGTACTCTTGCAGCATAGAAAAGGATGTCTTGTTTAAGCATGTTGATTCAACATTGTGTACTGTCTGCACTAGCCAAGGAAATCATATAAATATTTTTAGTCTACCATGTAAGTTACTGGCTAAAAAAGAAGGAACATGATTTCTAGCTGTGCATGCATGTGTTTTCAAACATCGTTCTTGCATCTGGAAGTTTAATGCACATGAAAACATCATTATTCATTCATATGTTCTCTGGATTGTATTTTTGTTGATGTGGTACCATAATTTATATCGTTGTTCTGTTGCCATGCTTGAAATGTTCTTATGGTGACACAGTCAGTATTTAAAGTTTTTCTTCACATTTTACTGATCTTGGTGTCTTATGAAATATTCCTGAAAGAGGGAGGTATTGTGATGCTGTTTTATTATGAAGCATTGTGGCAAGTAGGCAGAATGTTGTCAAATTTTTGTGTATACCTGATATTTGTTAGAATATGCAAGTGGAATAAAGTCAGTCAAGTTCTTACAGCTCAAGGTGGTACCAAGCAACTAGGACTAGTCACACAGTCAATACAGCAACAGAAAACAAATAATCCCTTTTTCACATTATCTGTTTTATTCAAGGTAAGGTGGATGGGTAGACACATTGGTCTGTATGTTGTATGTTACTACTCAACTTCTGAACTGTTGCTTCAACAGTGCATTTGATGTGTTGAGGGAAGTTCCCTTTTACCGTAGATATGGGTTATGATTATTTAAATTACTTTCTTTAAGAACGTTGAAACAGTATTACTGTCCATGGTGGCAAAGAAAATTATATAAAAAAAACTTTTAGGAAAGCATTTATGTTTCTTCCCATGAGGGTGGTTCAGACCACACTCATACCCTGGAGACAGTCAAGCTAAAATAAGAAAAACTATTATCCAACAATAAAATGGAACACAATAAAAGACTTACCATGTAGTGAAAATATTTTTAAAATTACTTCAGAGGGTGTGGATTTATCAGAGTATCGGAGACATAAAGAAGACTGTGGACCTGCCACAGGAGCAGGCAGTACTGCGTTTGGATGACACAATATCCATGTCTGCATACCTTTTGTGTAAAGTTGGAACTCACATAGAAAAGCTTTTAAAATGACTTCTGATCAGCTGGAGCTAGGATATTGTCTTCATTTATTTTTCAGTTTCTTCACATTTTTTAGCAAGTCTTCCCAGCTTTCCCTTTCATGAAGGAGCACATTCTACACTCCTAACATGGAACCAATTTTAAATATTAGATGAGGTAAAATGCAAAAGAGACACATTGAAAAGGTCATTAAGTCTGCTGATCTCAAGCAATCCTCTTAACAGCCATATCTTAGCTCTTCCTTGAAGGCTTTTCATCAGAAGTACTTGGCTTCAGGATGTTTCACCTGTGATGCAGATGGACATTTTCCTAACTGTAACTGCCGGACAGGAAGTTACTTTTTCACACAGCCATAAAACAAAGTAAGCAAATTGATTGAAAACAGAATAAAATAGTGAAAAGAACAACTGTTCTCAGTCAGTGGACTATTTTTAATGCAGAAGTATAAAAGCAGAAATGTAGACTTGATATATAGCTGACTACACGTGTATAATAAATCCTGACTCGTTTAATGAACCTCATGGTCTCTGCCTCATTCCCCTGGTCCAGCACCAGCAGCTCTCCTACCACCACCCAATGCTCTGGTGGGCTTCACACGGTGGGATTGCACCTGTCACATGCAATGACATAGCCTGTCCTGCCCCTCTGTGAAAAAGAAATAAGATTTTGGCCATATTTTAAGAACAGAATTTTTCATATCATAAGGCATCGGCTTCTTATTTCCGAGCTGTATGTCTTTTCCAAAGCAGGTGTATCGGTAGAGTTATCTTCCTAGCTCCATGCTTTTCGGCCAGCAGCTTTGGACACTTCAGAGTTCTAGAAAAGTTACTGTTTCTGCTCTTGTGGAACAGGTCTAGAAACAATTTATGTTCCTCTTTCCATTTTTAATTAACTGAAGGAAGGAAGGGGACCCTTTTCTGATGATTTCTCACGTGTTCTGGACATCTGTCATGAGGTTGTTCCTCAGTATTCTTTGCAGTACAAATAATGGTATCTATCACTTTATTAAGAAGATGTAAATCTATCTAGAGAGAAACTTCATGCTTTATGGGATCTAGACTTGTTTTCTGTATTCTTTTGATAGTTCTTTTGGTCAGTCTGACAGGTTTCATTGTCTTGCTCTTTCAGCAGTCAAAACTCACCTGACTTCTGTCTGCATTCAGCTTCATCCCTCACCACAAATGAAATCTAGACAGTTATTTAACATTTATTCAGCTCACCCACTCTCCATCCTCTTACGTAATGCTACGTGCTCCTTTTGGTCTCCCCTTTCCAGCAGATGTGTAAGGGATCTGTGCTTCTGTCCTACGACACGGTGTATGTCTGTAAGCAGGGCAAGCACCTTAACTTTGCTCTAGATCTTTCTTTAGTGATGACCATCGTTAGATTTACCTACCAGTAGAAATTGCTCTAACACTAGCTTAGGGTTTAGAATCCCTTCAAGAGCATAAGCCTATGCATTTCTACTTGGTTTTGAATGTTTTATATCAGTTGCACATTGTCAAGCCATGAGTGAGTAATAGGGCAACATTCTTCTTTTTTTTTTTTTTTTCCTTTCCCAAACAGCTCTTACATAAGTAAGTGCTCTTATTTTTTGTTCTCACTTTGCAGCTCAGGGTAGAATATTTCTAAATAGTGGCCCTCATAAGCAAATGAGACTTCCACATTTCATATTAAAATACATGCACATGGAGAGGATAAGATGCTTAGGGAAGTCAGTCTCTTCAGAAGGATGTTGTCACAAGTTCCTCTTATCCTCTTATAAACAAGAGAGTATATTTGGCATTTTACTGATAACGGCTTGCCATCCATGTTGTGTATTTCAAACAATTAAAATCTTGATTAGTTGTTTCAAATAAAGGATTATTTTCCTGTATATGAAATGGAAGCCTAACAGAAAAAAAAAAAATCCTGAAGCTGTAAGAATACCATATGACATTTTTTTAATCCAAAAAAATAGTCTCTTGCTCACTTAGATGGTGCTTTTTTATCTTGGTGACATGTTTGTGACATTTGAAATGAAGGCTAAATTTGGGGAGAAAGTCAGTACTTAAAGATAGATTTCCATGTTCTTATTGGGGAATTCAGCATAAATTTCAAAGCACTCAGTAACAATTGTTTGTTTCTTAAATTTAAGAAATTTATTTACAATGCAAGTAAAGATTTAAGAGCTATGCTTAAGGTATCAATTCTTAAAATTTTGGTCATGTTGATTACTTGTATTTCTAGTTTAAAATTGAGAGGTGTGTTTCAAAAATACTCTTCTTTTGTATATTTTGCTCCTGAATACATATATCAGTTCACTATTCACATCTGTTTTAAAATTTATGTAGTAGCAATCTCAGGAAAGGAAATTACTTCTTATTTGCAAATTATTGTTTGACCTTCCTGAATTCAGAAATCTGGTGGCTATAAGCCACATGGGGACTGTCTCATCATATTTCTGAGATGATCTTCCTCCATATCCGCATTTGTAAAGAAAAACAAAAAAAAAAAAAGAATTTGAGATTTATCCAGCTCATATGACAAGATTTACATAGCTGCATTCATTGCATTCATCATGGTACTGAGGTGGTGGTGCGCTCTGTTTTCTGAGAAGAGCCTGAATCAGCATCTTTAGTTCTGTACCTCCAACATTAACCTTTTCTTAAACTTGTTCAAATGCATTTTGTAATTAAGAATAAGTGGAATAAAAATAGCAAAGCCATTTTTTTTTCTGTTATAGCATGTTTCTAAGGAGAACTCAGCACTATTCATTGCACATTTTTTTGTTGCTTATTTAATTGATTTGTATGCTGCTAGCTTTTAGTAATGCATAGAAATTTAGTTTTCTTTCATGCAAGAGACAGACTTGTTTCACAGCAGTGCCTCCATATTAAGAATGAATTATGTTCCTCATGAAATTAATGATGCTTCTTTTCAACTGTTAGATTACTGAACTGTTAGCTGTTTTTTTGTTTCCAAGATTTTTGAAAGCAGTATGCTTGAAAGATTAAAGATCACAGAACTCTTTTTTTAAAAAAGTTTTAATACTATCACTAATAAAATATTGTTGACAATTTATCAAACTTTTAGTTATATTTCTTGTATATTTCCTATGTATTTCATTCCCATTTCCTTCCTTTTTATGTAACCTTCCTTTCTTCTGGACACATTTTTTTCTCTCAGACCAAGAAAACATTTTCTGAGTTAGTGTGAAAAGCAGAAGAAACTTTTCCACCATAACTTCAGTTTGTTACTATGACTGATTCTGACTTCTCGCCCTATTTTTTTTGACTCTGTTCACCCCCCGTGTTCCTTATGGTCTTGTTTACTGTTCTATTTTTCATAGTACCCCAGCTGTGTTCAATACAATATCTAATATCTCATATCTAATTTTTGAAAGAGTCCCTGAATATTGGTTATCCCCTCCCGAATTCCTTTGATCTAGTTGGGTATGCCATCTCTTTCCAGGGCACTTCTTTCTCACATACTAGCAAGTATGATTCCATCCATTCACCTCAAAAATATTATTTCTTATTCCAACAAGAACCCATTTGATAAATAGAAATGAGGCATAAAAAGCTTACTTTGCAGCTTTCTTTGTTACTGCATTTTGGCATTGTGTAAAGATGAGTATAAGTTTCATAGACAATAAATCTGACTGTGCATGCTTGATTTGCCTTTATTTCAATGTATGTTGCATTAGCAAACCAATCCCTGCTTACAAGCATGCCAAGGCTACTGTCATCAGTGTAGCATTTAACCTGTATGAGTTCTAATATTTTCCTTTTCTGGGAGATCTTCAAGTGGTTTATACGTAGAAAATCATTTATGCTGCTCAAGTTTTACTACTTCCACTCAGTCTTTTTGAAACCTCTCTGTAAAAGCCTCAAATCAGTGCTGTATGTCAAGAATGCACATTTGCTTTCCAAGTTGCAAATTTTCACATCATTAATGATGTTTTGATTAACAAGTTCAGTTTGCAGAATTTGTGTCAGACAGGAGGGAAAAAACAAACAGTTTGAGGTAGCTCAGCTAGTTGGGAAGGAGACATTTTTTAGCAGTGAAATGAATGTTGCAAAAGATTTAGAGAAACATAACCCTGCGATGACACTTTCATAGTCATTTTACAGAATACAAATGCACAACATCTGATGGTAATTTCGTCAGCTGTAAAGGCTGAGGAGGCACCTAACAGTTATCCCCATGCCTGCTTTTTCTGTGTGGCCTTGGTACCTAGAAAACAGAGGGTAACGCAACAAAAGTATGCGCTTCAGCTAAACGGATTTTCTCAACTTTGTCATTTTCATACAAAGGTGTGACAGTCCTGTTTTTCTTGAGGAACGCAGTTACAAACTGCATAAAAATAAAAAGCTCAAAGAATATTATTTTCTTTTCATGCTTGGCAGCCTGTCAACTTATACAGAATTGCTCTCTAAACCTACTATTAAAAGTCAGTTTTTCTATTATTGTAACTGGATGATTTGGGTAAAGCTAAAGTAACAAAAGCAAAACTTCAGAAAGAAATATTTGTATTCAAGTAGTTTTAAATGGAAGCGTGGAGAAGAACCAAAAAGATCTTTAGATCTTCAAGCATAGGAAGGCCCCTTGTTGTTTCCTTTAGTAGAAGATTGAATTCAAAGACTTTCCTATTTAATTTATTTTACTTTAATGATAGGAAGGAAATTTAGTGGGGAAAAAGAATCCTTTTTAGGTCCCAGCAGGCCTGGACACTTGACCACATACAGGCTTGCCTGCTTAGCTACGGCAGACAAGATAGGACTTCGGAGTCTATCAGCATTAATCTCATTTGGTTGCTATGAGTTGTTAGAATAACATCGCCAATTGCTCTTCTCCAACACTGTTGAGAGACAGCAAATTCAGAGGTGATTAGTGGTGGTGACTTGGAAACACAGCCTTAGTGATCCCTCATCCTCAGCGCTGTCAGCAGCATCCAGCTGTGCAGAGTCAAAAAAAAAGTCATACAAATGAACATTCTGAACTGAGCAATGGTACAGCACTCCCTGAGCAGTTAGAGTGCAAGGGCAGATACAGAGTAGTGTAATAAAAGTGAAAAAAAAGAGGCTGAATTTTCAAGAACTGTCGCTATTCTTTAAATACTCTTTATGTGAGATACCAAAGAGTGTTTTCTTCTTTTTCATTGGGTTTTTAGCACTGTGGACTATGACAAATCCACTAGGGAAAGCAGAACTATCAAATGTGCCATCACTGGGATTTGTTTTCCATACTACAGAAGCACCTGTATCCGACTTCCAAAAATTGCGTGCATGGTATCTGCTTGACTGAGCCAGTGACAAATGAACAAATCAAAAACAGATAATTGCTATAATAGAAAACAGATGTCTTCAGAATTTTAACCTTTTTAGAGACTGCCATTTAAGATCAGTAAAATGCCTGTTTTTGTCAAGGCATTTCATTTCAAGAAGTTAAAGAGATCTCCATCCTCTTCCCAGGGCAAGCCTTGGGAGTGGAGAGCACTAGAAGGCTGTAGAGGAGCCAGCCTCCAAGCTCTACCAAAATAGGCCTCATGGCTTCTGGTAGCACCAGGCTGTAATCTGCAGTTCCTCCTAGCGGAAGGGTGGCTGTACAAAGCACCTGTTTGCACTAGGAACGCTTAATGCACACCACACCTTTCACAAGTAGAATGGGATAAAAATCTAGAGTAGAACATACTGATCAATCTGGCTGGGGAAATTCAGCTGCTTATATTTAATTTTAGACCATAATTACATTCTTTTATTTTAAAAGTACAATTGAAATACACTATTGGCATAGTTTTTATTACATCAACAACTAGAAAATAAATCACAACAGATAAAAGAGAACCAAAAGCACAATGAAAGACTAGGCTCATGGTGGTTAAAAAATATATTAATGCAGATCTCTAACCTTGCTTTTTTCCACTTTGCCTTTATTAATGTTAAAATTTCATAAAATACTGAAGCTTTTTATGTTGATGTTACCTATAGTGGGGAAATGAAAAAGATGTTGATTTAACATCTTTCTACTCCTGTTTTTAAGCATTCCCCTGAAATTCCCAACACTTGAGTTTCCTGTTATTCCATAAAAAGCAAATTACCAGCATGTCCTTCAGGTCTAGTTTTGCAAAGTTACATGTATTTGTGCCTCATGTACAGAAACCTGTGAAAAACTAGATTAAAAATACATATTGGAACATGTCAGTCTGATCAGTTTTCAAATCATTTCTTTCAGTTGTTCCTCAAGAGCAGATAGTCTGCCACAATAGCTTTCTTCCAGGGTTTGATATTTTTTTTGTCAGCCATGAATCCATAGTCATAAACAATTCCTATCCTCTAGAGAAATAAAAACAATTAGCTCCTAGCAATAGAGTTAATTTTGTTATCTTTCAGTCAATGGAATATCAAAATACTTTCCCTAATACTTGAAGTAGGAGCTTAAATGAATAAAAGTATGTTAAGATTTAAACAGGCAACATACGTGTTCAGAATGAAACGCATAGGTTTTCTTTGAGGAAGGGAATGGAAACTCCATTAAATGGACTAGAGATTTAAGACCAGGGTTTTTTGTGCTTATGTACTGTAGGCAGGGCAGGACATTGATCATAGCTGTAGGCGTTGTGAACAGTACTTGGTAAACAGCAGGACAGCCCCTCTAAGAATGCCCCTCTAGCTCTTCACATTATGATTTGTGGTTCAATCTAATGGCAAAGAATTATGTTCATAATTACACCAAATCCTAGTGTAGTTGTATTGTCTGGTTGGAAAACAGAGCATCCTTACTCAGTACAATTCCTACCTTCTGGAGGAAAGTAACATGCTAAATCACAGAAAAAGCCCAAACCTTTGTCATTTTCTATCTGGCATTTGCCCAGCATTAAACAAGGTTTACATATCTACTGCTTTAAAGACAGTGCAAACTTTGCTCTTTAAAGCATTTTGCATTTATATCCTACTTCACAGAATCATAGATCATCCCAAGTTGGAAGGGACCCACAAGGATAATCAAGTCCGGCTCCTGGCTCCACACAGGGCCACCCAAAAAACAGACCATGTGTCTGAGAGCGTTGTCCAAATGCTTCTTGAACTGCAGCAGGCTCAGTGCCACGACCACAGCCCTGGGAAGCCTGTCCCAGTGCCCAACCACCCTCTGGGTGCAGAACCTTCTCCTAACACCCAGCCTGACCCTCCCCTGTCCCAGCTCCATGCCGTTCCCTCAGGTCCTGTCACTGTCCCCAGAGAGCAGAGCTCAGCGCCTGCCCCTCCACTCCCCTTGTGAGGGAGCTGCAGGCCGCCATGAGGCCTCCCCTCAGCCTGCTCTGCTCTGGGCTGAACAAACTAAGGGACCTTCATATGTCTTCCCCACCAGACCCTTCCCCATCATTGTACCCCTCTTTGGACACTCTCTAATAGCTTCATGTCCTTCTTATGCTGTGTTGCCCAAAACCACACACACAGTACTTCAGATGAGGCCGCACCAGCGCAGAGGAGAGCAGGACAACCCCTTCCCTCAACTGGCTGGCAGTGCCATGCCTGAGGTACCTCAGGGTAGTGTTGGCCCTTCTGGCTGCCAGGGCATGCTGCTGGCTCATGTTCAACTTGCCATCAATCAGAACACCCAGATCCCTTTCTGTGGGGCTGCTCTCCAGCCTCTCATCCCCCAGTCTGTATGCACAGCCAGGATTGCCCCGTCCCAGGTGCAGAATCCAGCACTTGCTCCTGTAGAACTTCATTCAACTGGTGATTGCCCAACACTCTAGCTTGCAATTTCTAGACTCCCAAGGCATTTGTGTTCCTTCCAGCTAACCAAAACAACAACAAAAAATAATAGCTCCAGCACTATGACTTCATCGAGCAGTTGACTATTTCTGTTCACTGCTAAGAGCAAGTGAAAAGCACACAAGGAGCAGGGGGGACAAAAGCAGCAAGTCAGAAGTCAGCCCTAGCACCATCTCGTATATGCTTCATCCCATGGTCCTGAGAAGAGGCTTGAGCTTTCCTGAAAGTAAGCAAGGACAATGGTTCAAACTTTTAGAAGCTGTAAATTCAAGAAGTTAACCTTACAGACTAGTCTTCTGTCACCCCCACCTGCATGCCGTTTCCTATTGGAAAGAAAAGATCAGAGCAACAAAAGCATGTACAAACCAGAAAAATTGAATAAATAGAGTGCAAAGGCAAAAACACGACTAAAGATATCACAGAAGAATAAGGACACAATGAAATACTTGTTGGAGAAGCAGTACCCCCTGTTACGGAGGACTAGAAACAGGGGTTGGTAAATCAGTGGTGCCATGCCTGTTTCACGCCATGTCACAGAGGCACATAACATTCCAGAGAGCTTGCATAAGAACTTAAAAGCATGAAAGTTGTGTTTCAGTGATCTGTGAAAAGTAATGAATTGTCACTTCAGCGGTTACACTCACTGTTGTTCCCTCTTGCCCTGAAGTAAGAAAAAGTTTAAATCAGTCGGTAGTGTAACACAAACCAATACATTTTAGGTTATACTCTTGTATACTGTATTCATTCACCCATGTTATAAGCAATTTTGCATGTCTTCAAATGTACAACAAAACTAATTGTATAGTTATATAATCAGTCAGTGTAACCACAGTGAACACTAGACTTCAGCAGATTCGGTCCTTGATAATCTGCACTTAAGTCCTGTGGGAGACCTGGCTTCCTGAAATACAAGATAGGGGAGATTCTTGCTGCTAAGACCACTGTAATAGGAGAAACTGGGTGCAGATAGCATGATCACCACCTCCTAACCTTTTCCTACCTTCTATTACTTACTCTCCTAGAATTGAAGAAAAGTTACCTCTATATTAGTCTTCTTATGGCTGTACTAACTCTATGCCATAAAGAAAAAAAAAATTACTTCTTGGATGGTTCCTATTTTGTGGTTTTACTTTGTGGAACCTGAATTAAGTAAGGTCAGACTGCAGACCACTCTTCCTGTGCAGAGGAATGGCGGTAGCAGGAGACTGACCCAATACAGTCTGTGCACACCAGCAAGGCCAGCTGCTTCTATGCAAACATCCCTTCAGCCTTTGCCACATGGAGAGCCGAGCACAGGTCAGGTTCAGTTGGTGTTTCTGGAACACACTGCAATAAAACAAAACCAAAAACCAGTATACACAACCTGCCACCACCTCACCTTGTCTCTTATCAGTTTGCTTGTTTGCATAGAGAGGAAAGTGTACTAAACTTTTTCTCATTTTTTCCCCTCTCCCACCCCCACTTCTTTTCTGACAGCACGCTACAAGTGAAAGTCTCTGAGCCGCAGAATTCAATAGATGCGAACACAGAAAATGAACATTTGAAGTCCATAAAGATGTGCCTTAATCAGCCCACTGAGTGGAATCTGAGTTTTTCAGCAGCATCTCTCGCCAGCTGTAAAGTTTTTAACCAAAATCTCAAAACTGATGAGAACAAATAGATTGCAGCTGTTCTTGCACTATTATTTTGTACATTGTTCTTCTTTTTTTTTTTCTGCTGAATAATAAGCATTTATTACATTGATCTTGAAATGATCTTGTGTGATTTGGCTTTATATTACTATTAGCATTATTCATTTTGATGTACTTTTTTTTTTTTAAATATGAAGTTTCACATCATGGGATTCTTGCAGTACAAATTTACATCAGAATCAGATATTCCCCTTTAATAGTATTGTGATTTTTCTATGTTCTTTAAGTTTAATTATTTCCCAATTTTATTTTTGTGCACGAAAGTTAATATATTATGTAATTTGTGGCATAGGTCACCATGTAAAGATTTATGGTAATAATTCAAACAAATCTGTAACAGGTGGAGACCGACTACCTCGAAGCAAAGCAGTAAAGAGAAGGTAAATTATCCGAGATCTCCCTTCATCATAAATGGATTGAAATGTATCAAACAACTAGTTTGTTTCTGCAGTATGCTTTCATCATCATTTATCTTGAGAACTTTTGTGTGACAGTGTTTAATGACCGTAATGTCTAAAAGAAAGGCCAACCTTGCAGGAGAATCTCGAATGATTGTCATTCAACTAATCTGTATCTGCACTTTTTGAGGTTTCTGCTAAATGGTCTTTCTTCCCCTTTTGTTTTTATGAATTTATGCCTGACACCAATTAAAATGGATGTAAATGCTCTTCCTATTTCATTTTTTCCTTGTACTTTGGAAATTCAATGTAAACAACAAAATTTTAAACTCAGAGAAATAGTAAATGGTTGTAGCTGACTACATTGTAGACATTCCATACCTAAATCAGCTTTAGCAAGGTTCATGTACTTCATTCATCAAAACTTTCTTAATAATAGAGCTATAACAAGAGTGTTAGAATAAAACCATACAATCTATTTCGCTTTTCTGGAGTCATACATTCAATAGCTAGAGTAGAGGGTTTTTAATTCATTAAGTTGTCTGTCCTTGCAAAGAACAAATTTTCCAGAAGGGCAATTCCTTGGAAGACACTATTTATAAATCAAACATTACAAGGATTCATTTAAAATTATCATCTTAACAAAATGAAGATGCAATTCTTCTTCACAGAAGTGTGTTAGCTTGCAGATGCAATCCAGTAATTCAAATGCAGACTTACTGGAATTCACAACGATCTTAAGTTCTCACAAGGATACTGAGGCACCCAGAAGTCAGACAATGCAGAGTGAACATTCATCGTCACACCACACTAAGAGGGTCTCCATGTACCTTAACTATTTAATGTATTTGAATGCTATGAGGCAAGAGAGCCAAAAGAGAATTCAGCTTCCTGAGGAAGAGGCACTGAAGCTGACTTCAGTGGAGCACCACCAAAGCACAGTGAACAAAAAGGGAGGTAAAAGCCATCTTATAAGCAGTGCAACTAATGCAGCCTTGTCCTTGCTCATGTGCCTGATGGAAGAGGTGCCATATAGGTTTTCTCATACCAAAGACCAAGTATGTACCAAAACTTCTCCCTCACCTTGGAGGTGTCTCACCTCCAAGTAGTTGTCTATTTCCATAAACTTGTAAAAAATACGGATCCCTTCCTCTGTGTCAAACTGAGTTTCAATTGACTGCTGAGTTCACAAGTTTTCAGGTAGGAATCGGATAGAGACATAACACAAGCTCACTTAAAACTTCCTACAGCAAGGCAAGCAGCAAAGCTATAGAGAAGTGTTCTTGGTACAGCACTCACGCTTCATCCTGAGATGTGACTGGCCAAAGGAAATTCTCACCAGGAGAAAAACGTTTTAGGTTTTAGAGACTTTGTAGAGGCAAGCAAACAAAAGCTAGCATAGGATAATCTACATTAGTAGCTTATTTCAAGTTTGACAATGAAAAACCACTGTTAACGTATCATCATTTAGAGTGGAACCAAGTCCTCTGGACTGGATCTAGTTTGGGTTATGCACGCTGAACATCCTGTTGTGTTTAGCCAGCAAAAGGATGCACAGTACATGGTTTAAAGCAACAGAGAGGCTGGAGTTGGGTTTGTTAAGTCAGAATATCTTAGGAATTGAAATTTTATTCCTTGGTCGAGCAGCCAGAAAGTAAGGTACTTTCGCCTCATAGAATTAAAGAAAAGGCAGCAACAGTGTATTATTCTTCCTAGCTAAAAATACTAAGACATTTCACCACAGGTAATAAGATACTTCCAGACTTGCCTCTTTATCACCTCCTACATACACCCCATTTCATTTAAATAGTTTTCTCAGAAATACAGCTGCATACATTTAAACCTTGGTTATTGCTAATAAATAGCTTTGAAAAATGCAACACATCTAATCACGCAATCCTGCAATTAAGCAGCCATCCCTCCTCAGAAGATGATAGTTTGTGAGCGTACCATACTTCCTATTGCACTGCAAACCCTTGGCAGGGTGCAGGGCAGGGGAAGAGCCCAGAGAGGGCAGGAAATTAGCTGCCAGTTGCTGTGGAGCTCCCAGCCCTTGGGAGAACCATGGGGTAATTCAGGCAGGTCCATACTGCAAGCACCTAACCAAAGCCACGTCAGCTGTGGGGTCAGACTAGGCTGTTCAGGGTATTGAGCCTGGTCTTGAAAACCTCCTAGGACAGAGTCTGAACAAACTCTCTATGCAACCAGGTGCACTGCCTGTTCCTCCTTAGACCTGGCCTTCAGCTTATGGCCATTGTTTCTTGTCCTCCCATCATGCAACAAAAAGCCCCAGGTAACTGGGCCCCTCCCAAAGTCTCCGGACTGAACAAACTCCCCAGGTTCTCCTCACAAAGGAAGTGCTCCAGCCCCATTACCAGGTTGAGGGCCTCCACTGGACTCACTCTAGTTTGTCAATGTCTTTCTTCTGTTGCCACCCACCAGTGAAACCATATCCACAGCAGAGACAGCCACTGACTGAGAAGCTTCAGGGAAACCCGATCTTTTAGTGCAGCATTCCTGAAGAGATTCCAGGGACAGAACCTGCATATGTGGCAAGGCACAACAGCACAGCAAGGCAAAACTGAAGGTCTTCAGTTTATTCGGGAAGGCATTCACAAAGAAGCCTTTAAGCATTTTTATTGTTCCTGTTTTTCCTAGAAACTCATTTTAACCAAAATAACAGAAGGGACTACCAGCAGTTGTTGAAAGTGTATTAGTGGCAGAAGAGTGAACTACTCAGAAAGAATACTTTGAGAGAAAATAAAACCAAACCACTAATATTTAAAGTACAAGAGAAACTTTGATTGACAATCAACTGGAAAAATCAAAAAGATATGCTACACCCTTTTGAACTATGTTCAGGCAGCATTCAAGGAGAAAGGCAATGTCTCTGATCTCAAGTGGTTGCATGCATGCAAATTCACGCTGGGAACACAATTTGAAAGAAAAGAATTATCAAAAGAGGGAGCTCAAAACTTCAAAATTCAGTTTAAAACGATGAATAAAAATAATTCATCACAGTTACATAAGCCTCTGAATAGCAAATATTGCAGCACAAAAATGTGTCATGGCATGTTGTGGTTTGAAAGATTTCCAACAAAAACTGAAAGGGATGAAAAGCAACACAGTTCTGTCTGTTTTCTATATGCAAACTTTAAAATAGGATAGTAGTTTGGGCACTACACTTTGGAAATGCTACTTTTCACTTCTGTTGTCCCTAAGCCATTTCAGAGAAATACCAAAGATCATAGCAATATATTGATTTATCTTAAACAGAAGTTCCTTAGAAAGCTGTACTTGACATCAGCAGTTGATATGCACATGTTGAGCAATCGACAAGTTTTCTCTGACTGCCTTGGAAATTATCTAAATTATAACACAGAAGGACATGATTGACGGTGTTTCCAAACCAAAACCCTAACATTTCCAGAGTAAATATGCTCAGCCAACAGTGAATATTTGGCACAGTTTGATCTTCTATTGTCTCTGCAAACTTCAGATTTTTCCTTGTCATTAACAAAAAGGTTTTGATCTTCAAAGTTACATACCAATCACAGTTGTCTGCCACTGTAAAGAGATAACATGCAGACCTTAACAAAGTGGTTGTTTTTTTTTTGTTTTGTTTTGTTTCTTGTTTTTTTTTTTTTTTTTTTTCTTTCCTTATTGGATCTTATTTTGTACCACAAATATTTTTATGCTTTTAGAAAAGCACATCAGTGATTTTATATAACAAGGCCAAAGTCATAGAATCAGAGAATGGTTTGGGTTGGAAGGGACCTTAAAGATCACCCAGTTCCAGCCTCCCTGCTGTGGGCAGGGACACCTCCCACTAGATCAGGTTGCCCAAAGCCCCATCCAGCCTGACCTTCAGCACTTCCAGGGAGGGAAGAGTCCCCATCTTTCCTGTAGGTCTCCTACAAGGTCAGTAAGAGGCTTCCAGGCTTTGATTTGTAGAATAACAGCTTTACCATATTGACGTCATTTAAAAATAAAACAGACATTTATCTCCAGGAAGCAGAATTCACAATTAAGATGAAATCTATTTTTTCTAGACAGTCAGCAGGTACTCAGGCCAGGAACGAAAGAAAGAAGGTGCATTAAAAGCAGGTACATTCAAAAGTGCTGCCATCACACACAACCACTCCAGCTCAAACATTCTGTCTGAATAATGTTAAATATAAAAACAACTTTGAAAAAGTGTAAGTTGGCAACTGTTAAGTACTTACCACAAATAGCAATTTTCATTTGCAGATAAAAAGCCGCCTTCTTTTTAAAGTAAAATAAATAAAATCACATTTTGTTCAGGCAATATTTTAATGGTTATTTTATTACAAGAATGATGTACTTCACATGGGGAAAATAACCAAAAGCACTTTAAAAAAAAAAGTTCCTTTTAAAAAAAAGTTCCTATAAAAATCTGGAATTATAAAAGATTCAATACTGAAGGAGTTAGATGAGACTAAAAACAAAACAGATCTTACTTTTTCAAGTAACTACTAGCATTAGCGAAGGACATTTTCTCTCATTTTGTCTTCATTCATCTGCTTCCCTACGCAAAAGGCTTGAAAGATTCATTCTTGTTTTTTCAAGTGCTAATGTTTTTGCTCGTCTTGAAGGCCTTGAACTGGGCACTGGGACTGATTCTGGAATTTCATCATCACTGAAATAGAAAATATTTTAAATTATGACCAGAAAGATTAGGCAAACTAAGAGTTTGTTAACAGAAAATCTTGAAGTCTGTGTATAACAAAATCTTGGTCTTAAAGAACAAAAGTACTTCTTACTGATTTTGTACTTAGTGGGTTACTTGCTTGAAAAAGACATCACAACTGAAGCATGTAAAATTACAGAGATTATATTTTAATCCTGCAAGATCTCAAGAGAAGGAATGCCATGCGTATATTCATTTATCACTCATTTCTAAAAGTTTTTTAAATGTAGAAAGACAGGAACAAAAATAGCAGCCAGAAATGTGGTGGGGGAAAAAAAGAGAACAACACAAAGAAGTCAGAATCCTTCACAGAGCAGTTATTAAAACAAAAAGCAATTGAAAGAATAGCAATGCAACCAAAAACTTATCTTTTGACAGACAGAATGTATGTTAACTGTATGTAGTAAACATACCTGAAAATTAATAACAACATTTAAAGTCTTCAAACCTACTATTGCATTTCAAACATATCAGTTTAAAGAAATGCTTTTTCTTAAATATTTACTTTTACGTTAGGTTTTGAGAAAGAAAAGTATTCCCTTCTAGTGAGGAATTAAATTGCTTTGCTGGAACTGCTAGAATCATGCTTTTGAAGGTGGAAAGTAAACAATTTACCTTTCACTACCAGATTTTGCACTTGCGCTAGTTTTTCTTCTGCTCACAGACCTTGTTACTGCTGCTTTTCGTTGTCCTAAATATAAACAAAAGTCTTTTTGCATCACATTATTTCTTTTGTTAAACCAGTTTTGTATCTTTTCCTCAGTGTCTGATGTTCCATTGAAACATATAACATGCAGTCACCACATTAGATAGAATATTTTGTTTAGACAATACAAACAATAAAAAGCCCTTGAGATAATACTTCTCACGTAAACATTTGCACATTGTTATAAGTGGCTGTGACCAAATTATCTTGATATTCTGTAGTCACAGGGAGGTTTTTTGTTTGGTTGGTTGTTTTTTTTTTGTGTTTTTTTTTTTTTTTTAAAAACTTTTAACTCTTGTTGGGAAAGACTAACAGAACAAAAGCCTCCGCAAAACAGATGATTTTAATCTTTTAATAACTTTTTTAAAAACAGATTACAAAGACTGAATTGTTTAAACACAGAGAGAGGTTCATAAAAAATTATTTTATTTAAAACAGATAACGTTATAGCCAGAAACATCCAGTGCATACCTCTGCCAGTTTTGTTTCTTGTGGATTTCAATTTTGTAGTAGCTTTACTTTTAGCTTCATTAACTGGAGTATGAAGAGCATCTTTGGTATTCTCTGTTAAAACAGAATAACGTATGAAGAAGTCAATCATCTCTCAACTTATCATATGTACTTTAAAGTACTATCAGTACACTTTGAACATTGGCTATTATATAAAAAGCCATACAATTTTAACTCCACTTTTCCTTAAACTAGAAATGAATTAATAAGACTAGAAAGCAGCTTAAAATGTCACTCAGTCATAACACTGTCCCATCATAGGTCAATCATGTATAAACTACTCCTGACAACTATTTAGACCTCCCTTAGTATTTCTGACAATTTTAGGAAGTCTTTTTCTTCAGCAATGTATGTTACTGCTAGGAAGTTTGTTTTTTTTTTGTTGTTGCTTGTTTGTTTTTTCCTAATGTCAAATCTAGATCTACTTTGCAGCAATTGAAGTACAAAAAGTAAAGGGTTTTGCTCACAGCTATCATTTCCGTATTTGAAGAGGTAAATATTGGATTATTAAAAATAAAGCAAATTTATTTAGGTGGCATTGAAAGAGAAAGGAAACAATGCTTTTCTCCTACTGCTTGCCTAAAGCGCTCAAAATTCTTCTTTCATGAGAAAATCATACCAAAATACTATTGGCTGTTAGCAGAAAATGGTTCAAATAGAAAGTTGCTTTCTCAAGACCAGCTAGCTTCTCTAGCTTCCCATCCAATAAATATTTCAATACAGAAACATAAAACATAAAAAAAATAATTTGACACTTTCAGAAGCAACAGATCAACGCCTTGAAATAATCCACTAGAAAATAAGCTTGTTTTAAGGGGGATATTCTGCTTAAAACAGTTACATGTCACTATCTTTGATTTATTGCTTCAGGTAAACCTAAACAAGTTTCATCTGATTCCTTTTTTTAGGCTTCCAGCAAAACATACTCTGCTAAAGCATGTGTAGCCACATAAGCTTTTCAGACAGCAGAAAGTCTTCCAGCTACTTTCACAAATAGCAATAAAAAGAAATCTGGCTCCAACGTATGAACTAGTAATAAGGAAAGACCAGTGTCAACAGTTTCAGTGCGTATCAACTGTACATTGCTATAATACAGTCTGCAAAAAGTACAGACATGGTAATTCCATAGTCCATTGGAGCCTTGGTGACTCACATTCTAAAGCTGAGTTAGTCAATACGACTTAGCAGGCAGATGAGTATGTCAAACAGCTTTAAAAAAAAAAAAAAAAAAAAAAGCTAATACTTTTGTCAAAAAGAAAGAACTGTAGGCTAAGACTCGAAATATACTGGTTAAACTAGAGCAATAAGGAGAATAAGAAATCAGAAAAACTGATCGCAAAGCAATAAAAAAGAAAATGCTTAACAAACATATTAAACAGGATACATTTTTACTAGTTACCTTTTCCACTTGTTTTTTTTCCAAAAGTAGCTTCATTTAGGAGAGAAAAAGCTAAGACTTGTTTTCATACAATCACTCACTTGTACCTACTGAAATACACCTCTCCTGAATTACCTTCTTCATTTCTAAGGGTGTTTGCAGGTAACGTAGCGCCAGTTTCCTGCATCCCTTCAGTGAGGCCTGTTTCCTTTGTCTTTTCAGAGTGGCTTTTGCTCGCATTAGAGCCTTTGGTCAGGTTCACCTTGATCTTCTCAATCGCTCTTTGACACAATTTATCTTTCACTTCCTGGGAAGAAACACTTAACATTAAATGCTACTTCATTTTACAGCCATTCCTTTTATCAAGTTTACACACTAATAGGACTAGTTAAATTTACTCTAAGAATGACAAAAAGTGTCACAAAGTTGATTACTCTAGCTGGAAGGTGAAACACTTTCTCCATCAACACTGGGCACAGAAACTCCAGAAGAATTTTTATTTTAATCTTTTTAATAGGAAACCTGAAAAAGCACTAAAGTTATAGGACCTTTCCAGGTGAGTCCTGGAACATTGCTACTTCTTGATGTTATGCCCAGAGGGATCAGGACTCTCCAACACTTCAGCATAACACCATCTTCCTCTGTGCCACTCCCAACTTTTATTTTATATTTATCCAGAAAATGGATAAATGTAAAAGCTTTCACATCAGACTTGTAATCCCTTCCTACTTCATCTTAAACCAAGCACCCTTTTCATGTTGCCTAATGATCTTACAGTTACAATCCAAGTTAAGGCATAAAATTTCAACTGTTAATTATTAATAAGCCATACAAACTGTGAAAGACAATATTCAATTTTATTTACATTTAAAAACTAAGAACTAACTACACACTGGTTACTATAAGACCTTACAGTTTTGAACTGTATTAACTTGGACAGTTATCGCTGTCTATGGTAGCTGAAATACGAAAATCTGAGCTGAGACCACTGTATAACTTACATAAATAACCTCATCAAAAATTAATTTTTCAAAGACTGGTTAAAAAAAGTAATTCCAATCACATTGTCATAGTAAGCAGGCACTTCATTTTTAAGCATTTAACCATTTGATAGTAAAATTAAATAAAAAGCAAGAACCATGTTATTTATGCCCTACCTCTAGAATCTCATCAAGCAGAGTCAGAAGATTCTCTGTGGAAGAACTACTGAGTTCTAACATACTTAAAGCTTTTGCATAAATACGAACATCTGGTGCAGTTGGGTCCGTCAAGATTTCATTGCAAATTTTCAGTGCTAAACTATCATGCACTGTGAAGTCCTGTAAAGGAAAGAAATCAATACCTGAAATTTCTCTGAAAATTATTTACCAAAGAATGAAGTCATGCTGGTTTAAGCAGCTAATAACTAACTTTACATAGTAAATATTTTCTAAAAATATAGTATTTTGACAACATACATGAATGTATTTTTAAAAATGTTTTTTTTTTCCTGTACAGGTAATTAAGGATGGTGCAAGTTCCTGCTAGCATTACTTCATTGTAAGAGGGGAGGGGATGGAGAGAAGGAGAATGAAGCTAAGAGTTTTCATTGCCTGTACTGTCAGTTGCTTAATCCAGACTCTGACAGTAGGAATCTCTGAAGGCCCAACAAGCAGCTAGCAGTTCTTAATCTCTAGACGCAAATACTGCTTTCTTTCAATTTAACCCACTGTACCTGATAGTCTAGGGACTTTTTGACCCGAGGGTTCAGTCCACTTGGTCTGGTCAGGTCCACTAATAGTTCAGAAACATTACTGGTGTCTACTTCAGCCAAAGGGGAAGCTGCAGGAGCATTTAACAGCGTTCGCAGAGTTGGAAGGTAAGCTTCTTCAAAGCATTCCTGGTTAGACCTGTTTCAATTGAGTCAAACATTAGTAGCACAAGGAGACAGAATTAAACATTAATTCATCCCTAAATCTTCTCCTCTATGATTAAAGTTTACAGACCCATTACAATATATTTTAGCTGTCAAAGCAGGGGGGGGAGCAGCCAACCTTATTAGAGACAGGCAGCAGGATCAAGACAACAAAACGCTTCACAGAACCAACTCCTTTTACATTTCAGCTCATTGTTTTTTCAAGGAAATTTTAGGTAGCACTTGTATCTCAAACAGTTTGCAAGTTCATCCTTACCACTAAAAGCCTAACTGATATATACAGACGGATACTCTCTCAAGGGACAGAAATACACTTCCCTATATCTTTATTTTTCTTGTGCTAATTCCTCCTTCCTGCTAGTAGTTTTCTTCAGGGGCACATATCTCACTGTAAGAAAAACAATGAAACCGGGCAAAGAAAGGTGGTGATTAACAAGATTTTGAAAGAAATACTTGGGTTTTCTTCTCAGAAAAGTTCATAACTCCTGCCAAGCAAGCCTAAAAATCACGTAGATGAACGTGGTTTTGCAGCAAGTTGTCTAAAGGTGTAGTTCCATAAGATGGGTAAAACAAATTAATAGGAAAGTTGCCAAAAATTACAAGGTACTGGTTGGTGAAGCAAAGTTGTGGTTTTTTTTTTTAAACCTCAAATAATTGTTCACCTCCTATTTGAACCCAACTAACTGGGGAAGAAAGCTAATGAAGTCAATAATGATTTCCAAAAAAAAAAAAAAAAAAAAAAAATCAGCTTGCTTGCCACTAGATGCAAGTCAAATGAGCTGACCAAAAGACCTTGTGAGCACTATAACTGGGGCAAGAAAATACAGAAGCAAAAACTCTCCCATTCAGCAGTTTTATGCTTTAAATTGGCTGAAGTACAACTGAAGTATCATTCAGATTATTTCCTGCAAGTTAGAAAAATAAAATAAAGTCTAGTAACATATAGGCATAAGGCAGAACATTTTCCTCTGAGGCTGCCAGGGAAATTATTACTCTTTAATAAACATTCCATGAATAAGAATTGTTCACCAGTTACAGGACCTCGTCCCTGTTACTAACATGCCATGCCATTCTTCTGATATGACAGAATATCACTTATAAAAGCCAGCAGCAACATTTGTTTACCACACAAAGTTCAAATATTAATTTTAAAAATTAAGCCTCGACTGTATCTGATCAGAGGGAAAAGTCAGAGCAACATGCAGAAAACAAACAGAATTTAAAAGTTCAGCAATAGATCAGTACCAAAATTAGGCACAAAACCCAGCCAAAACTCACACATTTGCCTTCGTTTTCCTTTTCTGAATGGCAACTTTGCAGACTGCTCTGAATCAGCTGCCACAGGGTAATTAATAGTTCTCTTCTGAAAATACAGTATTGGTAACTGAAGACACTCCATGATTCATCTTAAAATGAACCATTTGTGAGATCCAGAATGCAGGTAATGTTCTGGACAGAAAATTAATGAGGTTTCCTAGTTTAACAGAGATTCTGAATTAGTGAGCCAGACTAAGATTTAGGATTTTTTTTTTCCTCCATTGATTTTTCTACTTTTTGCTCAAAGCATGCACCCTGCCCCAGAGATCATCTGTGAGGTGCAAAGAATTGTCTTGTTCACAAATAACTTTGAAATACACAGAATTACTCAGGTGGGCCTCAGTGAGACAATCATTAGGACTCATAATAAAGAGAGAGATACATAGGGTCAGAAGACATTCACAGGTCAAAGAGATCACCAGTGGTATAAGCTTATGCTCATTATTCAGTATCAAAGGTATTGGAAGCATACAAAATTAGGTTTTTGTTACCTATTTTCAATAGCACTTAAACAGGGAAAAACACATTGAAGTAGACTGGTTACTTTTCCCATCATTCTTCTGATAACAGCAAAAAATACTCAATCCGCCTCTCCTTCCTGACAACCAAGTCCCCTTTGAACTATGCTAACTCTAACTGTGGCAATTTATACACCACAAAAACTTCAATTTGTTTTGGAAAAAATACATAAGGTATGTATTTTTTATGTAACGTTGCTAAGTTAAATCTTAGCCATAAAAAAGAGGGGAGAGAGGAGGCAGAGAAAACCCCACCAAGTTCAGACTGGCAAGAGCTGAAAATTAAGTCAAAAAACACTTTGAGCAAGTAAAAGGACTAGAGAATTATTATTTAAGCTCCTACCCCCTTAGATAAGCCCTTTGCCTCCTCTGTCCAGTATCAAACTAAACAGAAGATTTTGAATCTTCTGTGGATTTTGTTTGGCATATTCTTTGGCTAAGAAAACAAACAAAAAAACAGCCTGTTTCTTTGAGAACTTGCTGGACACTTTATTCTATTTTGAACCATGCCTCATAGCTGCTCTTAAGTGACAGTTCAAAGCCCACCTGTAGTGTTCAACAGCATAAATAAAGTACATATTTTAAAACTAATCTTTAAACTGAATATCCAGAAGAACTGTTTCACTCAAGCAGTCCTAGGAAAGAAACAAATAGGTCACAGAAAAAGAAGGAATTAATGGAAAGTTTTCAGAATGGTCATAGGTTGAGTTTACATACATTCAAAAGTAATATGCACAGGGGTCCGAGCAAGACCATTAGGTTTAATTTGCATTTGTGCAATTTGAAAAGGGTTGCTAAAGCTGCTACGACCAACATACATTTTCACATAATATTTTACAAAGGCCATACCTATCTGCATAAGCAAATAAAGGGAAGAAAACTCCCAGACAATGCCTAAGCTGAGTATCCTCTTCAGTCACGGGATTATACCACAACAAAACAAGACGAGAAAGAAGTTTGGCACTATTCAGCCTCCCGGAGAACATGAGTTTGGCTATGCCTTCTGCGGCTTCTGTCCTAAGTTCTGAAAACTGAAGAAAAAAATTATCATATACACAGCATACCTACCACAGTGTCAGCATTTCCACTAATATTTTGTAGTAACAGTCTACATCCTATTGCAACTATCAGTTCTCTACATTCATGTATTTGCACCTGCAGAGAATTCAGAAGTTGGCTTAAAAATAACATTAGTCAGTATCAGTGGCAAACTTACACTGTTTTAGGGCAACTATTCTAACATTAAACCATTCAATTACAGGTAATGTAATGTTCAAATGCAACATAATAGAATGGTAAGCTTTCTGTCAAAAATTATTTTAGAACAAAAACAAGGCATGTTCTGTAATAATTTCTTACCTCGCTGTCTAAAAAACTAGAAAGAAGTTGTAAGAAGCTCTGAATTGTAGCAGTCTCTTCTTCCTTCTCTGTTGTTTTACTTTCTTCCTCACAATTCTCATTTCCACTTTGTACGTCTTCACTTTGAGACTCATCGTCTGGTCTGGCTTTGAAAGGCTCGATCCCAAAGAGCATCAGCTGATCAAAGACTGCCTTTAAAGCACTCAGCTTTATCTTTATATTATCTACTTGTAAAACCTAGGTTTAATAATGAAAATACATCCATAATGTTACAGCATACCAATGTTAAGCATAAGTAGATATTAGCTTTTTTTGCTTTAGCAAGATTATTCCAAGCACTATACAAAATTTCCCAAATTAAACAAAGTTCAGACTCCATGAAGGTATGATATTAAATGAAGCTTAAACTGAGATTTATAGTATTCTGAGAATTTCTCAACTTATCTATGTAATTTCTATTACCAAAAAATAAAAAATAAAATCTGACCAACTTCACTCACAGAGGGCATGAGTGTACCATGCATGTATGAGATGTAACCTTATCGTTCAACTTCTATGCAGACATTGGACAAACAGAATCCTCCCTAAACAATCTATTTTCTAATGAGACATAACTAAAGGCAGATTGAAAACATTTTGCTAGTTTTTCAGGAACTCTAACTTCTGCTGATGGCTCAAGCATCTTGTCTGATGAGAACATGCTATCTCCACACCTTCAAGCCAGGGTTTGAAAAGTAGACATCTGATGCTCAACTGATTGTATAAAAGAACATTTACTACGAAGATGGCATAATTCCAACATCTCCCATTCTCATGAGTCCAGCCAATGCATCCCATGTTCATAGGCATTTGACCACAGTATTAAAACAAGCAAAACACTATCATTTGCTGGTTTTAATATTGCTTTATGTTCTAATTAAGAGCCCTTCCTTAACCCATACAAAATAAGTAATTTGGAAATTAAATCATATGTCCGGATTACAGTAAGTAACAAATGTAAGTAGTCACATTTTTCAGTTTGTTTTCCAAAGAAAGGAAGGCTTACAGAATCCTACAGCTTCTCTATTCTACTTTGTAATAACATATTTGACTGATCTCATGCAGACTGGGAAGAGAAAGTGAGATCTTATGAATAAAGAGTTCCTAGAAATTCTCAAAACAGGTGGCCTTACAAAGGAAATGCATACTACCAAGATGTAATAATACAAGCTTAAATATTTTTACACATCAGAAAAATCTACATGAAACTACACTCTCCAGATCCAGATCTTCAGCAAATCAGGAATCATTGCTACTCAAATAACATGTAGGATAACCTGCAACAGTAAATAAAACTACTCTTGGATCTCTTGGATCCAAGTCACATAAGCCATCAGTCTACTTCCCATCAGAAATTTTACCTGTAACAGCAATGCAAGGTGTTTTCGGGCAAATTCTTTGCTCTGAAGGCCACAACAACCTAAACACAGAACTGCCATGTTTCTCACAGCTGGATGGACATCCGCTATGCCAGGAAGTATCTGGAAACAGTAATATTTAATTTGTAATTGAAATACATAAATTGAAAATAGAAAATCGGCTACACTGTTTAACTTTTCCTTACCCTGAAACTAGAAATAACGTAGTACATTACAGGATTGGAAATTGGTGACTACTATATACTCTGTTTATCAAGGCATAAACAGAAACATTCCGAGTACACTGTTTGAAGTCAGTACTAGAAGAATGGTTCACATGAGCATTGTGCTTTGCATTTGTTTTAATAAACATTTGTTTTCAAACCAAATCAAGTTGACCACTCATTGTGAAATGAAAGACAAACCTACACATTTCTTCATAAAAGACATTAGCATTCTTGCAGAGAAACAATACCCGATTCCAAATTGCAAAATACAGATGTGACTTCCATTTACTTGGAATAGTTTTGAGAAATCAATGGTAAGAATCCACATGAAAGAAAAGAGAGGCTCCATACAGGAAGCATGCTACAATGATGTCATTCTATACTTTGGCATTGATTGAAGAGTTTAAGTTTAAAAAACAACAAATAAAATATACTAAAGCATGTAATACGTGAAAACCCATTAGTAACAACAAAATGAAAGCAGGATCTTGGAGAAAGAAAAGTGGAATAAACAATGAATGTGAAAATTAAAGAAAGACCTAATTAAAAAGGGGTCTGTAGGACACATCAGAACTGATTTCTTAGAATACTATTATACATCTGAAAGAAATCAGGTGTGGTTCCACAATATTTAAGCCAATCTAAATTGGTGTTGTAATTTTCTTTCCAGTTTGCATTTTAAGAATGCCCATACTGAGTCAAATCATCTGGCCCATTGCCCTGTTAATAACAAAGATCAAAACCAAATTCCTACAAAATATTACATAAACAGGCTAAGTAGATTCTTCCCAGGAATTCTTGATGAGGTCCCAGCAATTCACAGCTGAGACAGCTGTGAGACTGTTCTATCTACCTAATTTCCGTAATACTTATTTTTATTGAACTTACTCAATATTCCTTAAAATTTATGCAAGAGTTCAGCATGCACGCATCCCGTGACAAAGGATTCCACAGATTACATATTAGGAGAAGAATCAACTCATTTAATTCATTTGTTCTGAGCTTGCTAGTTGCTAGCTTTATGCGGTGAAGTGATCATCCAATCATTCACTTTCTCAGATGTGAACCTAAGTCCTCTTTTTTCCAGGTCAGAAAAAGGTAGCCTATTTAGTCACTCTTCATTCAGAAGCTGTTTTGTAAATTTCCTCGCTACCCTTCTCTTGACCACTTCCATTTCAAATATAACCTTTCTAGACAGAGGGGATAAGAATTTCCTTCAGTATTCCGATGGTGTACCACCTGTTCATACAGTGGCACATTGCTTTTTTCCCCACTTTGTTCTCTATTACCTGCACAGGAAAGAGTTCATATCTTCTTGAAGCAGCACACTCAGCGATAGCTAACATTCTATGTTATTTAGGAACATTTGTCCTAAAATCCACACTCCTCACAACTGAAACTAAGTACATTTTGCAGACTGTAAAAGGCCTACCATGCGACTGCATTCATTATTCAGTACAGAAACGTTTTGCTCTTCAAAGGTGCCAAGAAAACAGAGGCACAAATGCTCTACAATAAAATAACTTTCTTTGTACCAGGCAGGGATGAAAGAAAAGTCTACAAGGGCTCCAGCCTCTTTCCGATGAAGAGCTTTTGACTAGCTCCAAACAAAGGTACTTTGGAGTTCTTTATTAAAGATGTCATACCTTCAGCTAATAGAAAATCCAAGTAATTGAAGTACAAACAAAGGCAGTGTGCTTAAGCAGCACACTAGAACTCAGCACTGTCCAACACTGTCAAACATTAGTCAGCTATTTACCATATTCCCATTTTATTTTAGTAACTCTGCTGCATCCAGTTCTGATGTAGATTCTGAGCTGAGAACAGCATATCTGGACTGCAACTCCAAGACACCTGGTTTTGGTAAGGCTTAAAGGCATCACACTAAGGTACAGCACAACTCTGAAACAATCACGAACCATCCTGCTAGCACCTAAGTGCTAACTGTGACATACCTATTTTTATTATCATATAAAGCAGTATTTATTATTACATACCAAAGATTCAATTAGCTCGTTAATGGTTGGACCAATTCCTTTAGAAAGGGATATCATCTTGAGAAGCTCACAACACATCAACAAACACTTCAACAGTGTTTCAGGATCATTCTTCAAGGTGAGTCAGGAAAAAAGAAAAAGGTCATTATTACAAATGGTGGCTGTGATGAGGAGAACAGGGACATTAATCATGATTATTTGCTACCCAAACAAACATTTCCTGTCCACTACACATGATTGGCAAGATAATTAATCAAAATTAATCTGTAAGCAATGATGAAAAGAATCAGTTTCATGTTTTCAGTTGGTTATATTAGTAAATACAGCAAAAGCAAGATCCTTTTAGAATTCTTCAGTCATCCAAGGACAAAAAAGAAGCTTACTGTAATCCATTATGAACAGACATCAAAACACAATTAGCATTTGGTAATACAGGAAGGGAAAAAGAAACCTTTTCCACACGCATTTCTTTAATTTCAGGTTCCTCTGCTTCTTGTATCAGATTGGCTTTTATGTGTTCCAACTCAGTTATTTTCTCTTTTAATACAGATGCTGTACTAAAATCCTGAAGAGAAATGCATTCTTCCAAAGCTGTTTTTGCTTCAAAAAGTTTCACTTTTATTTCAGCCAACTGAAATATAAAGTACAAGGAAAACATTGCAATATTATAACCTATGTTGTATCAGCCAACATTAATCAATAATGCACATTTACATAAAACTTATTTGATAGATTAGAGTAAAAAATATTTTTCTTCATTTGCCTACCTTAACCTGTCGCTTTCTTATTTCAGAAGCTTCAAGAGGCTGTTCAACAGAAACAATCGGCTCACGAACCTCTGAGATGATTTCTGCAACCTGTTGTTACAATCAGAATAAAAGTGCAAGTAACTTCAGCTTAGATGTCAGATCCAATGCATTTAATTTTTACAGACTTAAGATACCATGCTTCTGAAACTTCTGTGTAGTTTTTCTTAGCTGTTAAGTCACTGCAATAGGACTTATTTGACCGCTATTCAATGACAAGGAGCCTAAGCATCAAAGTCCAGTGATTTCCCTTGTTAGGCAAGTATTTGGTATGTTGAGTGTTCTCTACTATTAGCTAAGTAAACAAGAAGATAGACTGCATATCCTTTAATATCCTTTAAGTTATGAATTTCTATGCAGACAATTCACAGGCACTGCCTCCTCTAGGTTTGAGCACACATTTCAAAAAGAAAGACTAGTAACAGGAGTAAGGGTTTGTTTTTCTGTTAGTATGTTTTTAAATCTTAATATTTCAGTCAAAATACAGCTAACACTATCATTTAAAGGTCTATAAACCACCACATATATTTTAATATATATAAGTATATATATATAGTATATATATTTAAATACAGTATATATATATATATTATACTATATAATATAGTGTGGATATATATAGTATATATAAATATAGTAAATATAGTATATTATATAATATATATATATATATTATACTATATATATATATATATTATACTATATATATATATATATATATATATATATATATATAGTATAAGGAGCAATATAAGTAATTGAATTCCAAGCCAAATACATGCATAGAACTGGAAGCAGAACTAGTCTGAAGGTTTTTCAGTTGGTTAGAGGTTTCTTTAAGGTGAGGCACATTACGTTAATAAAAAATTAGATGAAATATAAGGAAAACTAAGGAGTGCGATGAGGACAGTCTTAATTTGATTTGCCTTGTATCAGATTGCCTCAGTTTAACTTCTGTTTAACTCAGTTAGTTTTAGCTTTATCCAATAAACAGAATGTATTGAATCACTGCATTTCACCAGCACATTAGAAAAGCATACATTCTCTGTTATTATCGTAGCTCTAAAATTACTATGGCTCTCCCAACATAATCAGGGAACAAACCTATACCCTAGCTTTACCCACTAGACTGAGGCTTTCCAGAAGTGGTCTCTGTTCATAAAGTCATTTAAAGTATTTGAGCAAAACCAAGAGTCCATGTTTCAGGAGTCAAGTTGAAATAATTATGCTGCATATAGGGACTCTGCTATATAAAATATTTTTCTTACAAGGATTTTTAGAACTGCTCTCAGCTGAAAAGAGGGAAGAAAAATCTGAAGTCTGGAAACACATACTATCCTTATTTTGAATGTCCTAGTCAAAACCAGTTGGATCTAGTATGGCAAAGGATTTTGAAACAGGCTGTTGAAGTGTAATACTTTCCTAATTTGAGAAGTACATTTACAAAATCAGCCAAATACTCTCAAGACAGAGCTCTTCATATCTTCATGAGCACAAAATGCAGCAATGCCAAGAAAAAAAAAAAAAAAAAAAAGGCGGAGGCTGGTATGGCAGGGAAGAACATAAATATGTTTCCAAACTAAAAATATTTTAATTCCTGATATTTCATTTACAAAAATTTATAAATGCTGTTTGATGCACAGAGAAAGCAGAGCCCAGAAAACAATGAGCCTTTGGAATTACTTACAATTTGAATCCTTCTGTCATCATCCTTAATGATATTAAGTAATCTTTCCACAAGCAGAGGCACAAGGGCTGTTGAAGTGGCAGGCAGAATGAGAATCTTTTGTAAAACAAGTAACAGATGCTTTCTGCATTAAAGAGAAGAATAAAAATAAATCTATTTGCTTATTCAAGAAAACTGAAGATATTTAAGAGCTATTATTTTACCTACTTTGAGTTAGTGTTATGAATATATTAAAAGAGAAGCTTCTCTATACAACTATTTAATTGCTGAATGTGCTTTTGTAATTAGTAGTATTTATCCTCTCCCAATTTCACCTGATACCTCTCAATTAGAAAATGCCGTTTTTTGTTTTTTTTTTGTTTGTTTGTTTGTTTTTTAAATCAGTTCTGACTATTGTTGAAAGAAAGACCATTCCAGTAAAAAACAGCGAAAGCATTAATAGCATGGCATGCGCTTCCACAGAAATTATCTGGCTGGAAACTTAGAAAAAAAGAATAAAAATTAAACTATCCTGACAGTCAGGCATTACACAGAATGAATTCCACTGAGGGTATAACATTGTTACCATGTTTGTACTATCACAATTTCTATTTTTCTGAAAACATATGTGATGGTATGAACTTTCAAATTTATTCCTTTACTACTTCACATGCAGAGGCCATTCAAACTATAAGATCATCATCTCAGCTAACAGTCCAATTCAGCTTGACATCTAAAACATCTGTACCTTTCTAGGCTTTAGCAAACGGGACTTAAAACTCAAGAAACTCATAGGCTACCTACTACAAGTCATCTGTGAGACTATGATCCATTTATGTCCTCTTTTTTTTTTTGATATACCAAATGAACAGACTTGTAACTTCATAATCTCAAGAACATGTTACAAAAACAACCAATTTTGGTCTCCCCAAACAATGTTATATATGCATTAAACCTCATTTTTCCATAAAAGCAAGCAGGCAGTACTTCACACCCTTTGGGGAACAATTCCATTAAAGAGACAGTGCCTTTTTTTCCCAAGTATCAGAGAACCATATTTTGTCCATTTGATGAGGTCATTTTCCCAACAGAGACTTTATGCCTGTCCACAGGCATGTGTCATAAGCCTAACAACACAGATTTCCTATTTAAATTTACCTTCCTCCCTCTTCAGTGGTATCCATGCAGCCTATAATATGAATCAGTTGGTGGCCTATAAATTCTTTTGTCATCAGGTTTTCGAAACAAGTGAAGTCTTCTTTTTGTTCTTCACTAAGAACTGGCATACTTTGAATGTAACTGAATAGAAGCAGAACAGATAAATTACTTCAGAATCACTGTTGGAATGAAAAAAACACACCACAAATACATGTTCAGAAATGTTACATTGCCTACAAGAAAAAAAATCACTAAAATATATATCTTTTAAATTATGTATCTGAGCAAGTATGCCGACACAGAAGAACAACAATCTGTTGTCAGATGCACACAGCCACACAGCACAGAAAGTGTAATCACTGTCTTGTTTATTCATTTTCCTACAGTCACTGTTCTTTAAATTTTTATCTCTTAACTTGAGCGTGTAAGCTCAGAAAATCCAGCCCGAAGCGTATGACAATTGTCATATAGTGTATCACATTCGATGCTGGATATAATGTAATACATAAAAAACAAATATGAGCTTTGAAAAAGATGCTTGTTTTTACAGATGCTTTGTTCTGCATATATTTCTCAGCAACAGCTAAGTTTAGTGATTTTTTTTAATTCTTCAGAATTAGGAAAAAAGCTTAGCACATAGCTACTATTTAAGACCAGCTGAAATTACAATACAGGCAGCAGTTGCTGATCATTTAACAGTAGTGTAATTTGCAACAGATAATAATGAAATACTTAAGCGAAGCATAGAATCCTGTATTTGTTCTTAGGTGTCAGTGACTTGCAGTTTCTTGCTCCTCCTGATGCTTTCACAGTACAAATAAATCAAAGACTTCACCAGAACTATAAATCTTAATTGAAACAACTGTTGGCACTACTCAATGAACAGTTTAACAGTTGATACTACAACCAAGCACCAGCAAACCTAATAAATCTTCCTCAGTCTCTTCCTTAAAGGGAGTAAGATTAGATGGAACAAGCTTTTTTGTTTGTTTGGAGAGCAAATGTTTTGTGAACACTTTAATTATGAACTAGAAAACTTTTACGCGCTGGACCACATCCACATTTCTATATTAAAGAAGCACAGACACTTTATACAGTAAGTGTTTATGAAAGACATTAGCACATTCAATGTGGAAAAGTAACAATGATTCATAGGAGTACTATTAGTATATTACCACCCTACTGAAGAGAGAAGAGAATATGCATTATTAAATTGGAAACATCTATCAAAGTACTACATTCTTCAGCAGAATTGATTTATAATTGCTTTTGGAACCTTCACTCTACATTTTACAAGTGTAATACCTCAGTTAAAATTTCTCAGCATTCTCCACACTCATGAAATTTGAGCAGAGCTTATTAAGACTGAAAACTTTTCTAGATGAGTATCCCACTGAGACAGTAAAATTTCCTTTCTTCACTTAGGTAGACGATTGACTTCTCAAAACATCCACAGTTGCTCCTTTGTTAAATTTGCAATTGGCTCGTTCACTGCCTTAGAACTTAAGTTCTTGGGAAACATGGCTGCTTGAGCAGGGAGACAGAAGAGAATGGACTTTTGGTTTCAAAAACACTTCTGGGGAGAGTAACCAGATTTTTGTTTATTTTCACAAGTTACTGCAATGAAAAACGCGTCAGTTTCTGCAAGCTCTTTGCCAAACATACAGCAACCTACATACTAACTGATGGACAAAAGATTAGCTGCTTATTACAGAACAATCATTCTATTAGCTTTAATGACAAAGAATTATATGCAATCAATTTAGAAGTCCATCTTGCTCATAATTATTAAGTAATGAGAAAACCATTTTGAAATACTCTACTTTTTACAGTTTTCGTCTAAAAGAAGTAAGTCCTCTCAGAAAAATCTTTTTAAAAATCCCCGAAATGACTGTTCAAACAGAATTTTTGTTTTGGAGGAAACCTGAGGAGTTGAAGCACTCAACATTCTCTTTTTTAAAAATATCTATTTTTTGTGGAATGCAAGAAAAATTTAAAATGTAACATACCTTAATAAATAATCTGCATATACTGCTGTTTCTGGCAATATCTGTTCTAGCAAATCTTCACCTTCTTCAGCTTTTGATTTCAGATGTTCACAAAGACATCTCCAATATAACACATTCTCAGCTGTTAAGTCTTCCAATGGAATTACTTTTCTTAACAATAAAATAAATAAATGCAGAGAGAGAAATAAAATATGGCCAAAGACAATAAATGCAAAGAAACTCACAATTTCCTAAGCAGAAAATAAAACCCTGTCAGAGATGCTCTCTATAGAAGTACTAATAGACAGACAAAAATAACTTCTTCCATAAATAAGGACATAGAACAACTTGAACCTCTGACTGCATTGAACTTTTTAGCGTTTTAGATTGATGCCGTTCATGTTCAGTATTTTAAATCAAGGTTTTCTGTTTGCAGACAAACTCCGCTCAGCCCTTCAGATCTCCAAAAGCATACACCTAGGTCTAACTAACTCCATGAAGCATTGCTATGTCTCTGCAATTCTGGAAAACTAAGCCCCATTAAACTGCAGAAATGCAACAATTGCATTACTTTTCAGCTTATCTTTGTGAATTGTTTATTCTGTTCTTAACAGAAGATCTTCATAAAACATTCCAGTAGCAATTATAGTATGTCAAACACAAAAAGTAATTAACTGCTTCTCAACATCCTCTGCAAGCTTATCCTCAGTTTATCACTCGTAAGAATGGCACTACTTTTCCACTGTAAGCTAAGCATGTGTTATTTGTTTTCAGAAGCAGAAAATTAAATTGTACATTGATTCTACCTCACAAACACGCAGCATATCACTGTCAGTGGCACTTCAGCATTTATCATTCACTAGAATCCCATCTTATTTGCAGTCTATCAGTAAAAATGTTGTTTTCCCTTTAGGTTGCTCACCCCACCTACGCCCCCAAACAAAAAGCACACAACACAAACAAAACCACCTTGGCAATATGTGGATGAAACTTCAAGCTGTAGTCAAAAGCATGATGCAAGAACTTGCCAAACATTTTGCATAAATCAAGTAACCTCATTAAAAGCTGAATAATTTCACTTTTTCTCAAAAGGTCATTAGTCCAACAGATCTATTTCTTCAAGATACTTTCCTTTAGAAAGGAAGCATTGTTTTGTGGAGGTTCAAAGTCAGACTGAGAAGTCCATAACTATATATATTTTTCTTTTAAACTTCTTAAGATATTGGCACATTTCCAATATAATATATACTATACTATAATAACTTCCTGTAAGGAAGTTATTTCCCCCATTATTGGTGCTACTTAAAGAGACAGACCTGCATCTGTAGCTTTGGGGTACAATGCATCTAGCATCTACTGATTTCAAAATATTGGTCATAAGCTACTACAACAGAATGTGAGACACTTCACATGATGGTATTACACTTTTTTCCCCCCAAAACACAGAATAAGTTTTTGTTAACACTTTTTGATCACGGACACATCATTTACCACCTAAGATTTCTAACACTGTTAATAACCATACCACTCTGGTTTCTTCAATTAACTCAAGCCATTTCTTCTCATACCATTGTGCTCCCCATAGTAATTTCCCTATAGTTTTCAATTCATTTTTTCCCCTTTCATTTTATCTTTATGGCTCTTAATATTTATCAAGACATCTTCATTGCAGCTTAGGAGCTCACAAAGTCAAATTGTACCAAAAGTAAACATAGGAAACCAAGCCTCAAAGCTCCGTTAAGCTCTGGTAGTACAACTGAAATACTCTCAAAAGAAGGCTGAAAAAAGATCAGTAACTGTATTCTGATGGATTTTCCAACCTCTACACAGATAACGGTAGCAGCCACAGACTGTGCTGTCCCTAGGCCAGCAAAAAAAGAACAGAAGGAAGCCAAGGAGGACTAGAGAGAGAGAGAGAGAGAGAGAGAGAGAGGCTCTTCAATACCACAGATTAAGAGAATAAATTACAATTTTGCAGGTGTAAACTAGAGTATTGCCTTTAAGCTGTACAGACAGCCCAGGGAAGTAAAAAAAAAATAAGAATTAGTAAGTCCTATCGCTCGTAGTAGAAATTGCTTTGTTGATGAATTTACTCCCCTCTTGAACTCAACCTAGTTTAAACACTTAAGGACACAAACACCAGGGATACATCATAGCTTACACTACAATATCAGTCTCCTTATAACAGGCAATAGTTATTCTGCTCCCCATTCAGATATAACCTTTAATATTTTTATTTTTTTTTTTTATATACAATATGCATCTTTCAAGATCAAGAAAACTAATCCGCATACCTGCTGTCAAGATTTTTACAGTTCTGAACATTGTCATTAAGTGGAATTAATGAAAACACAGCATTCAGTACTAGAATGGCCACTTCTGGGCAGTTTTCCACATCCAGTCGATGAAGCAATTCTAACACGTCCCCTTCAGTAAACTGTAACCAGGCTTGAAGCAATTTCTTCTTCATTACTTCCTTAACAGCATCTAATAATATAAGAATTTAAACAATTTAAAATAGGTGTAGCTCAATGCAGCATAAGAGAGCACTCAGCTGATCCTCTCCACCATTGCTATCAAGAACACGATATGATGTCAGGCTAGCCAGGAGGAAAGGTTACTCGGAACACATGCACATGTGATGCTCCTTTAAGAGCTCTGGTTACCAGTGACCATAGTACTGTCTGGTTCTCCAGGGGCATACCCACCTAGGCCACACCTCTCAAAATTCCCAAGCAGCATATTACTACACAAGGAAAATTCTCAGAGTAAATTCCAACAGGTCTTAGTACAGGACTCCCAAACAAAATACCTGTATAACACAGTAATACTCAGTAAACTGTGAAACTGATGTGTATAATTACTACTGTTGCAAAAAAAAAAAAAAAAAAAGTCACTTCCTGCCTAGGCAGGTCTAATTCTCTGCCAGACACACATGACCTTTTGATGTTTTGGCAACAACAGTACACTCAATTGTGGGCATGTTCTGAATGGCTCTTTATATAAAAATGATACAGCACTGAAGACATCAACACAAATAAAGCTGCTTCATGATGAAATGAATGAAGGTCAATCAAAAGAGCAAGAAGTAATATTCAAGATAGTTAAATGACAAATGGAGGAAAATTCTGAAATTACATTGCAAACATTTTAAAAGAATTTCAAAAAGATATTAGTTACATTTAAGTTCTTTAATATACATAGTGGTCAAAGACGTATGTAATTAAGTGTATTTTGAAACAAAGATGCTTCATTACATTTTTTCCACTTCTGTGTTTAATTACATTGTGGAGTGTTCTTTTGTTTCTTTCAATTTTTATAGTATTCAGTCGTACTTTAGAGCTCAGCAGCTTTCAAGTTTTTGCAAAATGCAATCCTTTTCTGTTTTATCCACTATCAGAGGACTGGAAACCAAAAAGCTGTAAAGTAGAATTTCTTGCGCTTAAACATTTCCTGACATCTCACGGCTCCCTTTGAGCTCCTTATTACTGTCATGACAGCTTCCACATAAATGAACCCCACTACATCAGAAACTATTCTGTCAAACATTTGTATTAATATATTTAAAAAGGATGATCTCTTACCAGATCTGTCATTAAGTCCTTGTTGCAACAATTTTACTCTCTGTGCTATTGAGAGAGCTTTCACGTGAACTTTTTCTGCCAAAACCTTAAAAAAATGGATATTAAAATACATTTATACAAATTTTAATAACTGAATTCATGAGCTACCCATGGGTCTAAACTCTCAGATTTATCCATCCACAGAATATGCAAGGCAGTAAAAGCCTGCAATGCGATTGTGACAATAAGCTAGTAAACAGATTCTAGTTCGTGGAAGAAAATATATAATGCAGTTAACAAATAGCTCAGAAGCTTGGCTACTCAGCTCATGTGCGACACCTGGATATGAAGACAGGTCCAAGAGCACTTAATACCACCAATGAAATAACTGCAGTATGTATTTTTCTTAAAGGCCACTAAAGGAGAAACAATCTAAGTTAAGCAAGAACGGATTAGGTTGCATGTGAAAAAAATGAAAATTTTGTTAGACCTTGTCCTAAGGTGCCTTACCAAGAAATGTACATGTCACGTATATATATATATATGGGGGGGGGGGGGGAGTATGTATGTATATGACTGCATACATTCTTGCCATTTACCTCTACTTGTAAACACATGTAACACAGAGTGATTGGGATACCAAAAAATGAAGTATTTTACACTAGCACTGCTGTTTCTCACTTCAATAACCTATTACGTAACAACAGAAGAAAAATTGCTTTGCAAACATCCCAACATGTATGTAGAAAATAGCAGACTATGAATAATGTACTTTTTACTTTCTGATCCTAAAGAGCCAAGTTCTATCAGAAATGTAATTTTTATCACACAAGTCCTGAAAACTTGTATTTAATCAGTATTCTCTCGCCCGTCCCTTTCTGGTAAGTGAAAATGAATTATTTAACTGGTATTACCATTTAACCAGTGAAACATGATAAAAGATTTAAAGCCTTTCCCTAAGCCACTGTTTGAAATTAATTATAATTGATGCAATTTACCTCATATGCCAGCTTTCTGACAGCTTCCTTTACATCCATAGTGCGGCCTACAATTTTTGGCAAAGTCCTTGCTGATGGAGCAATACATGACAGCACTGCACGTCTCACTTCTGAATTTGAATCATTTTCAAGCAATGTGTTGTAAACTGAAAGTAAAATAGTAATAAGTTTTTGTAAGAGACTTAAGAATTCACATTACAGAAAAACAGAACATACTTTAGAAAAAGGAGCAGGTGTTGTTAAATTCCTTCAGGTATATATCTCTTGCAATACTTTTGGTTATATTCTTACCCCTTCTTCAGGCAAAAAGTTAAAAGCAACAAAAGAATTTAAGTCACAGAATACTTGAACTCTCCTTCTTGTTCTGGGACTGTTTTGATTCACTATGAAATTTATACATTCCTAAGTAAGAAACTTAAACAAAACATTTATAAAACAATTTCAAAGAAGGTACTTTAACAACAAAAAGAACCCAGCTAACTAACATACTCTAACTTTACAAATCTACAGTCCACCTACCATAGCGCTGACCCTGAAGGTAGGTCTTATCAAGAATCATACCGTCCAGAAAAGAAATCCACAAACGGCACAAAAACAGCATAAAGAAATCTGGGTTCTAGAGGTACTAACCTCTTAAAGAAACCGATTCACGAGCAAGATGACTCCTCTCAACAGGAGTCGGGGGCTAAACATACTTAAGTCAACAATCCCAATAACCACTTTGCCTCTCTGATATAGCTGACTGCCATCATTTGGACAAAAATCAGCTATTCTATTACCATTTCTAATCCTCTAGGTGTTTTCATACAAATTCAGATCAACTAATTGTCAACAGCAGACTCTGAGGGTCTGAACAGAGCAAGAACACATTGTGTCTTCATCCCAACTTGCAACACACACCATTACCTTTCCTATCCCACAAAAACCACAAAGTTCACAGAAAAGTCTGAGCCCAGTGTGATTTACACCCCAACTCTTGTAAATACAACCTCCACTCACAAGGATCCACTATTTACTAACAATTGCATGAAGAATGCCTCTAAGAATGGCTTACTCAATGTTTCAAAAAAAATGTTTTAAAGTAAATTAATGTAAATCAACAAGTGTTCTTCTTAAACAAAAGAAAATAAACAATACTACTTACTATTAACAACAGGACAGTTTTCATCCTTAGGGTCTTGAAGTCTCGACAGGGCCAAGACAGCTTGAATTCTCACATTCGAAAACTTATCTTTAAGTCTAATCATCATAGCTTCATTAATTTTATCAAATAAATCATCGTCAATCTGAGCATTCTCTGGCATACTTCCCAAAAGCTTATTAACAAGCTGGCATGTTCGAAACCTAACTGCATGGCTGTTTGCATTGTGAGACTAGGGGGAAATGGAGCAGAGTGGGGAGGGAGGAAAACACAAGAAAGTATACTTATAACCATGTTTCTTACATTTCCATTACAAGGTTATTAATATAAGAAGGTAACATTCTATGTATAACGTTAAATATGCATTTCTATGTTTCAAAAAACCCTTCCTATTTTAATAAGATTAAAAAAATTCAGAGCACAGAAAAACATTTATGGCCCACCACATGTAACAACAGTATTTTACATAACTAGCAATGCCTTCACAAAGGAAGAAACATGCTCACCACTCAGTGTAAACTCCACTACACAAGCTAACTTAATCCTCTGTCTCCATAAAACATTAAAAGAAAAAGAAAACAGTAACAACAACTAGTGATGTTAGCATTACCAATTTTTCTGTGTCAAAACAATAGCTTAAAAAATAACTCTATTTGTGCTTTCATGCTATTGGAACTAGTGGTCTTCTTTCTACGTATAACTCTTGCAATAAGCAGAGATTAATAATACCTATGCCGCTCACACCTATGTGAAAAATCTTGTGATATTTTTACTTGTCAGTGAAGCAATATAAATTAATTTCACGCTTATAAATGCTCCCACAGGAAAGCCTTTAATCACACACCTGACTGCCAAATAAGAAAACAATCCGTATTTTCCCAGAGGGTTAACTTTTAAGATCTGTTTTGCCGGGGGGAGTAATGGGGGGGGTAGGCAGTTTGGTGTTCTTTTCCCCCCCCCTTTTTTTTTTTGTATTGTGCGTGTACATGCTTTTGTTTTGTAAATCATGAAGCACTAGCCTTTCCTTTCTTTCACTTTGAAGTTTCCACTTTGTAGATAACGCCATAAGCATGAGCAAGTTTTCCTCACCGTGTGCAGTTTCAATCTGTCACGTTAAAGATATAATAGTATTACTGTACCTCAAGCAGAAAGTTAAACACATAATTCAGAAGCAAGTTATCATCTTCTCTTTCCTCGCTACTCTCCCCTTCCTCCAGTTGATAAAAGGAAGTAACAAATTTAGCCACAAAATTGATCAGCTGCTCCACCGCTGGCTCCCGTTTGTAGATTATCATAGCATACTTAAGGAAGTGAATGAATTTTTCATGGAAGTCTGCCTTATCTTCCAACTGAAAAAAAAAAAAAAAAAAAAATCAAACCACAGCGAGCGGTAACTACCAGGCTCACCCTTCAAAAGCAGCCTTTAAAAAACGGTTTTATAATCGGCGCCGTTCATTTAAGTGTTTAAAGCGCTGACGGCAGCGGTTCGGGTATAACAACACGAATTATTTCGGCTGGTTTAACAGCCCCAGTGTCGGTATGTTTCCACGCAAGGCTCCGTCCCGGAGCTGCCGGTCACTTGCTGCAGTGTCAGGACCCCGCCGGCCACCCTGGGTCCCTGTCACCCGCTGTCGCCCCGCCCGCTTCCCCACTCCCCGAGCGCCTTCGGGACCCATTTTCCCCTCTCGGCTCGGAGATTCACGCCCCAAATGGGCTCCCTACAGCAGCCTTGCGTGTCCTGGCTCGTCCTTAACCGCAGGGCTCCTCTGCGGCACGCTGCGGAGAGACAAGGCTGGAGAGCCCCCCCAGGGCACCCCTCCACCGCTTCTTCCCCCTCAGCCTCCGCCGCCCGCCCCCCTACCTGGTCGTAGGCGCTCCTCAAAGCCACGACGAGCTTGGCGTGGTTCTGGTGCGGCTTCTGCGCCAGCCGAAAGGCTTCCTTCACTTCCAAAGGCTTCTTCGCCGCTCCCATGGCTGCGGCCCCTGCCCAGATCTCCCCTCACGGTCCCTACCCCAGGCTCCCCACGGAGCGGGGAGGCGGCAGGAGGGCCCCGCAGGCTCCCCCGCAGGCTCCCCTCAGCGCTCGCCGGCGCCGCGCGCGCTCCCCGCCAACGGCCCCCAGCTTCAAAATCGGCGCGAGCGCCTCCGCCCGCTCTCGCGAGAAAAGCCGGCGGCGCGTGCACGGCTCCGCGCGCGTGCTCGCCTCCGAGCACGCGCGCCCTGAGGGGCGGGGCGCCGGGTATGGGAGGGAGGGGGGGGGGGGACGTTGCGCGTCGCCGCGCCTCTGCCGGGCGGGCCAATGGCGGGCGGGGAAATGGCGGGCGGGGCCGTGCCTCAACCCGTGTGCCGCCATCTTGTGGGGAGCGTGGAGCTGCGTGGGGGCGGTACAGGCGTACAGAAAAGGAGGTCTAGAAATCGTCTGAGGCTAAGGGCAGGCGGAGGGAGGGGGTGAGGATGTTTGGTGGAGGGAGTGACCGCTTGCTTTCCGCTGGGGTTGTGGCTAGGTTACAGGGTTTGGGATTTTCTCGTTTTAGGAAGGCGTGAGGTGAGCTCTGCCTGTGCTGGCACACACTTTGTGACTGTTCTATAGCGAAGGGCCAATAAAGGCTGAAATTAAAAGGAGATGGGCGATCTATGAGGTATAGAGCTACTGGAGTGAGTCCAGAGGAGGGCTATGGAAGTGATGAGGGGACCTGAGCACCTGTCTGCGAGGACAGGCTGTGAGAACTGGGCATGTTCAGGCTGGAAAAAAGACAGGGGGGAGACTTCATCAATGTGTATAAATATCTGAGGGGAGGGTGTCAAGAAGATAAAACCAGGCTCTTTTCATTTGAGCCCAGTGACAGGACATAGAGGCAAAAGGCACAAACTGAAGCGTAGGGTGTTCTGGCTGAATATGAGGGGGCACTTCGTTACTGTGAGGGTGACTGGAACAGGTTGTCCAGAGAGGTTGTGGTGTCTCCTTCTCTGGAGATACTCAAAACCCACCTGGATGCCATCCTGCGCAGTGTGCCATTGGTGATCCTGCTTGGCCCAGGGGTTAGACTAGATCTCTTCAGAGATCCCTTCTGACCTCAACGTATCTGTGATTTTGTTATCTTGGGAGTATGGACACACTAAGAGCTGAGACGAATGTTTAATTTTAGTGGTCTACGTATATGCAAATAGCTGAATATGTCTGCAAAACCCTGGCACTGCCCACGGCACTCTGCCAAAGTCCTCTCCAGATGCAATCACCAAGAAAGATGGGTATAGCTGCATTTTTCTCATTGGGAGCCTTAGACCAAAGCAAGTGGGGTAGCAAGCCAAGCTCTGCCTGTGTCTAAAAGCAATAAAAACCCTTTCTTACTGACACATCTTTCTGTTTTGTGTCATTTGTAAGGGGGCAGAAATTACAAGAGTTGTAGCTGCCTTGTTGGAAAGAATATTTGTGTTCTTCCAGATTACATCTTTTCTAGTGTAAATTTTCCCCTGCATTTTCAAGCATTTGTCATAAACCTACTGTATCCATTGAAGTATGAATAAATTCTGTATCTCATTAAGGGAAAGATCAAATAAGCTGAAACTCCAGAGACATGGTTACAGAACATGCTGTGAGAGGGGGGGATACTTTACAGGAAGCAAGGTGCAGTGTATGATGAGTCGGGAGGAAACATTCTGAGCACTTCCTAATTAGAGACAACATTCAAAAATGTGGACATAAGTTGTTCACTGTGGGCCCTAGGAACTTAGGGTAGTTTATCTGTGTTTAGGTTTATAAAAACGTGTCTAATAGCCACAAGTGACAGTAGTTATTTAGTAAGGACGGGTGACATACCATTATGAGTGAAAGCGGGTCAAATAGGCAGAAACCATCCTGAAGAAGTATTGGTTTTGTGTTTGTGTGTTTTGTTTTGTTTTGTTTTCTGAGGAAAAAAAATAGATGAACACTAGGGGTCAGTATTGTTTCATATCTGAATCGTCACAGTATTTAGTAGATTTTTATCAACAAAATAATGGAATGATTTTCCATTTACAAATGTGTCAAGGATTACGGGTTATATGAGCTATTTGTGGAGAATGGACAGAGGCAGCAAGAAAAAAAAATCACTTATACATGTAGCAGGGAGATTTTTCAGACATCATACTACCATACATTTCCATATATTTAACAGCTACCTACTTTTTAAAGACGAGTCATTTGTATTTTCTATTAATTGGTAAAACTTGTGGATCTGGACTAATCCCATTCTGCTCCTAGAGCGCAGGAAATGGATTCTATATGTTCAAGTATATTAGTTACATAGAGTCATATTTGTTAAAACATCTGTGTCTACTTTCTTTTTAATCGTAGAAACAGCCTACAAAAACACTGTAATCAACAGTGAATCCTCAATGAGTTTTTGTTTATTTATTTTTAAATTCATATTTTCTGGGAAAAATATGATGTGTAATCATATTTCTATTTAAGATATTTGTGCTGGAAAATTAAATTCATCCAGCTTTTTTTCCACCACAGTAGTCTGTTTATGAAGAAGAGCATTGAAATGGGAAGAGAACGGGTAAAACTTTGTGATTCTTGTGACTTTAAAAACCTAGGACTTTTATTTTAAGTGAAACTAATAATGCAAACTGTATTACTTTTGGTTCACATTTGGCAATCGAGTTGTGTCTGCCTGCGTCTCAGATCTACAGATGGAGATTTTCCCCTGTGAATACCTTGCAGTCCCTTATGATCGATTTCATCCAGGATGTGAGATTTATTTCTTCAGTCTGCTTTAAATATTTCTGCTAGGCTTTGTGTTTCTAGATTGAAATGGAAGTCAGGCTTCTGTTGTGACAAATTGAAGTCTAACCTGGTTAGACATACTGGCTTTCAGGTAAATATGCCACAGCAATCCAGATTTCCATGAAGTGTAACTATCTTCTTGTGATAATAGCTACTTACTTTGTTTAACTGGTGGAAGGATTTGCTGTCAGAGTTTTTGCAGGTCATGTTTCAGAGCCCTGAGTGTGCTATTAAGCCTTAATGGCCCCTGAGCAGCCTCCCTGGGGTTTCCAGGCTTTGCCCATGGGTCCTGGTAACCTCATTTCAGCTCAGCCCTGGGACTCCAGTCCTGGTCTGAAATAAATGTCAGGACTCAGTGAGAGCCAGCTGCTTCCAGAGGGATGAGGAAGGACAGGACAAGCATGAAGGTAGTGACTATACCAGCTTGGGCCCAGTCTTGCAGTGCCGAGTGAGGTGAGCAGATCAGGCCAGGAGGAGCTCACAGACCTAACTGAAAAGGAAAGCAATGATGACAATCAGATCTTGGATGCTGCTGCAGGCTTTGGAGGGAAGCGTGCTGAAGATTCTCTCCTTGTCCTTCCAAGTAGTGATCTCATCTGTTAATGCTGTCTCTTTCTGACTGTATCCGTCTCTTCTGATGGCACTGCTCAAGAGCCTTTCTCTTTCCTTTGTCAGTCCTGTTATGTGAACAGATACACAGTGACACAGAGTGAGCAAAACTTGCTGCATGCCATTCACTTTGTGGTAATTTCACTTGTAAGTCACTGGGTAAAAAGCAGGTTAAAAAAAGAGAGTTGTTGCTATCCCATTTAGTTTGTGTTCTAGGGCTTTTATAACTGTTCCATCTGGTTGGTTCCAGCTTCCATACTAAAGTATAAGCGCAGGAATACTTCATCCATAATAGGGCCATCATTATGCAGTAGTAATCAGAGATTCTGTATGCCACATTCCTCCAAAATGTGTGTGTAAGGCAGCTATAAAATTGCATACGAGTTCTCAAATAGTTACTATTTTTAGTCAATGAGGAAATCAGCCCCACTTCGGATGAGTTTTGAATTGGACTCTCAAATCCTGTTTGCCTTATGAAGGGGGAGGAAAGGAAAATTGTAAAATAGTTACATAATCCCATCATTGTAATTACCCAGGATATACCAGTGACAGGATCTCTTTATGCTTGTCCTTTTTCTGGCTTTCAACCCCTAAACAAGCTTTACTAGAAGCAGGATAATGAACTAGGTGGCGAGGATAGCTGTTCTTATGGATCTTCTGACCACTTCTTATTCCTCTTTCCGGTGTTTTGTTTTTTTTTTTTCTTTCTTTCTTTTCTTCTGTAAGAAGGAAAAAAAACAGTCCCTTAATTCTATACTGAGATCAAAAAGGTAGTCCATGATCAAAATGAATTTAAATGGAGATCAATAACGAGACTAGTGATCTATGAGTTAAATTAGCATTTCACTTAGGGATGCATCTTCCTTTGTTGAGACACTGACTTGAGAAGTTGTAAATCTGTTTTACTGATAGGGCTTTGCCATTTGAAATCTACCATGACAGTTAATGACTATCTGTATTGTTACACCGTTTTCAAATGGAGATTTTATTGGGCTGGAAAACATTAGTAGAGTCTAATCTGGGGGATCAGTTTAATTTTGCCCTCATAAATAAATTAAAAAAAAAATCCCACTGGCTTCAGTGGAACTGGTATTCAAATAAATAGTGGAAGAATTGGGCTCTGTATTAATTGTGCTTTGGGAAAGCTGTTTGCAGTACACTAAACTAAGGACAATGCTTATACATTAAACATTTGCAGCAGAAGTATCTTCTTTGTGTCTTAGAATTCATGAATTGTGGCCATTTTAATAGCAGCTAGTCTTACCTTGTGTATCCTACACATTTTTTTCTGTAGGTATAAATAATGCTGGATTGATGGACTTACGTTTCAGTTGAGATAGCGAGGATAAAATGGGTGAATTTGATGGTGGGTCACATCTTATTTTAATTGTATTGATGTTTAAATCATTAAGAATTTGAAAGATGGTACTATGAAAGCTTTCCAGCCATTTGTTTCAGCCATGTAAGCAGAAAGCTAATTTGCTTGGTGGCAAGGATTTTGTAATCGTACCTAGAATTGCACCTTCTCCCATTTGTTGACCCTGATGATGTTGACTTAGAGGCTTTTTACTGACTTTGATGTCTTTACTGACATTAAGTGATCAGCTGCCAGAGATTGTTTCTGACATGAGTCACTTCTATAGACTAAATGTGTGACAAGAACAAGTGCTATTATGCTAACCAGGCAATAACAGATTGCTTTGGTACCATGGTAAAAGGATAAGAACTCAAAAGTTACTTAACTTCGAGTGCAGGTTTTTTTCTAAGTTTCTTTTCTTTGTGACAGAGGGAAAAAGGTAGTATACAAATATTATGGAAGGATAATTTATTTATTTTTTTGTTCTCCTACAAAGAAGGAGAACTCACCAGAAGTCCTGTTGACTTCTACACTGACTGAGAACAGTAAAAAATCCTTCAATACTACATTATCAAAAAAAAAACAAACAAAAAAAAACAACAGACCTGACAAATTTTGGGAGAATGTGATGAACAGAATATCTAATTTTTACTAATGTAACAATGTCTCAGTCCTTCATCAAAGTAAGGGAAAGAACATACTCGCATGTAGTGATAGTCCACGTGCTGTGTTGTTCCAAATGCTAAGGATGAGGAGACTAAAGCTTGTGGAACAAACATCTCTAAGCTTTAGTATGCACACCACAGTCAGTTGAGTTAGGAGGACTGCAAAGGAGGATATAAAACTTACAGAAGCTGTAGTGTAGTCTGCATATTGAACAAGCAGCAGGTACTGAAAGTGGAAGGCATAGTCTTCTATTCATATGACACAATTTTGTTAATAAAAAAATGAATTAACGCACTTGAGCAGCAAAGCTATAAACCTGTGTACAGTTGCTAACAGACTTGAAGACTATAGTGCCATAACTACCTTCTCTTTCATAATTTATGTATAACAAATGCAACAATAATAATTCGAGCAGAATTGTGTATGCATGCGTGTTTTCTGTTTAGACTGTTCTCATTTGTATTTTAAACTGCATCTTCGCCTTGTACAGCTCCAAGTTCAAGAACATTTTTCTCATCCACTTATGTGCTCACATGGTTCACTTAAAATCCACTTTTGTATAGTACCTGCTTAAATTACCCTTTGTGATGTTCTTGCTTTGTCTTCTTATCCACAGGCAACCCCTAGATTCAATTAAAAGAAAATAAAATAAGTCAAATTCTCATTTAAAATCTCTGCTGAAATTCTGTTACTGAAATCAAGTGTTTTCCTGAGTAGCAGAACTAATGAAACCTTGAGCCTCCTGTGAAGTTATGTTTTCTGGTTGCATTTTTTGGTGCATAAGGTCTGACCAAAGCTTTTCCAATGTTTGAGCTGTTAGCTGACAACTCTTGTCTGGACTCAGAATAATTTATCAGTGACCAGTTATGTCCTGCTAAAACACCATCTTGTACCAAAGCCTCAAGCTTTTCCTTCTAATCCCCCAAAACATATTAATGGACTATCTGAAAATAACCTGTTGTTTATTGCTTTCCCAGTGTACCTGAAGTTCTGTGCTCCTCTTCTCTGTCTGCCAGTGAAAGTGTCTCAAGTCTCCATCCAGGCATGCATTCAGGTCCAGCGATGTACTACCCTGCTATTCAGGGGAAAAAAATAAAAATAAAAATAAAAATAAAAATAAAAATAAAAATAAAAATAAAAATAAAAATAAAAATTGCTATCTCTGTATTAGAGTTGTAATACAGGTAACTTATTGCAAGTATTTTTAAAACCCTTTGCATTTATCTTAATAGCGTTCTATTTTCATTCAATTTTGTTCTTTTTCTGAGGAAACAAGGTAGCTAGGAAACAGTGCTAGCCCTTTGTGTTCTCTTGATTGTCCTAATAAGCTTGCCAATTTTATCAAAATTATGCATATAATTAAGTTCCTGCCTTCTTTTTCCTCAAGTCAGTGACCATGTAGAGACGATAATAAAACCATACATTGGCAGAGTTGAACTTTTGTGTGTGCACATCTTTATTAGATACCAGGCAACTGACAATGGAGTGTCCTTATGCCATAGTCACAGAAAAAGTTCCAGTCCCAGGCAGCAGCATCTCAGACACTAATGCCAATTAATGAAGATACCACACTTAGGTATTACTTTGTGCAAAGATTGTTTCTTATCTTTTCTTAGTAATGTTTTTTTCTGGGCTAAATTCTCTTCCCTGCTTAGTATCTAGCATCAGTTGTGACCATCTTCATTTTCCTTCCTGGTGTTTTCTTTCTGCAAGTTTCTCAGTCAGTCTTCACTCTCACTCCTGGAGTGAAGATCTGCCTCCAAAGCTTTAGAGTCCCTCTTTTTCTCCCAGCAGTTAAAGGGTTTGGTTTCTCTGTCCCAAGATCTTCTCTTCTTACATCTTCTCACTCCTCCCTCTCCCCCCTGCTGCCTGGAGGCATTCTTCTTCTGCCCAATCTGTTTCCTCTTGAACTGCTTATTCTTAACAGGACCTTATCCCTTTTTGTCCTCATCGAGGATTTCCCTTTTTCTGCAGATTCCTTTTGCTCTGCCCTTAGCTGACACTGGATAATTCTCCTTCCCAACTCTGAGCACAAGAAGCTCTTTTTCAAAGCCACGGCAAGCAAAGTGGAAGCTTCTAGCTGGAGAAGAACAGGAGGTGCTGCCAGGAGGTGAGAGGGGGCCGGGGAAGCCGCAGTACCTGCGTGGGACAGGGGGAAGAAGCAGCTCTGTCCCCTCTGTACCTATCTGGGCAGAGATGGGGCTTACTCTCTGGGGTCCCTTGCACTGGCTGTGGTGACACATCGCAGGGTGTTGAGCAGCTCTCAGCTTCTCCTACCTGTTCATTCTCCTTTTTCTTCTCCACCTCTGTTTTCCCCCTACTTTGCTTTCTCCTCCTCCTCCTGTCTCCTGGGCTTGTTTAAACATGTCCAGTAAGCTTTTTCTTCTTTCACAACACTTTACTGAACCATTTAAAAAAAAAAAAATCGCATTTTAATAGCTTGTCTTTTTTATGCCTTTTTCCTGCTTTTGCTGTGCTCTAACCTATTTATTTTTACATTTTGAAGTGTGGTCTTTTTGAAGAGAATAAGTAGCTGCAGATGAAGAAAAAGAGCCCAGCAATATTGTCCATTTTCTTCAGGCTTCTTTCCAATGTGTTTAGTGCATCTGAGGGGAACTGGCCAGTCTCTGGATAAAGCAGGCTGAGCGGCTCCGGGACACCTTTCCGGGGCTCAGCTGTGTTTGAGGTGGCAGAACTGCTTCGTTCTGCTTTCAGCAGAGCAGCAAAAATTGAACTAGCTTTCCTTCATCACTTTATTGGTCCATCTGGACTTTGAGAGCACTGCCAAAACAGCAGAGCTTGTGAAAGGAGCTATAATCCTCCTCTGACGACCCCTGCGATCCTTCAGCAGTCCAGGAAGGCAACATGATTCAATCTGCAGACGATCTCTCTTATTAGATCCCCAGCAACGTCTGTGCCGCTGGCTCAGTGTATCCTGTGGGGAATTTGTAGCATCCAGCCGCTGGCATCTTCTCCTGGCGGAAGCTCAACCATTTGAAAAGAAGGGGAGGAAAAAAAATAAATAACACGCCACGATCAGGAAGGCTTGCACATGCTGTTCTCTGCCTCCTCGCCTGGGTGTTTTGCTGAAGGACTGGGACATCTGCACAGAAGGGAGAGAAGCAGCTGCTGCAGCTTGCCCTGTTTGGGGCTGAAGTTCCTCCAGTGCTGCAGGGGTTTGAGTGTGGGGAGGCGAGCAGCGAGGACAGGCTCACGCTGCCCGGAGCATACACAAACGGACTTGATTAAAATATTTCCAGCCTAATGGCCTCCGGCATAAACAAGCTTCATCAGCCCGGGACTTGCAATGGATCTAAAGCCCTTCGCAGCAGCTCGGTGGAAGGCTGCAATAAGGAAATTCACATGAAAATGTGCAAGAAGATTGCCCAGCTCACCAAGGTAGGTCTGCCCCTGGCAGCCTTCCCAGCGAGGTGAGGCTGCCCCAGCCCAGGCTCGGAGCTGCCTCTGCCCGTGGCCCCTGCCTGGGAGGAGGGCAAGGAAAGCGCCGCTCTCCTGTAAGGTGCTTCCTGAGAGCATCCTGTGCACAAACTTTGCTTCCAACAGTTCCCTGCAGGTGCTACAGAACAGCTTTAGCGGGTTGTCTGTGCGGCTGGCGACCTGGGTTTCACACTCAACAGCTCTTATTAGGGGGGAGCAACAGGGAGAAGAGTTCAGGCTATGCAAAGACATAGGGTTTGTCTTCATGTCTGCAGTCTGCTCAGATGAATTGACCTTAGGGGCTTTTTCCTGGAATTACCAAAACGTCATTTCACCTGTATTTTATAGATCCTCATGTGATTTTGTTGCAAAGCTGCAGCCAAACTGTGGTGCTAAAGAGTATTACTTCTTTTCTCGTGCTTAATTGTGACTGATGTGCATAAACGGAAACTCATTAAATGACCTTAGTAAAAGACAAGAGTTGGAGAAGACAGAACTAGATGACATAATATATGGTACTAAAACTTTCAGTCACTACCAAGCTACACTAAAAAATGTTTGAATATTTTTTTCTTAAAAAAAAAAAAAAAAGAAAATCTGTAGCAGGTGACAGTTACCTTTTAAGCTGTTTTTATGTTTCACCTTTGTTAGTGAGAAAAAGCTATTTATTACCTTGGTTTATTAACCTCGCTTTTACATGTTCTGTATCTTTACTGCATTTTTGCAATGCAAAAACAGTGACTATAAATGCAGGTCAAACAAGAGGAAATCTTTAAAATGTTTGAGTTAGGATGGCTTGATAGAACAAATGCCATTGTTCTCATCTAATGATGACTATAGATGATAATTTATATCAAGAATTATACATAGATAAGAGCTACCTAAGCATACACATGTACTAACTGTATATACTTACTCTACTGTACCTATGCCCATGCTTACTTACCAGTGCTTTGGTTGTATGTTTCTATAAGAGCACCATAAACAGTTTGATCCTTACTTTTAGCCCACAGATGCACACACACATTACTCTTTAAGGCAGGTGTTGATTCTGCTGTAATTGTAAGCTAACTGTCCAAGTACATTACAATATATTTTTTTATTATTCTTAGAGAGAAGCACTTTCTGTTTATTAATACCATTCCCAATTCCTCAAACAGAGTGAAATGTGCATGGAAAGATGTCTGTAAATCAGATTATGATTTTCCTAAATTTCTTGGTCTCTGGTATTCAGTTGCTATCTTAGATTGATATTAAGTAAAATTTGATCATAAGTACCACTTAAAAAAACAAACAAACAAACAAACAAAACTATTCCCTTTTCCAACAAAAAAGTAATAACTGTGTCTCTTGTGCTAATTGGAAGCTGATTATACTTCAGATTAGAAGAGCTGAGGAATTACCAGGTCCCTCTTTCTGAGTAATCCATTTCTCAACATCTGACCTAGAGCATATTGATGGGATCTGTGCAAAGAAACCCTTCTTCAACTTTTCAACTCCACAAGCTGAATTCATATTCTGTAGAGATCTCTGTGCCTTCCTTTTTATATATCATGATTCTTTTCAAAGTCTCTCTAATCTCAGCTCTTGAGAGAAAGAATGCCTCATTCCATATAAAAAACTATTAGATTACTTTATAAAGATAGGCTTAGAGTTGGGGGAGAAAAACTTTGAGAGCTATTTTCGCAGCAGAAAGGCAAAAATTTTACCTCAGTACAAAGGTTTCTGGAAAATCTTAGGAAGGCTTTCATCAAATGATATGTTCCTGATGAATTTCTACTGTTAAAAGGTGGGTGGGGTAATTTCTACTTTTAATAGAAGTCCCCATCTGGATACTTTTAAGTCATCTGAAATAAAGTTGTTTTATACTTGAAACGCAGAAAAGTATTTCTGAAAAGCAAATCATTCTGTTTTAGAATGTGGCTTTTCAAGAACCAATTTTCTCTGCTTTAACACCATGATTACAGAGAACTTGGGGCAGGATTTGAATTTTAATCATACACTTTCTTTTCTATACTCTGAGTATACTATTGCTATACCAACAGCAAACAGCTATGAAGTAAAATCTGAGATTGCATTAGCAGAAAAATGGGTATATGAAAAATGTGTTATAATCCATTTTGGCCTAGGAGCTTTGAGAGCTCCCTTTCAAATCACTCTCAGTTCTTTTCTGTTACAGTTGGGATAACCATAATGAATTCATTCTTAGTTTTAATTTGCTCATAGTGCTCTTGTCCTTTTTCTAACAGTATGATGTACTCCTATCTGTTATACAATGACAACTTTCTGTCCCAGCAATGACAGAATGTAATTGATGGGGAAAGAATAATCTCCACATGGACAGTGGGACTGAGTGCATCCTCAGCAATTTTGCTGATGACACCCAGCTGTGTGGTGTGGTTGACACACTAAAGGGAAGGGATGCCATCCAGAGGGACCTGGGCAGGTTGGAGAGGTGGGCCTGTGCAAACCTCACGAGGTTCAACAAGGCCAAATGCCTGCACCAGGGCAATTCCAAGCACAAACACAGGCAGGGCAGAGAATGGATTGAGAGCAGCTCCGAGGAGAAGGACCTGAGGGTGTTGGTTGATGAGAAGCTCGACATGAGCCAGCAATGTGCACTAAAAGAGGGTAGATTTAGTTTAGATATTTTGAAGAAATTCGTTCCTATGAGGGCTGCAAGGCACTGGCATATGTTGTCCAGAGAAGCTGTGGATGCCCCATCCCTGGAGGTGCTCAAGGCCAGGCTGCATGGGACATTGAGCAACCTGGTCTGGTGGAGGTGTCTCTGCCCATGGCAGGGGGCTGGAACTGGGTGATCTTTAGGTCCTTCCAGCCCAAACCATTCTCTGATTGTATTCATCCACTCTGCCTTGTAGCAGAAGGAGAAATTAATACAAAATGTTTAAATTAGGTGTGTGATACAGAGGCTGCTTTGCATTCTGTTTCTGTTATATAGTCAGAGGTGGCTGCCTCCTACTCAAAGGCAAAGGAGCAGCATGCAGAGGCATCAGTAGCAGAACCAAGCTGGGTGAGGTGATGGTTTCTATCAGCAGCATGAACTGCCGATGACATGGTACAATGTTTGTTGGTATTGGGAACCTCCATAAGTAATCAGGACACAGAGGTCTTGAAAGCAACTCTCATTTTACTGTCCTGCAGTTTCTGCTTTTTGAGAGGTAGAATACAGCAAATTTTCGCACCTTCAGTCATGTAGTGCTTTTTCTGTTCTGCACCTTTCTGGCTGTAGTGGTAAAAATACAAACCTCCAGAAAATCTGCTTCAGGTGGCAAACCACTGCTTTTTGTAGCTCATATGGAGGCCATTTATGAGTTTTTTAGAAGCCTGGCCCTCCTTTTCAAAGACTGACTCTTACCACTGTTGACATTTCACCAAGCACATTTGTTCTGTTGCATATTCAAGGTGTTCAACGCAGCCTGCATCACGCCTGCTCCATTCTGCCCTGCCAGCACCCGTCTGTCCTTGAAAAGGGTCTCAGTGCTTGGAAGTCTGAAATTAAAAGTGCAGAAGTCAGATGGTAATACTCAGTGGTAGTACTCCGGTATTGGAATAGCTATCCACTAAACTGAAAGTGAGGAAAATGAATCTGTTTGAAAGTGTGAAAATAAATAATTTTAATCACCAAGTAATGGAATTGGAGTCTTTTATAAGCAGAACTGACTTGAGGGGTGACTTGGATTTCGCAGATGAAGAGAAATACAATGTGGAAAAACTATGTATTCAGTATGGCATATTTATAAGCTCAGTCAGGTTCTTACTTTCCCCCCTCCTCCTACTCTCCCTCCAAAAAAGTAAGGTGGCTTTTACAATTCACAGCAGAATTAGCAACAGACTCTTGTTTACCATTAAACATCTGGCTTCCCACATTTGAAGTACACTTATGGAAACATGGCAGGATTTTATTGTTCATTGTGCAGTTAAGTTTATTCTTTTAAAGCATTAGCTCATGTTACTAAATGAATATGAGACTCACCAGGTTTTGTTTTAAAAACATATTCTAAAAAAGAAATTACAAATTAAAACCTGAAGTTTTTAATGCAAGTAAAAAATGTACAAGACCTGGTAATATTAGTGACTTTGGATGAGAGATGTCTGGGTCTTCTGGCTTTTGACATTAAAATCAGGTTACTTTGCAGCTATTTCCCAATGAACTTGGCTTTGAGTTTTCAGAAGATAACTCATGAGATTTAAAAAGTAAAAAAATTCAAACAGAAAAGTTCTGCTTCCAGATGGGAATGCCCATCCATAGTTGTCATTCACATACACAGGTGACACACTTGTTTGGTGGATAACTTTCTGTAATATTTGAATTAATAGGGACTTATGCTGGTACATTTTCATGATTGTAGCAGAATGCACAACTTCGTGCCAGTGATGTAGTCTCCATCAAACACTGCACCCTTGGTATACTCTTTTGTGCATGCCAATTCCTTGTATTTCCAATATGTTTAGCAATAACATGGAGTTTAAAATATGTGGTGAATTTTACAAGAAGCATTGGGCTCCCTGCTGCCTCAGGCTATGGGTTTCTAATATCCACTGGCTATTACAGGATTTTCATCTGCTTACAGGTTCTCAGGACAGTTCTTTTCACTTGAGATAGGACGAGGAATGCAAGTGAGCTTTTGAAGAAGAGTGCTTAGGAGAGTGGATCAGCTTTCAGTGAAAAGGCAGCCTGGACAGAGCTGGCAAGCACTAGGGACAGTACAGATATCCATGATATTCAGGCTTCTTTTCAAACCTCGGCAGTGGGGCTCAGGCAAACCTCATGTTCTAGACTGCACTTCTGGAACCAAGCCTAGTATGAATAACTAGGATGGTGACCTTATCTGGTTGTCAGAGAGCTCTCTAAGTCACAAAAAAGTTCTGTTTCCTTCTTAGAGACAAATTCTTGGAGACCAACGGAGGAATATTTTTAATGAGGAGAGATAGTTACTCATTTTCTCTAGGGGTTCATGTGACTCTTTATTGGGAATTTGGGAGTTGTGTTGTAAGGAACACATTTTAAGTTGTAGTATTTCTGTTAAATAGATTTTTATTTTTTAAAAAATCAAGCAGTCTGGTGAGAATTCTGCGTATGTTGAATCCTGTGGGTCTAAATGGAGGAACAGAGTGCCAATGCAGGGAAAAGTTAATTGCTGGTGAAACACAGTAAACCCTTTTTTTTCATCTGCAGGGGAAAGAAACGTCAAGTGGGAGCAAGCATGCTCTTTTTGTACAAGAAGCAGCATAGGCAGATGTTCCTTAATGGCTCTGTGTGGAGCAGCTGAAAATGTTACGTACTCTGGCTGCTTAACACCACCAGTCACCAGAAGGTTTATCGCCCTTCAGCTCAGTCAGCAGAATAGAAAATATGAATATTATTTAATAAGCTTCAGTGGGAAATGAGTCAGATAAGCAAAACCCACTTTCATTAGTTGTTTAAGGAAGAATATCTGACTTTTGCACAAAAGTGTATGAGATACACTAGAATATTCTCCAGCCCTGCAGAGAAGGATATGGGGGTTCTAGGTGACCTTTAAGTTCCCTCCCCAAACCATTTTGTGATTCTGTTATTTAGTTCTATTAGTTTCACTCTAGAGGTGGAAATTTCTGGGAAGAATTAGCAAGTCATCTGTATGTGTGTGAGCACGTAGATTATTTACACCACTTCAGAGTTTTGCAGGATAGCTGTATATCAGATCATTTAACCTTTCCTATTTTATTTGCCATAAAAAGTGGCTGATAGGTTTAGGATGGAAATATGATCAAGGTCCGATGGTTTACTCTGGAAGCACCCAGCAGCTGAGCAGGTGTAACTGTCTGAGCATTCCTCTTATCTGCCCATGTTCCTAGCTGAAATATCTTGCCTTTCTTAACTAAGTTTAAGTTAAGTGACGCTATTTACTATGATGTATTAACAGTACTCGGTAACCAGTGCTTGCTGTGCCCAGCTGATGTGCAATTAGTTGTTATGCTACGAGCTCTACTGTGTGCTCGAGGCTTTTTGATGTCAATTCTCTAGAGAGGTATTCAGCATTCTACAGAAATGAAGCAAAATGGAGCAGCATAAAAACTAGGATCACGCTTTTGGAGCTACAATATTTTTCCTTTGGGCAAAGAATATAAAAACTGGTTTCCATGTAGGCAAAGTAAGAAAGAAAGAATCATTTTATAAAGCTGCTTACATTTTGTCCTAAAAAGACTAGCAAAGTCAGCTGTCAATATCCCCATGATGTATTTCATGATGCATTTGTTTAAATTATTTTTACCTACAATTTTCTATCAGGATTTCAAAAGTAGCATTATTGTTGCCTGTCAGCTGACAAAAAAGTGCAGACTAAGATTTCTTAGCCTGTCAGCAGTACCATTTCCTTACAGAGCTGGAAGGGAACTCCCAGATCATAAAGTCCACGTGCAATGTCATGTAATTGTGTTAACTAGTCAGAAACAGTATTAAAGCCCCTAGTTCTATTAGGAAGTAACCAGAATCTTCTTATTTAGATGGCTAGAAAATGTAATTTAAATTAATTCAAGGTATATGAATGGCATCTATGTATTGGAATTACCTTCTTAACAAACAAATTTGTTACCAACTATGTCAAGTTTGCAGAAAATCTGACAGCCTTAGTAATTGACAATTAAAAGCTATTTCATAATGGAAAGTGTATATCAAATTTATCAAATATATCACTATCTTGAGGCCACCATGTAAATAATGTATTTATAAACAAAATGCATTTTGTTAATACACACATTACAGGCAGTGGGTAATAAAATATCTAGTGGTCCACTAATTGCACAAAGGAAATTTGCAAGGTTATAGTTTATCATGTTCAATCTTTTCTTCATGGATAATGTCCAAAAGTACCCTTTTCAGTGACTTTATTACTATACCTTTCTTCTAACATTTTCTTTAAACAGTATAGAGGAGTCAGCATTTTACAATGCAAAAGATTATACCCAAGTCAGAAGTTATTGCCTACTCAGCTTTCCCACTTAAATACTCTAAAGTTGTATATTTAGGCTTTGGAACACTTCAGCATTGCATGTGGAATATGAAGTATTTTTATCTATAAAGCATTGTGTTCTTGTTTTCCCTGAAGTCATGTTGCCTTAGGTAAAAAAGTGTTTGTTTTACTAAAACAACAGTTACACTGAGGTAGAACTACCTCTTCTCCCAAGTCTGAAGTCAGATCTTTAACACATTAGCTCTCACTGTAACAGCTCGCTTGTTTTTCCCAGGTGTGCACCACCAGGCTGTCTCTGTGTGCTGCTGAAGACCACTTAACCTGTGCTTTTAGTAGTAGCAGACCGAGAGCCATCAGGAGATGTGTGATGTACTCCAGTACCAAGACTGAGTTAATTTATCTTGCCACCCAGTGGGACACATTAGGTCAGGTTCAGTTGTGCTGGTTCAGACTTGGCATTGTACTTACTGTACGTGCACTTGTCTTCCAAGGGGCTCAGGGGCAGCAGAACATCACATAACCCTATTACTGAGGAAGCACTGCCTTTATTTTGTAAGGGAACTACAAGCTGTCCGTTCTCAATTTGGCATTTTTTCTTAAGATCATGAACTCAGTAAAATTTCTGAAGTAATATTGCACCTTTTTAATGGAGTTGTCATTCAGAACTTTGTATGAAGTGGCCCTTAAGCACTTAAACACAGTATTAACTTAAAACTGATCACTAGCAGAGCCGTTTACTATTGTAATTGTCTTTGGAAGTTACAGTATTGGGTTGTGACTCTTCACTGACAGTTGGAGGTTTATATGAGAGCTACCTTTAAATGTAAATATGAGGTTATAGTTGAATATCTGGCATTTTTCAGGAGGAGGGAACTACTAGAATTTGATAACAGGGCTGGTACTTTTAAATGTTTTTGCTTAATATTATCGTTCTTATTAACATGCTGATATAGCTTAGTATTTTATAAAAATAATGAAATGCCTCAAAACTATAAGGCAGGTGCTCTTGGAAGTGCTCCTTGCAGTTCTTACCTGCTGATCTTCCGGATGTACTGGGACACAGTGCAGCTCCTGCCCTCTTGCATAGCCAGGGCATACAGGCCAACAGGCCACAGTGATGACCACTGCTTCCTGGTCCTTCAGGGAAGTCATGGTTTGCAACACAGATATGACACTTTGAACTTTAATGCTTAAAAATTAAAGATCAAAGTATACATAAAAATTAGCATAAGCATTAATATTTAGGCTAGCTCTTGCGTATTTGCTTAATAAGAATGTCTTCTTGAAATGTGAATGTGAGTAGTGGCTATTTTTGGTCAAGTATTAAGGTAGAAATTGGGGTATGTGAGTAATAGTGTAGTATTGCAATGTCTGTCCTTTGGGTCTTGATTCTGTCTTTTATGATACTGCTTTGTGTGGAGGGAGAAAAACGGAAAGGAAAAAAATCTTTTAAAAAGCACTGTGCTGACAAAGACTTACATGAGGACAATCTGGGGCACATCTGTGGCAGTAGTTCATCTCTGATGGTGTCCAGAGAGTGGGAGGAGTACGGCATGCCTCTTGTGCAAGGTACTCTCCCTGCCTCCAGTGATTTCCCTGTGTTTTCCAGAGACCACAGAAGTATCTTCGTACTGAATAGCCCTCACTGGATTTTTTTCAATCAATTTGTCACATCACTTCTTGAATTCTGCTTGTAGAATTAAATTCTGCTGTATTTAAAGTAAGGGAATACTTTGGGAAAAAAAAAAGAGGTATTAAGTGAGAACTTGATGAATTTGATTTACTTCATTGATTTGAAGAGTGGGTAATGTTGCATTATGATAATCTGTACCAAGATTCTTAAAGCTCTTTTGGAAGGCTAAAGTTTCAGTTAAGCATCATAAAAATGCAAAACAACAACAGCAAATTAAAAGCAGTAAACACGTATCCGCAATTTTAGACCCCTTAAAGATCTTTAGACATCTAAGAGTTGATTGAACATTTTCACTATATTGAGTGCTAATTTGGCAAATGTATTCTATCACCACTCACTTTAGATCTGTAACAAAAAACAGATAACTAAATTGTCAGTGAAATACATGGAGATAAGGCCTTTTGGTTCCTTCTGTTAACATAGAATTGTGAACTTTACTGAACTTTACTTCTGTACTAAAAAATCGCTTACACTACACTCAAGTTACACTACACAGTGTGTAGATATAAACATAGCTTTTTTTTGGAAGAAGACATCTTCTATTTCTTGCATGTAAACTGTCTGAAACAGCTGCATAAGGGTGATTGAACTCATCCAAGGGCGTTAAATCCAAAAAGTTATGGGGGTATTCGAGACTTAATGAGTTATGTTTGCCAAGAAAGAGATTGCAAAAGGTGAGCAGAAAGCATTCCTTTTACCTAATTTTACTTTACTTAAAAATAATGATTCTGTGACAGTATTGGAATACAGCTTAACCTGATAAATACACTGAAGCTGAATTTGATTCACTACATAGAGAACAAAGAAATAGAAATAAATTTCATGTAAATGTCATGCTGACTGTGCTGACTAATTTTCTTATTCTGCTTTATAGTTGCACACAAAATGTAAAATTGAGGTGCTTTTGTTATTTAAGTTTTGTTAAATGATGTCAAAGTTAGGTAAAAAATGTTTCTGACAGATATTCACTGTATTTCACATGTGAATTAATGATCTGGTAGTAAAAATAAGCAACATACTAAAAATCACAGATGATACTAATTTGAGGGGAATCATAAACACCTAAGCAAGATTGGGAAAAAAAATAAAAAGAGAATATAGATGGAAAACAAAAGGAAATTACAAAAAGCTTGCTTTTCCAAAATCCTGCATCCAAGCAGGTGCACATAGTATTTGCATGCCCAATATCTGTTTTGGTTTGTAAGCCAACATGAAGTGGGTATACTGACGTGAAAACAACTTTTGAAAACAAAGGTATTTCATGTGGAGCTGTGCTTTCACTTCAGAGACAATAAGTTTCTTTAGCTTCCTCCAAAGGACTGAAGTCATACCCGGAAATCTAAAAAGTCATAATGCTCTGGTGGCATATACTGTGTAATAGTGTTTTTACCAAGCTGCCATATAATTTGGTTGCTGTAACATCAGTACAATGTCTCCCAATGAAGATACAGCTTTGTAGAACTGTAATGAGCTGGTAGCCATTGGTATTAAGCTAGTTACTCAAGGAGTGATGTTTTTTGCATTTGAAGGCAATTCTGTCTGTGTTGTCTAACCAATCATTTTTAGAATTGTTTTTGATGAGCTTTTGATCAACACAACTGTCGAGAGGTTTATACTACATTAGTCAGCATCATGTACGCTCTACAAGGTACAGGTGCTGAAGTCATTTTTCAGTATGTTTCCTTCCTGCAGAATGCACATAAACTGCCCAGATTCATCTCACTTAACTCAAGTCTCTTCAGTGAGGCATCTGGGATAGGAATAGAGTAGCTATATTCAGTAGGGAGTGAAAGGCATGTGTGAGGGGCTTAAATTTCAGAAAGTACAGAGCAGCAACTCTCTGAAAATTAAGTCTTTTAAGAAGGTTAAGATACTGAGGAATCAGTTTCAGCAGTCAAGCTTGAAGATTAAATTTAAAGGCATTCATTTTCAAGTCAGAATTCTTCATTGTGGTTCTAGCCACTATTGAACAGATGTGTAGGAATGATTGACAGAGCAGGGAGTTCAGTGTCTCCCAGTCTTTTAGATAACTCACCTAAGATGTTGGTGATAACCATTAATGTAGAAGGTCTCCAATTTGTTTGAACAGTCAGTGGAATTTGAGGAAGCGTGAGGATGAAGTCAGACCTCAGAGGAACCCAATTTCCACTGTCAGACTGAACACAACATAATATGAGACAGGCAGTGCCGATTTACGAGATAAATTCATCACTGAGGGAGAAGTCTGAGTCACAAAGGTCAGATGTTCTAATGCTCATCTCTGTTTTGCTGATTAAACAAAATAAAAATATGATTGCTAATATCTGACCTAATTAATTGAAGAGTTGCCCAAACTTATTACAGATCATTCCAAAGCCATGGGCAAAATTAACATTTTCCTTGTAGTTTTTGTGTCTATCTCTGGAAGAGTTAAAAAAAGGTTCAGAGAATTATTTTAGTTACCACTTATGGGGAGGAGGAATCTGGTTCGTATCCTGCAACTATTTATGTTTCAAAGGAAAAATGATCAAAAATAGCAGAGGAGATTTAACATCTAATCTAAGGCCAACCAGTATGCATATCTAAATGTAGACAATGACTTTGTGTCTATTTGTCTTCTGGAATATGATGCTGTTACTCTCTTCTGTCACATATTTATCCAGAAATGTATTCAGACCATGTTTTGCATTTGTGACTCTTTAAGGCTTCTATATTTATTCCATTACTGCCAGAGAGGAAGTTGACTTCACGTAAAATGTATTTATGTGTTTGCTTTCATTTATGGATGACTGAAATTCAATATGTTATTGAATATACAGAGAGCTCCAAAAAGAATGGTTAGACATAGCCAAGCAAATTCAATAACTGTAGAGAAGTCTTCAGGGTTTATACGACACAGACTCCAAACTTTTGTCACTTATTGTCGCATAGTCTTAAACACATAAGTAAAATTGGTCGTAACTAATTCTTTAATTAGACTAGAATTCTGGCCCTGTAATCTTCAATCCTTCCTTAGGGAAAGTCTCAACTGAGAGACCAATAGGCATAATCATAGAATCACAGGATGTGTGAGGTTGGAAGGGACCTCTAGAGGTCATCTTGTCCAACCTCTCTGCTCAAGCAGGGCCACCTGCCTGTATCTGTTAAAACGTGATTTTTGAGATTTATTGCTGTTACTGAGGTAAGATAAAAGACATTACCTGAGAACTTCTGAGATTCAAACCTAAAGGTGCTTGCAGCTGAGTAATAGCTATCTTGAAATGCTAATCAAGTTAATATGTCAGTCATATGGCTTCTGGAGTGCATCTTCAGTGGTGTTTTAGTTCAAGTCAGGAATGCAGAATTTAATCTTCTTACAGAATTTCTGTTTCAGTCCCTGTATTAGAGGTCAAACCTGATGTATGAGGTGACAACTTGCTAAGAACAAAAAAGTAAATCTCAACAAAAAATCTGGAAAAAAAATATTTCTCACAGTATTGTCTTCTTTCTCTGTGAGGATTTGCAGTTTATAATTATCCTTTCTGTTGCTAGTGGAGAAAAAAGAAAAAAAAAGACAACAAAATATTTAACTGTAGTGATTGTTCTCTTGCTAAATATAGCAACTGAATGCATAACACTACTGTTTACCAGATACTTTAATCTCCTATATTCTTTTCCTTCATCTACAGGTGATATATGCCTTGAACACTAAGAATGATGAGCATGAGGCTAGTATACAAGCTCTGAGAGATGCTCATGAAGAAGAAATTCAACACATTCTTGCTGAGACAAGGGAAACAATTCTCCAGTATAAAAGCAAAGCTGAAGAAGAACAATTGCTGAGAAAACATATTCAAGCCCTTGAAATTGCAGTGGAACAACATAAGAGACTAAAGGAAGAAGCCTTGGCAGAGTTAACATTGTGCAAGCAGCAGGTGGAAGAGAGGGAACTGAGGACAGAAGTACAACAGGCACAGATGGTCCTTTCCACAGACACAGTAGATACTAATGCAGACTTTGAAAACAAACTTTTACATTTAAATCAGGAGTCTGAAGGACTGATGAATGAATGCAAAGCATCTAGGAGACAAAACTTAGATAGAAAAGAAATTTTAGATGAAAAATACAATGTGAAAGGACAAGCTGTAGTAAATGAGATGGAAAACCTGAAGAGTGAGAACCAGAGAGCAATTAAAGAATGTACTCAGAAAACAAGCCAGCTGCAAGCCTCCTGCGAGAGAGAAAAAGAGACTTTGAAAAAGTCTATGCAGCAATCCACAGCAGTAACAAAGAATTGTCAGCAAAGAGAAATGGAGCAAAGGAAGAGCTCGGAGGCTAAGGAAGGTTTTTTGCTGCAGCAAGTAAAGAAGCTGGAGGCAGACCTAGAGGAGAAAAGCCAGAAGATAAATGAGAGGAAGAAGCATTCCCAGAAGCTGAAAGAGAGAATACAGGTAGAAAATTGTCTATTTTTAAAATTTGGGCGAAGAGAGTTCTTTTAAACATCATTTTGAGTCAAAAGCCTTGTAAACACTAAAGCAGTGTTAGAGGCTTGGAAGAGAAATTTGAGGGTTTTGGTGCTGAGAGTTTTAAAGAAAGAGTTGAAATGATTAGTAACTGATCAGGAGGAGTCTTTGAACACTAGACTTCATATTCCCTGAGGGAGAAGTGAGGTAAAATTTGTCTGTTGACTGAACAGAGATGTTAACTTTCCTGCCCAGAAATGTGGAGAGCAGCAAGCAGGCACCAACAGTTAGCAATGAGTACTTACACAGCACATTCTCCATTTGCACTGTGGCTGTCAGCAGCTCCGTGTGAACTAAGAGAACCATGAACTAAGAAACCATGTATATGAACTTAATTAATATGAACTAAGAGACCATGCAGTGAGCTGGCAGGTTAGGAATGAAGTGCTTTGTATTGTATGACTCTTGAAAGAATGCCTCATACCAAGTGACATTTGACGAAGTGTCATTTACACCTGTGAAGTTTCATGTAGTAAGTTTCACAGTTACTTCTCACTTCTCACCTTGCTTGTCTACTCAGGTTGATGTACATGTATCTCTCATATATTAGCAGCACAGCCCTGCAGCCCCTTTCTGGTTCATTGCCCCTTGTGCCACATGAAGTTGCAGAGATTGGCTGCATTTGGTACATAAAGTCAGAGTGTGGGAGAGACACCGATGAACTGCAGTGAAGCCAAAGCACCCAGACAGCCTTTGTGCTCAACAGTTCTACTTCCTTCTAAAAGTATTGGCCTTTCCCATCACAGAAACTTACCTCCCAGACCTGACCCCAGAACTGTGACAGCAATCTAACTCAGAATCATAGGATCATAGAATGGCCTGGGTTGAAAAGGACGTTAAAGATCATCTAGTTTCAACCCCCCTGCTCTGGGCAGCATTGCCAGCCACTAGAGCAGGCTGCCCAGAGCCCCATCCAGCCTGGCCTTGAATGCCTCCAGAGATGGGACATCCACAACGTCTCTGGGCAACCTGTTCCAGTCCCTCACCATCCTCTGAGTGAAAAACTTCCTCCTAATATCTAACCTAAACCTCCCCTGTCTTCGTTTAAAACCATTCCCCTTGTCTTATCACTACCAACACATATAAATAGGCATTCCCCCTCCTGTTTATATGCTCCCTTCAAGTACTGGAAAGATACAATGAGGTCTCCCTGGAACCTTCTCCTCTCCAAGCTAAACAAGCACAGTTCCCTCAACCTTTCTTTGTAGCTGATAGGAGGAACAAGTAAGATCCTGATTTCTTGTGGTTTCTTTCAATAATATTCAGGAGAACTGGAGAAGGGATGCACGAAAGTTTATCCACATGATTTACTGTTCTCTTTTATTGTGTCAAAAAGGTAGTGTTTTAGGAATAAAAAGTTTAAAACCCAACAAGAACTGGGTATAAGAAAGTGATGTCTCTAGCAATTTAATTTCTAAATTCAGTATCAGCTGGATGAAACTGAAATCTTTTCTGATAGACATCTGCTCAACTCTTGTACAGTTTAGATCCGTTAAGTCTATGAATGAGACTGATTTACACACTAGCTTAGCATATTGCCTTGAATCTTTACAGAGAGTTTGGTACTAGGTTAAATCTGGAAGGTGAACTGTTAAATACAGTGCTATTTTCTATTTCTCTCTAGTTTAAATAGAAAGGAGAAACTTCTGCTTTTTTAATTGGCTATTTCTGTTGCCACAGTTAAACATTACATTTTTTTCAGAATCCTATGGATTCCAGTGGCAGATTCGGAAACAGAAGCATTTCTTTAATCAGTAATACCTCTGATCATCAGTAAATACTATCCAAAAAAAAAGCTGTCAAAATGCATGAAAGATAAAAGGACTGATGTTTAAGCAAAGCGATTTTTCTGTTTTCTCCTTAGTGTATGTCAAGTGGTTTGAGACTTTTAGATGAAAGGCATCATGTTAGCTCATGTTTATTATTATTACTGTAGAAGAAAGAATATAAAGGATGACAAGTCATTAAGACTGATCTATTCAATCTAGTTTTGGAATAATTTTGGCATATTACAGAAGTAAAAGAAACACACTTACCTTTAAGTTCTCACCTACAGTGTCAAATACAAGTAGGTTTGATCCATGAGGTTCTACTCAAATACCCTTCATATACGAGCAAATGGAAATTTAGTCTGGGTAAGTATTGCATTATTGTGTTAGACATTTGGAATTTGAGGGTAGAACCTCCAGAAATGTTATAATAGTTATGTTCCAATTTTTACCTTTAGTTATGGACAGACAATTCTCAGCAGAGTCTGTAGGAGATGATTTTTCTCTTTTTAGGCATCTGTGTTATGAATTGTGTAACAAACTATTATACTTCAGCAACTGGAAAAAATATTAACTATATTTTAACACAAGTTGTCAGAAAATGAAAGGAAGTATGTCCTGTTCCAAATTTAGGATAATTTCAGGCATCTTTTAAATGGTAAGTCTTGATGAGTGTTCACCTTACAATGATGGTTACTGCATTTGAGGGAATGGCCCCACATTACAAATATTCTGGCAACAGAGTCACTTTAAGGGTATGGAAGAGCAAAAGGTTATTTTAAACATTCTCTCTAGGTGAAAGATTCATGCCATGGAACTGCACCAAGACAGAAAATGATGATTTATTCTAGATAACAAAAAAAGAACATATGTAATAAGCTTCGAAGCACAATGCATATTTTAGAATCTGGAAGTGTAGCTTTAGGGACCACAGCAAGAAATTCTGGGATCAAAAAGTGTGTTGAAAAGCGTGAAGGAAAATCTAAGTGTAGTCAGAGAGAAATACGTTTCAGGAGAAGGAAATCTTGCAAAAAGCAGGTAAGATGCTCATTAATGTCATTCTGAATTATTTCCCTTGTTAGTAGTCACTCACGTTCCACCAGTTATTTATGCTATTTGAAATGTAAATGTTGCTACCACAGAAGATACAGAAGCTGTATTGAATTCCCAGAGCAAAGCTTTTAATGAAGCAGACAAACCAGAGCATCAAAAATGCAACTGCAGCAAATGACTTCTGCCAAACAAAACCAAATGAGAGGCTCTGAAGGTGTGCAAGAGCTTAAACAGGTGCTTTGCTCTTAAACATTCCAAAGCATGCCAAAAAGTACTGAAATCAATGTAATTGTTCTTTCAACATTCATGGCCTTTAGATTATTCTGTAGAAGTCAGTCCTGTAAGATTCCTAGAGCTCTGCCCTCATCCAGTGGAACACTGACTTGTGTTCATAACTTCAAGTACATCAGTTGCTCAATGACAGCTAAGACACTACTTAAGTAAAATTGAGCTAGACCAAATTAAAGCATTCAACTTCTTCTATAACCAAAAACTGGAAGAGAATAAGATTCAAGCCAGACTTTCTTTGTTAAGTTAAATTGAAATGCAGATGTTTTAAATTATTTTTAGTAGAGAACAGTTTTTTTTGTTTGTTTGTTTGTTTGTTTTTTTTCTGAAAAGCTAAGCAGAAGTAATATCGTAATATCAGGAACGGACTCACTACAATCAGAAATGTATGGATCCTGAGAGTTCCCTCTGTATGCAATGTCTCTCCTTAATCAATTGTACAGACACAATTTTTTTCTTTTTATTTTTTTATTTTTTCCCATTTTCCTACCACTGTGGAAAATTAGACCTGTTATTGGAGACATAACAAAAACAAATTTTCCTTTGTACTTTTTGAAATAAGTAAGGTTGAGGAAGCCTCCATACTTTGAAGTGAGTCACACACCCAAAACCAAACCAAAATTACAAAAAAAAAAAAAAAAAAAAAAAAAAGATAAACAGCTGCAGATGAGGCATGCAACCCTCAATCATTAAAGTTCCACACTGTTTACTAAAATAAAGCCAGTATTTTTCAGTGGAGTATGTCCACTGAAATAGCATATTCCCCACAAAACTGATAGCTGAGACCACAAAATTCTACCTCATTTTTGTCAAATTATATAGCTAGTGTATTGCAAAGACTATGGGACTATGGAAGCTGTAGCTAAAAGAGGGTATGAGTAAAAGACACTGAGAACTTTCATTGTAACTATCAGTTCCAAAAGGAAAGGATTTGTCTGAAGGAATAGCTGTTATATGGGTTGGAAGATCTTGTAATGAAGCATATAAAGAAAATCAAGTTAGTCTAAAACTTCATGCATGCTAAAAAAAAAATGCAGAAGGTAGATGTATTCTATTTATAGGTGCTCTAATTCATCTGTCTTTAATCTTATTGGTCACAGTGACATCATTTGAATTATCCTCACTGGAGGCACTTTGAATTATCATAAAATGCAAGGATTTTCTTGCTATGGTCTTACTGAAAAAAAATAAAATGAAAGAAGAAAGTTGAGCTGACGTATTTCTGTGAAAAGCTCCAGAGGCAGGAAGGTGAATTTATCCTTGATGTGACAAACTGCCTTCTTAGCAACACGTTGCGTGCTTTGTGTGTGACAGCTGGAGTGATTAATGTAAGTTCCCTCCTGAAGAAAAATGTATTGTAGGTGTATTCCATTTTCTGACTTCAATTTCCATGGATCTCTGCTGTGAAATACTCAAGTACAGTGATTTAATAAACATTTTGCATTGTTTAGGCAGAGAAGCTAATTCTACAAAGTGTTAGTAAATGGATCCAGAGTGAAGGTGTTATCAATTACATCACCACTGATTACAAACAAATACATAAGTGTGTATGTATGTCCTTATTTAACTTTAATCAGAAAGAATGATTGTCTTCTCATGGACAAGAGAGCAACTTCAGGCAAGTTGCCAGAGCAATACCTTTTCTCAATGTGTTTTAAGTGGTCAAGCCACTGTTTTGTTGTTGGTATGTACTAGCAGCAATTGGCGTAAGACATTCTTAAAAGAATTTCACTTTCCTGAGAATTGCTCTCTGGTAAATTCTGCTCTCTTGCCCAGTGGCATGGAATCCTTTGGCTGCAGCACATTTGCAATCTATAATATTCCTGTGCAGTAGGAACCTAAATGTTAGCTGAAATACATTCAGAGGTAAGAAAACACGTGTTTAGTCTTAAGCACATGATTTAATGCTTACCTCAGTGCATGCCAACTAGTTTGCCGCATTTGGGCATAAACTAAGGAGAAATTTAGTTTCTGTCTCCTACTATATTTGTGTGTTTGTCAGGCACTGAATAGGCAAAAAAAAAAAGATTACAGCAGTTTGTAGGGTTGGACAGTCAGACTACAGGTCAAATGACCCTTGTTGTTGCTAAGATGGTGCTTCTGTTATTTTTCCTAGTTTTAACACTGCTATACCTTTCCAAGTTCAACATCTACTTGAGAATAATCAAAACTCTTGCTGATGAGTTGTGAAGCCATAAAAAATGTGCAGTTCCTATCACTTAACGTTGACAGTACCTTCTAGATTTTGGGGACTATGAATTGTGTTAAGTGCGCTTCAGAAGAATTCATATCTGTCTTCTGAAACTGCTGGAGTTCATGCATTTTTGCAGTCCTGCTTCTCATAAAGGAATCTGTGGGAGTAAATTATTTTGTCTGATCATGAAGGTATTCATATATGATCAATATCAAGTGTAAGCCCTATGAAAAGGACTCTGCCTTTTACATACAGTATTGTTTTATGTGAATGAGTTTGTACACAGTATACTTAGAATGGTGCCAGGCTAAAATTCTTCACATAAGTCAGATCATTCCATATTTTAGTGAAAAAGCATAGTAGGCATTTATTATTTATAGGCAGTAAATATTATTGCTTATAACTCTCTCTTCTTAGAGAGTCACAGAGAAGTATTAAGGAAATCTTAAGTAATTTATTTTCATGCTGCCTGTTTTGTCTCAGCTATTTCATTCTCTCTCTTTTTTTTTTCTTTTTTTTTTTTTTTTTTAACTTTAGGAGCTCCAGGCACAGCTAGAGGAATTTAAAAGAAACTCTGAGCGTGAAATAAAGCAACTAGAGAAAGAGAAGGAAGCCCTAACTGTGAAACTTCAAAACTCTTCACTTGAGGTAAGCTGGGCATATACGTAACTCAGTAATAAGAGGGCACTTCATTTTCCTTTCATCTGAAAACAAAAACCCTAAATGAAACCCCATACAGGGCTATATGGGCTTAGAATATTCCTTACTTTCTGATTTTTTTTCTTATTTTGTATAGACATGTAAAAGGGCTTTATTGTTTGCTTTCTTGAGCAAGAGAATTGCATGGAAATCATTGAATAGATCAATGTTTCTGTTCTGCCTGCTTGATAAAGTGACCGATGGGGTAACTGAAGCAGTTTGGAATGCACAGTATTTTATATATTAGTCATTAGCTATGTCTCCATGTTCTCAAGATCAAGAATGAAATAGGGAAACCATTGCGGCCCCAAATCAGCTTTGAGGATGACACGGCTTATATAGCATTCCTTGCTCCAGTTACATCTAAGTCACAATAGCAAATCTGCTAACATGGATTAATCTGGAAATAAATACCTGAGATGGTTTAGTATTAGATTATCCACTAACAGCTGTTTGTATAGGTAGTTGAAGGCTGAGTGATGCACATTTTCCAGATTAGTTCATCTCGCAAAATATTAATACAATAAAGTGTCATGATTTGAAATTCCATGCCTGCAGGTTAGATAAACAATTTTCTGTCAAAACAAAGCAAAGCTGCTGCAAGGCAATTACTTAACCAGGTAAAGAGTGCATCTTTAAAATTCCTCACAACTGTGCATACATGTTTTCTGCCTCAGGTGTTCCCCTGGAGCGTTGTTCAGTTCTCTTAGGCAAATATTACTTGCTTTAAAACCTTATGGTCAGGATATTTCTTTTTCTTCAGTGTTCTCATGTGAAGGTTTTGCTTGTGAACATCTTGATGCTTTTATCTTGTAGATAAGCTGTAAAGTAAATGCTTTAAGAGAACTGAAGTCATTACCCTAGTGAAAAGTTCTGTTGATGCTCAGTGCAGCATTTATTTTTATATCCCAAATATATCATTCCATTTGTTAGCTTTTTGCAGCAATAAAATGATCTGTGGTTGTCCATTCTGGAAGATTATAAGTGGATGCATATGTTTCATCATAAGAACTTGTCGTCTTTTTTTTTTTTCTTCTCCTGACAATGGAGGTTTTAAGGAGCCAAATTTTTACAGAATGAAATCAGAATATTCCCCAAAATACAAAATTTCTTCAGTCTAATTCAAGAAGTAATGGAAAAGCAACAGGAACTAGGTAGCTGACACTATTGTACCAGTGAATTAGAGATAGCCACAGTTCTTCTAACTGACTGTCTATAATTTCCATCACTTTTTATCTTCAGTGCTTCTAACCAGTTTCACTTCTAGCAAGCTCAGTAGGTGCTTGCATGGGAACAGTTCTGCAGAAGATGAAGCCCTAGATCTTTCTCAGCTGGAATTTGTGGACTCTGAGTGGTCATAATAAGCTCTCTTTCAATGTTCAAAGACAGAGAAAGGACAGATAGGCTCATTGGGGGCCTAAGTAAGATGTCACATCTCCTCCTGTTTTCACTTTCCCTTGCTATTAGTACTGCTTGGTGTGATTTCAGCAATCAGGGCATGAGTTGTGGTCATTTACTGTGTAACACCTGCTTTTTCTCCCATTCAAGCTGTAGTAGCTGTGCTAGTTCTGAATGCAGTATGGTCTTTTACCTTGTATTTCTCTTGTAAAACAGATTTATACTTTCTGGTATCAAACAGTTGCATTCTGACATTCTGTCCCTTTCTCAGTGTTAGAAGTATAGAATTTAAGTCTAGTTTTTAATGCTCTAAAATTTCTAGCTAAATCCTGGTTTTAGGTTTTATTACACATTTGTGTATAATGCTGTTTTCTACAGTTTTCTTCACTGAGCATTTCAGGTCAATCCAACTTGTGTTGGATTATCCACTTGAGTGTCTTCCTTGCACCTAATGCAACATGTGGGTTCTTAGAAATCGGTCGTCTGTATTCTTTTTCTAATTCCCCTTAATGTACATATTTCCATAAAAACATCTTAGGCTATTCAAAGCTGAAAACTGCTGGTGTTGCTGTGTTGTGCCTGAAAGTTATACTCATTTTGAGGTATGATGGGAAGAGATGGATACTGTCCAACCTGATAATATTGCATATTTATATGCAGCTGGTATATTCCACTGGAATATCTCAAAGGCTTATGTTGTGAGGCAATTATTGTTCAGATTTTGCAGATGCAAGAATTAAAGCAATGCGCCATCAAATTACTCTTGAAGTCACACATTCAGGCCAGAAAAATAGGAATGATACCCGTGTTTCTTCTGATATCATGAGTTCATGGTAAATTCAAGGTTCGCTGGAAAACTATTGTCACTAAACACAGAAATAAAATAAATAAAATAAAATAAAATAGCATATATCATGTCATATTTTATATTCACAACACCATGGTAAGTATCAACAGAACACTAAGAAACATTTCAGTATATCTTACAGTGCTTGCAAAATGGCGAAGATGGAAATGGTTCTTCTGAAGAGAAAGTTTGCATTGTTCTTGGTATGCCCTGGGTTATTTTCTGAACCAGTTGCTTGGCAGTTTTGCCAGGGAAGTGTTGTAATTTCAATTTATAATACTTTACTTGTATAAATATTTGACTATTCACAGCCAAGAAAACACCATTTACTATGCAACATTATGTTTCACTGAGGGCATGATTCCCAGCTGGGAACTTTGCAATGGCTCAGCCCAGAGCTTCCGCCTCGAAGGTTAGGCAATGTGCTGTTACTAATCCAGTTCTAACCTGGATACGATTTCACATCTAAAAATAGCTTTCTTGGCTGCATAAGGCATATTTTTGGTTGGGCTGACATAGCTAGAACACTGTGCAGAGTAGACAGAATCATGATAATTTGTTCTCTCTGGGGATACACTTCAAAATGACAGTATTTATTTATTATTGAGATATTTCTGAATAAATAAGCTAGATTTGCACCTGTTTGGTGCCTTGGAAGGAAAGACACCAGTGTAGGTTGACTGCTAATTCATTAGAGTCCTTCAGTCTCTTGCTTAGGCACTCCAGGATCTCTTCAGCATGTGTGAGACTATTCTGGAATTACAAGGTATATAAAATGGAAGGGCAGGAATCCCTTTGTGATATATCTGTGAACAGTGTTAACACAGCAATGCCCAGAACCTTGATCACGGTCTTGGATGCACCACCAAATAATGATATCAGCAGTAGAGGTGTGACTATTGTGTTTGCACCTGTCCCTCCAGTCAGGAATTGCCATAAGTTTAGGAAGGCATTTAACTATGAACTATTTAACTATAACTGAAGTAACTGTGAAATAAGCCTAAAGACTACAATGAAATAGCATTTCATTATTTTCTTGTTACTTTTATGCTGTGTTAGTGTTTTGATGTAATAGCATCATAGTATGAGTAAAACCCTGTAGTATTCAGGCACCTTATTTTCACTGTCTGAACAAACTCTCAAATGCAGTGACTCTTCTATAATACATCAAAAGGCAGTTTTAAGTCTTTTATACAAATTCATCCCCTAGCAACGCATTGAGAAACTCAGATCTTTCTACTTAAAAGATACAGGAAGTCAAAGTATTCTCTGTGATTCCAACTTTAGATCCTGCCTTTGAGATTTCACACTTACATACAACAAATAAAAGAAAGGGAGAGCAGATATTAGCTAGGCTTCAAATATTCATAGTGCTTGGAAGCACAGTGAATTAAAATAATCAAAGCAGAAGTCAAAAGGCAAGCCAACTGTGATGGCAGGCACAGTCATATACTTGCCCAGTATATTCTTCACTTGTTTGTTCAGATAGCTAGTTGTTTTTAATTGGATGACAAAAAAGGAAAAAGTCAAGAAACGACTGGAAGATTAGCTGGATTAAATTCACAGTTTGGGGCATCTGGAGCTAGATGCTTTTTCAAATTGGCTAATTCAAATCAATTTGGTTGCATTGCTTCAGTGACGTTTTCAAAGTTGATTTGAAACTGTTTGAGAGATGGTAAAAGATAACCTTTAATTTTCTGGCACATAAAAAAGAACAAGATAAAAGTCTTGATTCACATAACACTGGGTGAAGGACTGTTTGCTTTCTTACCTACCAATCTAGCGTTCCCATGAAGTATAAGAGACCCAAGCTTCTTTTTCCTTCTGCCAGCTTTCTCTGCTGGCAGAATTTCTCAAGAATTTTTCTCACCAGTGACAAGAATTCCCTTGTCACTGGGTTATAAGATACTACTGTCTCCTGATGCTACTTCTTCACTTACGTATTAACTTGTCATTGGTCAACCCAGGCCTTCATTGCTTGGGTAAGTGTCCCAGTTACCTTCAAATGCACACGCACATACTCCCTTGCTCTTGTTTTTTCTGTGCCTCAGTGCTTGCTTTCTCTCTTAAACACACACAGCAGAACCATCTCTGCCATCTCTTCTTCCCTTGCATGCTGTGAATAAAGCCATTTCTCTCCTTGCAAGTGAGGAGGTAATTTATTTTTAATGTCTTAAAACAGTGAATTTGGTCTGAAGGAACCACATTTTACGTTTTTATTCTGATGTGTACATTCAAAAATGTTTTCTTTGGATAGATTCATCTGGAAGTTTTATTGATCGCTTGGTTTTACCACCAAGTTTGCAGCTCCATTAGAGTTTTTTAACGAGGTTCATCTCTGCTTGCAGACTTCTGTCATGTGTAAATTACAGATAGTGTTGTAGATCTCAGAACATGTGAAACATCAGTAATAAAACTAAGGAACTTTGAAGTTCAAATATAGCACACTACCCCATCTGGTAAAGGAAATCCACATTAATTATAATACTGGCCTTCTGTGAGCAAACTGATGGAGAGAGTATGGAGAGAAACTGAAGTACAAGATCAGTGATGATCAATAATGGCCACCACCAATTAGCTGGAGAAAAAAGTGATCTGTGGATTTGAACTGAAGGACAAATTTTATCTAAATGGAAGGAATACAATATATTGACTTGTATGTAGGAACAGCAGTTGTGCAGCCATAAGCATACTCAAAAATGGAACAGTAACTTTCTATCTTGTAGCTAGTTACAGAGGTAAAGAAACCAGACTCAGTAAGGAAGTTATGTAGTTCTGATGATAGATGTATGTGTTCAAGTCAGGTTTTGAGTTATCTCCACACCACGTGAGGTCCATGAAGAATATTTGTGTTTCACATGAATCTTCCTTATACAGAAATAAATCCTCTTCGCCTGATATTCTGTGAATATCAGACCCAAATATTTTACTCAAAATTATAAACAACCAAAAGACCAAATGGAGCATCTTTTTTTACAATGTTTTCAGGCTCTTAGTTGCTCTGTAGAGAAAATAAAACAAGCACTGCCAAGTCTACCACTAAAGCATGTCCCTAAGCACATCATGTGAAGACCTTCAGGGATGGTGACTCAACCATGTCCCTGGGCAGCCTGTTCCAATGCTTCACAACCCTTTCAGTGAAGAAATTTTTCCTAATATCCAACCTAACCCTCTCCTGGCACAACTTAAGGCCATTTCCTCTTGTCCTATCGCTTGTTGCTTGGAGATGAGGCAGACACCATCTGCCCTACAACATCCTTTGAGGCAGTTGCAGGGAGCAATAACGTCTCCCCTGAGCCTCCTTTTCTCTAGGCTAAACCTGTGCTCCCTCAGCTCCTACTCATAAATCTTGTTCTCTAGACCTTCAGCAGCATTGTCACCCTTCTTGGGCATGCACCAGCACCTCGGTGTCCTTGTAGTGAGGGACCCAAAACTGAACACAGTATTTGAGGTGCAGCCTCACCAGAGACAATTACTGGGGCAGATTAAAGGTTGTGGTCATAAAGTGGGGGTACAGGATGCCCTTTCTCCAAAAGGCACTGAAATCCAAGGAATTGATACCAAGCATTTTGCAGCATTTTGAGGATTCAGAGGATTGTTTTGTGCTGGGAACCTATGAGAATATTGCAGCCTTACAAGTGTACTTGAATGGGGGCTGCAATCCATCTGGGAATGGAGAAGGGCCTCAGGAGAGAGGGAAAGAAGATAACGTCCTCTGGAGGAGAGAAGTCAATGTGCTCAACTGCTGTGAGAAAGAGCTAAGCCATGAAGTAGAGGGAATACATTTAGCTATCATGAGAAAATATTCCTAGGATTTGGGGATATACGGCATAGATCATTAGTACCTCTCTTTGGACAGTGCAATGCTGCCTGTGGCCAAGAAGTTAATGAGAAGTCAGGTTTGCACAGCATGCCTCCTTTTCTCTTATGTAACACAAAATATACTGGAACGTGCTACAAGAATGAAATCGAAGGATGTAGATGCCTCAGCCCGCTTAGTAAATCTTCATCCAGCTTCTGTGGTGCTGCATCAGAAAGGACCATGAGTGTGCAGTCAAAGTTGCGAACAGCTATTTAGCTAGTTAAAGTGCTGCCTCAACTAACAAACTGTTTGCAATATTTGTGAGGAAAAAAATGAAGGCAACACTAGAGAAGAGAAAAAAACCATATTAGCGTATAAGGCAAAAATACAAAGGAGTCACAGGCTATATAGTCTTTATGATATCAAACTTGCAGATGTGTGTAACATCATTTGAATAATTTAAATTATATGAACATCATATGATTTATCATTTAAATCCTATGAAATTCTAAGGAAGCAGCCTTACCTCTTTCACAGTTTGAATTCTGTTTCTATAAGGCTGGAATGTACAAGTATATAAAAGATGAAAACAGATACATGCTTTTACATGCTTCCAAAAAGAAAAGGCAAGAAGTTTTGCAAAACTTCAAAGCTATGGTGTTTGCAATGGCAAATTTAAGAAGAATGGCTTTTTTTCTTTTTTTTCTGAAAGTTTAGAAAATGTATCAAATAGAAAAGAGGCATATTCCTGCCTCCCCACAAAAATAAATAAATAAATAAATAAATAAATAAATAAAAGGGAGTGGGGGTACCTGCTTCCCCAAAGAACTGTAAAAACTGTTCTATTTCTCTCACCTCTGATGCTTCCAGATGTTCTTCAGAAGGAGCTATTCTAGTTGGTCTTTTGAATTACTCATTAAAGCTGCACTAATCATTTGCTTTTTGTTCATTAATCAAATCAAAAATCAATGAGAGGGCAGAGAAAAAATAAAGAGAATCCTTAAATGATAAGTTTTAATAATGGATGTTTCATTTGAGGTGTTTTTGTCATTTCAAAACCAGGAATCAAGTAAAATTTCTAAATGAAATGTTTCAGATCAAGAATTCAAAGCTTCCTACTTAAGAGTGGCACCATGAAAAAAAAAAAAATCAGCTTTACCTATTAATATTTTTCAGTTGGCTAAAACCATTCTGAGTTACAATATTGGTACCCAGAAAAAATCACGTAACTCCATTCTTCACTGAAACAAAGGGCTCATTTCATGAAGCAAGCATCTTGCTATTTTTCATAGAGCAACACAAGTTCATAAAATATACTCAGATTTACATAGTTCCTCTCCATTGTGAGTGTAGCCATTAATCCTATCCTGCTAACTTACTTTTCTGGCAGGTGGCTCAACTGAAGCAAATATTAGAGCAACAAGCAAATAATTTCAAGGAGTCGCTGAAGAAGCATAATCTACAGTCCAACAAAGAAAAAGAGAAGCTTTTGCAGGATCTTCAGAGCACCATTAAAGAAAACCAGAATGTTAAACTGCAACTGGAAGCATCACACCAAAAAGTCTTAAAAATGTTGGAGAAAAGCAAAAAACAGGAACTCAAGGTCAGTTTATGAGATACTAGATAAAAAATAAATGGTTTGGTTAAACTAGGGAGAAACTGATTATCAGCTTAGTTATTACCTTTCATCTTAATAATGTGTTGCCATTGTTGCACATAATGCATTATTCTGCTGTTTTTGAAACCTCAACATCTTTAATTTTTTTTTTGTTAATTTTAGCATTTGAACTGAGAACACAGTGGAATAAAGTGTTACATAAAATAAAGTATCCTACTCTATACAGTTAGGCTGAGATGAATACAAGCTCTTCAAGCTCTGCTCTGGTTTCAAAAATACAAGGGAATTCCTAAGCATGCTATTAAAAGGACTATTTCATTCTTTTTCATCCATTATTCATTTATACATAAATACTTTAAGAGAAGTATAATATGCATGTATAATGATGTGTATTGGCTTAGATACCTTAAAGAAATCAATTCTGTAAGTAGATAACCAAAGCTTTTAAAGGTTCAAGTGGATTTATTTCAGTGACTAAATGTTAATGCAATATATTGAGGTACTCAACAAAGTAGCTGTTCGAGGAAAAAAAAAAAAAAAAAGAGCTTAAAAATATGTAATTGTGGCATGGAGTTCAGATGTCCTTGTTGATATTACAAATATTAGGGAAAACATTCTTTTAAAACATAAGTGGTAAAATAAAATAATAATAATAATAAAAACTAAAAAGAATTTAATATCTTGTTTATATATTCAGAATAAAATCCCAGCTTTAACAAACCAATCTGAAGGCTGGTAAAAATGAAACTGGCAGTAAGGGTTGTTTTCAAAGCCACTACATAGCAACTGCTCCATCATTTATAGCATTTCAGCAGTATATCAGGAGCACTTCTCATGACAGTGGAAGTTCTGTCCAAGAAAAATTAAAGGAAAGATAGAAGCCTTTTTTTGATACAGTGTGATAAATATAGAGATATGGGTCAAATCTGGGGCTTTGTATGTTGAATAAGAAAACATCTTTCTAATGTCAAATGTCTGTATCATTGTTATTATTTCATGATGTACAGCAAATCTAATGGGAGATACCTTGGTAATTTCTCTTGTCCCTGTTAAGTTTTAGTTTTTAACTTCATGTCATTTTTATTCTTGTGTTGGTGAAGTGCCATGTAAAGTGATGATGAAAATAGTAAAAGTTCTACAGTGAAAGACCAGATTCATGCAGGCATTACAAGTAAAACAACAAGGTGATAAACAGGTTCCAACTACTTTTTTGTATTTTGCTTACAGGAGGCAGAAGAGCGTTTGAAAAAGGAGTTTAATGAGACTTTCAAAATCCAACATCAGTCGCATAGGCTGGAAATGCAAACCTTGGAAGAGAAAGCAAAGAAAGAATTACATGATGAACTCGAGCAGATACAGAAGCAGCAAACTCTATTGCTAGGTATAACGTCTCACATCATACACAGCTCCTACTCCTTGATGATATGCTGAGAAGCCCTGAACTTCATCCCATTTATCCTCTTTGTCATCTTCTAGGAACTCAGGTCTTTCTGAATCTCCTTTACCATACCCTACAATTTGAGCAACACACACTTAGCACTGTTTGTTCACCTTGCTCTTAGCTGTCAGCAGCTGGTATGCAACATACAACTATACATCTGGTAGTGTATTAAAATGTAATATTGTAGTTAGTACATAGGTTTCCTTTTTTTTTCTATGTGAGGAATTATTATATGTGGTTCAAGACTGTTTTGTCTGCAGTGGAAGTCTGTGGCTCCATACATATTGTTTGGTCAGTTTAGAAAGTTCACTAAATAGTTCAGATCTGACCAGAGCACTGCAATATGTGAACCTGTAATATCTCCAGGCTTGAACTCTGATTATTAAATCTCATTTATAAGAGGCTTTTAGAAAGAAAGAAAGAAAGAAAGAAAGAAAGAAAGAAAGAAAGAAAGAAAGAAAGAAAAATTCAAAAGTACTTTAAATATAAGCTGGGTTCTGTTCTTGCTTTTTATTCAGTATTCAAATTTACTCGAAAGATTTGTTGGTCTCTAAAGTTAGTATGTTCAATAGAGAAATCCTGTTCTGCTTCTTTAAGAAAAAATGTAGGAATGTGAGAGACAAACTTCTCTCCTGTACTTGATCCATTTTGAAACTTGTACCCAATCTACACAACAGTAACAGTGTATGACAGATTCCCCTCATTTAAGTGTTGCATTGTGTGTTAGCACAAACTGAAATCTCAGTGTGTGTTATGGCCTTTTATCAGAAGATTTAACAGGGAAGCTCAGGGCTGCGCTATTAAAATCCAAGGTTAGAAGAAACAATTATCGTGATTCAGTTTGCAAAACAGCTGACACAGACTTTACCTCTCTGATTATGATGTTGTGTTACTGCTGTTGTAGCTCTGTATCTTCTTACTATTGCTCAATGAAGTTGTCTATAATAGGTTTAGCTTTTACCAGAGAGAATGCATGTTCCTTTTTCTACTCTTGTTTATAATATTTAATGGCAAAGGAGCTGTGAGACAAAGCAAATGTAATGTGTTAATGTTTTCATCTACATTGTCTATATCTACCTCCGATCCATCTGGCCTCTGACTGCCCTAATGATTGTCAGTCTGGTTGTTACTAGGATCGCTAAGGATGGAACTTTCCGAGCAGCAGACATCATGCACTAATCTCAAAAAACACATAGAAGAGCTCCAAATGGAGCTGAAGAGTGTGAGGACACTGAAGAAGCAACAGGCAAGAATCCAATTCCTACTTCATTATCTTGCTGTGTTTTCTGAAAGCAGTGGTATCACATTTCTCCCTCCAGACATAGTAAAATTCTCTCACAGGAATGCAACAGGTTTCCTTCCCTTATGTCACACTTAAAAATATTAGCATTGTTTATCAGCTTAGAAACGGGGGAAAAAGTGAAGGATTTTTTGACATTTAAAGATCATAATCTAAAGCACAAGTAATGAATGAATGTTCCAAAAAATATGGAGACTATATGGTATGTTTAAGAAATTATGATCACAGATTTTGTCTTGCTCATAGAACTTCACATAGAATTGAAAAATCTGTTCATGCAAAAGCAATGCATGCAAGTACAGGGAGATCTCCGAGGTCCCACTTGGAGTACTGCATCTAGCTCAGGGACCCCCAGCACAAGAAGGGTGTGAATCTGTTGGAGCAGGTCCAGAGGGCCATGAAGATGATCAGATCTCCTATGAAGAAAGGCTGAGAGAGCTGGGGATGTTAAGCCTGAAGAGGAGAAGCCCCAGAGATATCTTTGCAGGTTTTCAATACTTAAAGGGGGCTTACAAAAAAGATGGAGAGCAACGTTTTGCTCAGGCAGATAGTGATAGGACAAGGGGGGAATGGTTTTAAACTAAAAGAGAGGAGATTTAGATTAACTCTTAGGAGGAAATTCTTCACTCAGCAGGTGGTGAGGTGCTGGCACAGGTTGCCCAGAGAAGCTGTGGATGCCCCATACCTGGCGGTGTTCAAGGCCAGGTTATACGAGGCCCTGGGCAACCTTGTCTGGTGGGTGGCATCCCTGCCTATGGTAGGGGAGTTGGAACTAGATGGTCTCTAAGGTCCCTTCCAACCCAAACCACTCTATGATTCTGTGACATTAAGGTTAATAATAAAAGACTATGAATAACTGAATTTGGCCTTTTTCTTAGGAAGGAAGTAGCCAGAGCCAGATCAGATCTCTTCATGATGAACTGGAAAAATGTCAGAGTGAAATTTCTGAGCTCAAGAAAGAGAATTTACTTTTGAAGGACACAATGGAACTACTCAGTGCTGAGTTGGAGTCACAGAAGCAAGAAGCTGCACAGCTTCAGGACAGGGAGAAACAGCTCAAAAGGTTTGCCTTAAATTCACAATTCATTCTACTACCCAGAGTCTATTCTTACTGCCAGCATTAGAGGCATTCTAAATGTGAAGTCAGAATCCCTCCTTTCTGAAGTTCTAATTGTAGATGCTGGGAGTTTTGCAAGAGCAGGTGTATCACATTTCTCTCTGCAGCCACAATAAAAGCATTTGAACTAACTGTTCAGGTACGTGTCACAAAGAAATATGTCCTGTGTAGCCCCACGGGCATGACCTGAGAAAAGCTGCATAACATCAGCCTTATTTCAAAGCTTTGGAAAAGACAAACCTTAAACTCACCCAAGAGCTATATATATATATATATAAGTCTCCAAGAATAAATGTCATTTTTGTAAACCCACTCTCTGTAGCTGACACCAAAGGGTTGTTAACTCTGAAGGGAACACTGGAGATTGCCATACATACTCTGTGAAGCTCTGCCAGGGCTATAGCAGCCACCTGGGCACTGCAGGGTGAGGGCAGTGATGGCAGATACTGATAACACCTGGGCTGATGGAAGCCTGAAGCTGTAATATGCTGCCAGGGCACAGGAAGGGCGAGCTGACTTGTAGTCTTGGCTGTCCGTAGAAGGTGGATTGCATCTTCTTAGTGTAGCTACAGGCACAGAGCATGTGTTGCATTGCTGTAGTAGCAGTTGTCTCATGTCCGTACAGCAAAAGTGGTAAACTTAGTTTTTATATGGGAGACAAGGTTGGGGTTCACTGTCCAGAACATCTGTAGGGCCATTGAATCATTTGAAGTTTCTGGATGATGATACCTAACACATTCTCTTTGCAGGGAGGTTGAGGAATCTGGCACATGGGTAACTTCCAATTCTTTTCTGCGATCATGTAGAATGTATACCCCTAACTACTCAAGCTGTATATATAAAAGGATTTCTGAGGAGTGTATCTTTAAAGGAGTCTTTTAAATAACGTCCTACATAGTCTAGAGAAAAGCACTCAAGGGTCTCTGAAGATTGTCAGAGTGGCTGTCTACCAGTCAGTGCATATTTAAAGAAGGAGAAAGAAACTTTTTTTTTTTTTTTTCCTTTGCACTCTTTGGAGAGTTACTTGAAAGTGACTTTCATTTCAAGCTTTTGAAACAAGATCAACAGAAAGAATTGCAAACCAGAGAGTTTCATCAGTGCCCTCCAGCTACCTTGAAGGAATTTAGAGCTTCTGTTCATGAAGAGAAGAATTATTCACATGTCAGTGATGAGGTCTAAAAGGCCTCAAATGGTAAAGCTGCTAGGCTGGAGGATAATCTTTACAGGGGGATAGCTGGTGTAGCTCTACTGCAGCACGCATTTGAGAAAGAAGCATTAATGGACATTATGTAATGAGAAATCCTTCAAATAACAGGAGGTAGAACCAAAGAGCTCAAATAGTCTTAGGTACCTGATACAGGCTGCTCTGAAATTAACCCATGCGAGATCTGTAACATTAACCTGCAGCCCTTGATTTGCTTTTGTAGCATGAATAATTTGGGTGAAGGAATAGTTAAATTGTGGAGGGCATAAAAATAACAGCTTTTTACTGTCACAGTAACAACAGCAACCTTGTCTTATGCTATGTAGTTGTTTCTGATTTGAAAGCTAATTGTGGCTTGCTATTTGCACGTTAAATTTTTTGTAACCAATTTTTTTAAATTAATATTCCTACTGTTGCCAGGCAAGTGTAATGAGTAATCTGCTTTCAGTAATCATTTCCATTTCCATTCTCTTGAATTGTGGGAATTCTACCTCTGGGACACAAACCTTCTGTAAGGTTTAGGGTCTGAGCATAAAAAGTTTATTTTTACTGGAAGAGAGGACAAATCCTAAAATGAAGGGACTCTCCCTCTGAATGAGAGTTTCATTCTAACCCTGAGGATCCATTTCAGGGATTAATTCCCCATTTTTACTCTTACTCTTCTTTTGTGCTGAGTGACAAATCAGTCACCCTTATGGCTGTGCGCTTAATTCCAAGGGCAGAAATATTCCATGGGCCTTTCAGCCTTCCTTGAAGCATTTCAGAAACAAATAAAGCATTTCAGAAACAAATGAAATACTTATAATAAAAAAAAAAAATGGAGAAGATGAAGAAGAAAAGGTAAACTGAATACATTTTGTGAAAATTAGAGTTGTTAATCTGCTGAGTTTGACATCTTTATTTCAGTCAGTAAACAAAAGATGGGTTCTTTGCGTTGAGTTAATGAAAAAGTTTATCTGTTGTGTAACAAAACATTAGCTAACAATAGGCAGTAAGATAATGATTCTTCGATAAATGTCTTTTGTTTTGGGGGTTGGTGTCAGAAAGCTATGTTATAGCTAGGCTTGAAAAAATATGAGGCATTTTTTAGTTTTCAGTTGATGGTGCTAAGGAAATAGCAGTATTTTTCAAAATATATTGCCTGTTAAATATGAACATTGTAGTTAAAGGCAATGCTATAACATTTCTTACATTCACATCTAAGAAAAAAACTTTTTTAGAATGGTAGTAGACATTAAGTGTTTCTGATGGGGTGCTAGGAGGGGATGAAATAGAGCATCAGAGCCTCTTAAAATTCCAGAGATTACAAAATAATTTTATTTAGTATGAGTTCCTATAATACTTTATTGTCACCTTTGTCAATTAAGATTGGTGTACAAGCTGACCATAGATAGAATACCAATAGCATCATATAAAATAAGCCCCCACTTACTGAAGGCTGAAGGACAAGGTCTTCTTCTCCAAATAATTTTACTCTTCCTCACTGTTAGTGTGGGTCAGCCTCAAACTGCAACCGAAGTGTTGAAGTCAGATCAGCAAGCAGAAGCCCAGAGTTGTGCTGTTAGCTACCTTTGTAGTCGGTAACAGACCTGAAAACTGCATGCTTTCATCAATCATAATAAACAAGTGTTAAAACATGAGAATTCAGACATATTTTAAGATCAATGAAAGGCTAGTGGTAGAAGACCTCAACATGAAGCATAAACAAGAAGTAGACAATACTGAAACAAGATCACCAGAAGGAAATAAAAAAACATTACCTGCTTTCAGCAGGCAAATCGCCAAGCAAAGATTTTCTCCTTAGAAACTAAGCCATTTAAATAAACTGTGACTCATACTGGCAGTGAGTTCTGTTTTTAATTATTATTCCTACCAAGCATGATTTTTTTTATAGCTTATGGATAGAATATGAGCACTGAAATAGAAGTGTTTAGGTATTTCCTTTGCAAACACAGAAAGACATAGATATATTGTAATAATCTATGAATATTGTTTAAAGTAAAGCATTATACATACATTTTACAATGATAAGTTAAACCCTGCACATAACATCTTACAATTTTATGACATGTAAAATCATCTTTGTTAGAGGTAATATAGAGACCTCGATTCATCATTTTGTACTTAATTTTGTTCAGTACAGCAGCACCTTTGAGATGAAGCTCCTGCTCATTCTCACTCCCTTGCTAGTTTGCCAGGATATTCCCAAACTGCAGCCCCCACTGTATCATGTAAATAGATGCACTTTGCAGCCCTCCTTGGAGGTAAGTAGTTCTGTGGTGTTTCAGGCTCTACAATAGAGACAAACAGTCCTTGTTTGTGACTTTGTCCTTTCCTCAAATCCCAACTGTGCAGCACAGCTCTGCAGAGATCCCTACTTGTAGGTAAGTAGGGTCTCAAAACATTCAGACATTAAATTTTATCTTCATATCTGAATTCTGAGATAGACTAAATCAAAAGTGTAAGATTGATTTTTTTCTTCCTCTCAAAAATGTTTCCCCTCACCAAAAACAAACAAACAAACAAACAAACAACAGCGGTTTGTATTCTGTAATTAATTTCACAGCATGGCAGATGAACTTCATAGCACTCAGTTTCCTGAGCAGCAAAATTCATGAACTTGGCTGATGAAATAATGAGTCTTTTTTCCATAGGTCAAACAAATGTATGTTTCCACACCATCTCTAAGAAGGTGTAAGTTCTGATTAGATCTCTTTTTTTTTTTTTTTTTTTTTTTTTTCCCTGATATGAAGGCATTTAAAGAGCCAAAGTAAAACTACAGGTTTTGCCTTAGAAGACACACTAAAGCAGCATGTATATCCAAGCCTCTCTTTTCATGAAAGTTATAGGAAATTAGTATTTCTCAGGTCTTTATCAAGTATGGTTGGAATTAGGCTGTAGATTCTAAGATTATTGGTAAGGAAAACAACAACAACAACAACAACAACAAATATGGGTACAGATATGCATAGATATGGTGATAGAGATTTTTCTCATTATTGAGATTAGCAATATGATGGGCAAGCTTGATAGCATCTTACTTCAGGGAATGGATTTAACACTGGACAGACAATTTGCTTTGGAACTCCACAACATTCCATGTTCTATAAAATGCTGTTTTATCAGAGTTCTGCCTATGTCCCTATGTCCTATGCTTGGAACTTAACAGTACAAAACAGGTATTGCTTGAACCTGGCCTAAAGAAGTGTTTTTGCTAGTCTGCAATCTTTCTTTCACACAGACTTAATGAATTAGAAGAAAAGACAAGAAAGCAGGAGTCCAGACCAGAAGATATACAACTTATAAGCTGTCTGCAAGATAAACTAAGTGAGAGAGAAGAGCTTATTAAGCAGCTGGTGGTAAGATTTCCTTCTACATACACATATATACTTCGGAATCTGTTGGAAGGTTCTATTCAGTGTTTCACACATTGCTTTTGATGAATACTTTCTTTCTGCTCTGCAATTCTTTGAAAAAATGTATGTTTCTGTACCAAAGAGGCACACGTAATTTTCTTTTTCATCAGGAAGGAAGAAAATTTCACCATTCGCTTTTAGCCAACACTGAATCTTACAGGAATCGATCATTTTCTTTCAACCCTACTCAAGGATGCTTGACTCCTTCTACAAAGGTAAGATAGGCAATTCAATTAAAATCACAAATCATGATATTTTGTTGCTATTTGAATAATACAGATGACAAGGGCAATAAAGGTCCTGTTAATTTCCTACTGTTATTCAGTAGAACTCCAGGAAGCCAACCTATAATGAGGTGCTGAGTAAAACATAAATTCAGTAGAAGTATGTAAGCACATGGGTACAAGTATTTAAGCAAATATAAAGCAGTAGACCCCCAAGGAGCTCAGTCCTTGGAATAAGTACAGCCACTGACTGCAGGTAATTGTGAGTTGTTACTTTGATATCATACACATCAAGCAAAATTATGAATTGGGTTTGGGTAACACAGGATTTGTCCCTGGTCATTCCAGCCCCTCTGTATGATACCATATATAAACTGTAAGAACAGTATGTTGGTGGAAAGCACTTAGCTCTGAGTATCCCTGCAAATCTATTGGCTTTGATATATCTAAAACCTCAAGGTCAAACACGCAAGTTGTTTTAATTGGACTGCCTAACCCCTGGATCCTCACAGTGTACCTGAGAATTTATTTTAAATGGCTATAGAAAAATATGGGACCCTTCATTTTTGGGTGCTCCTCACAAGATGTCTAAGAATGAAGTATTGTTGAGTTTTTATAGTACAAGGTGTGAAAAAAACATGCGTGTAATGCAGTTTTCTGTCATGATAAAAAACAGCAGAAGAGACCAGTGGAGGTGCCCAGCCGTGTTGTCAGTGTTCCAAATTTAGCTTCCTATGCAAAGAGCCTTTTGAGCTGTGACTTGAGATCAAAAAGAAGTGCTCAAATAACAAAGTCTACGAGCTTAGACCGGAGTCCTAGCTGCCTCCAAGTGGGCTCTCCACCAGCACAGACCTCCGACAGCAGTGCTGCTACAAGGTATTTGTCTGTTTTGAAGTGACTTACTTGTAAGATGATAACTGAATAAATATTCTGCATCTTGTAGGCATTCAAATGCATTAGACACTTGGAAATAAACAATGGTGTAAGGTTCCTGCCCTGCAGTGAATTCCATGTGTCCAGTTTTCTGCAGACAGATCCAGAACTTAACTGCAGAAGTAGGCTATAATCACTGCCCAGCAGAGCTTGTGATTGCAGTCCCTCCAGATACAAAGGAAGATGAGAGGAGCTGCAAATATTTGAAAAAGAATATGGTTAATAGTGAACCTGGCCTTAAAACTCTGAGTACATATTGGTGATTCTATTAAGGATTATTTTCTTTTTTACTTTTGTTTCCTTGCTTTGCACTTGGATGATGTAGATGACATTTTTATTTTAGAAGACATTTGAATGAACCTAGGCAAAGGATTTTGAGACTTAAAAATTGGTTAGCAGATACTTAATAGTCTTCCAATGTCACACATCAAGGTCTTTTGCTGTTCTTGATTTCCAACTTGGTGTATCGTGTTTTTTCTCTGAAAAGTTCTTTCTTTTGAATTCAAATGTAATATTATTTAAACAACACTAATTGTTTAATTAATATGCTAATATTAATAATGCCAATATTTAAACAATGCTTAGTAGTTTCCAAATATAAAAATATGAGCGCTATACTTCAGGACAAAAGCCAGTCTTCTCACCTATGTCCTTGGTGGGCACTAGTTAGACTGCACGCTGCATGCTGCAGTTCTTTCCTGGAAGGCAGATGGTGCTGCCTGCTGCCAAAGACAGTAACACAGGACGCTGGCTGAGGTCCAGTTGGGCAATTCCTTTATCTTAAAGATATAAGCATTCTGTGTCATCCTAGATAACTGCCAAGGCAAATCAGATTTGTATTTTAAAGGGAAATATACAGGGACACTACGGACAGATTGGCTGATACTTATTCCTTTAAATCAGACAGTTATAATTGAACTCATATTTGCTACTGTAAGCTAAGTGAAATTAATGTAGATTAAAAAAAAAAAATCCTGAATCCTGAAAAATCAGGGTTTATGTAATAGGATCAATTATTATAGAGGCCACTTAATATTAAGAAAATATTCAGTTCCAAATAAAATTTCTATTGATGTTTTTTCATGCATAAACTGTATATTTTTAAGAATACATTTGGGCTGCCCTTTTCTGATTTTCAGTATTCCCCCTTATTGAAGCATCCATATTTTTGAGATGTCAAAAAATATGTTCAAACATTTATTCATAGCTGCTTAGCCCTTTGTCACCCTCCTCTGACTTAATACCAGTGCTGTTAGTCCAGTCACCTGGCTAGCACTAAAGTCCCACTAGAAGTTGCAGCTGGCACCTTCTGGCCTCACACACGTCATCTAAGAACAGGTCCAATCATTGAATTTTAAGTTTTTCCATGAAATTAAGTGTTAAGTATTAGTAAGATTGTAAGCAATGCTAATGTTGCTAATGTTTGTTTATTTGCACAGGACACACGGCAATGAACCACCACAAACTAAAGACAACCAAACCCAAGACCCTCAGCATCAAGAATGGTTTACTAAATATTTTTCATTTTAAAGCAAGTTTACTTATTCCTCAGAATTACTAGAAAAGCTGTTTCTGTTTTCTCTTAAGGAATGATAATACAATGTATGATTTATGAAAAAAAAAATCAAACATGATTTCCAAGTAAATAAGTAGGGACGACTATGCTTATATCAAATTAAAATGAAATTACACGTATGGATTTCAGTAAAATGCATTTTTTAACAATCTCTGTGAAAAATGAAGAAAATAAAATCTGCATTTTGTTATGTGAAAATTTTTATTCAAGATAATGTACTACTCTACAATTACATGAAATATGCAATTTGTTCCCTGAAATGTCCTGTCAGAGGGACCCCAACTGAAGACGTTTCTTACATGCTTCCTGTAGGTTGTATACTTGCTTCATCAGCTGCTTAAAACCATTTCTGCATATAGTAATGCAATTTTATATTTGTAAGTTTTTTTTTGTTGTTAAATTTGTTTTATGCTGTAAGGCATGTGACATACATCCGAGAGTAGCATGCTTATAGCCATCTGTTTTAGAAATACTTTCTGGTTTGCTTAATAAACTGGTTTGTATAGTCACTATTGCCATGTATTCCTGGTGCACCTTGTCACATATAACAGTCAATCGGCCTAATAAATCAGGATAACATCTAAGTATGAACACTAAAATTTGGTTGTAAACCAATGATTTCCATGTTTTGCACAATAGTGCTGTTATGGTAACACATCAGTCAGACTGATACTGATACACTGAGAGGTTCCAAATTTATGGGAGATGCATGTTTGCGATTTTGTACAATCAGTATTGTTCTCATGCCCACTGAAATGCAAAGTAGGTGGATGACTAAACTTATCAAATTATGCCAACCAACTCATTGCTGGGGAGGAAAGGTGTTATTCTTAAAAGAAGACACCCATAAAGAAATCTGTATATCTTGAGTGCCTTTCATGAGGGGAGTGAAAGCCCAGTGGAGACGGACAGTTCACTTCAAAAAAGCACACTCTTTATCTGAACTACATACAATTCAAAGGGTGCTTCTACAATGGCACTGAAGGATAATTACTGGATCACAAAACACTTAATTCTCAAGCATTTTTTTGGGGGGGAAAAAAAAAAAGATAATTTATTTCACTTAATTCTGTCTTAACTCATTATATTTATTGTACAAATTACTTTATACAAAAAGTATATGCTTTGCATCATTCAAAACATTTAACTATGTAAATTCAAAGATCATGTTTGCTTCATTGGAGCAGGAATATTAGCAGACGCCTGTTCTAGGTAAGCTAATGGACCCTGAGGCATTTCTGCAGGTTTTTTGTGTTGCACACTGATGTCTTCTAGGACCTGTTGCCAGTGTCGCAGTTTACTCAAATGCTTCTGAATTAATGCTTCTTTTCTCTGCAATTCATTTCTTAACTCTGAAACATCCTATAAGTGAGAAAATAGGTATTAGTAAGTAAATAGTATTCCTAAGAGTAATAAACAACCTCAAATAAAGTGCATGTAATTTTTAGCTTAAGTTTTCACATTTATCTTATAGGAATTCTAACACTGGAAAAGCACTTAAGACAGAAAGCACTGCAGATGCTTTTCATTCTGTTTGCCTAGGTCATGTATTTCAGAGCTCATTACTTCCAACATTTCTTCAGATGAATCATTCGCCCTTGTGCTCCAATGCTCCCCAGAGCAGCAGGCATCTAGCTTCTCCAGGTCTGGGGCAAGAGCTACCTTAACAAGTATGTTTTACCAACTTTAGATACAGCATCACGTTGACAAACCCAGAATTAGTGTGAATGAGGTGTTCTAACTGTACTGGTACACAGCATACCTGGCCTGGTATGATATAGGCAAACTAATTAAAGCATACAAACTCATTTAAGCATACCTCTTTAATTACTTGTTCTGGTTTCTGGACTGACAGCTGCAGTCTTTTTTGTAGGAAAAAACACTCGGTTTGCCTTGCAACATCCAGGAATTTCTGGATGCACTGATCAACACCTAAACATGGAACACCAGAATGGAGAGAACAGATTCCCAAAACATCATTACAGGCTGATATTGTTTATCTGTATATACATGTTATTAACAACACCTTTTAGAGTATCTTCTAGGAAGAGACCCTTTAGGTGTGCTAAGAGGGACTTTAAGGGCAGGTATCCCAAAGCAGGGATACCCGAGCCCCCCGCCGAGCGCTCACCGGTGCGGATCTCCTCCTGGTCGGTGCCGTTCACGTAGTCCTGGCTCACCAGCGAGGCGAAGCAGGCCTGAGGAGAGAAGCACCGCCGTTAGAGGAGGTCGCGCCGCCCCGGCCGGCCGCAGCCTCCCCCCATCCCGCCCCGCCCCTCACCTCGAAGGACGCTTCCAGCTCGTCCACGAGCGTGTTGTTGGGGTTGCGAGGCCCCGGCGGAGGCGGGATGAGGCCAGCAGGGCCGGGTCCCCCGGGAGGTCCCGGCGGCGGTGGTGGCGGCGGCCCCGGCTGCTGGTTGGCGAACATGGCGCCCAGCGCGCCCGCCATGGCGGCCGCCTCCTCTCACGGCCCGCGCCTGCGCCCCAGCGCCTCAGGCTCGGGGGTGGCGAGTCCCTCCTCCCGCCGGGCGTTACCTCAGCTCGGGGCGGCAAATATAAAGTAAAATAAAATAACGTGGAAATGTAAATAAGGAATTAAAAATAAAAAAGGGAGCAAAAAGGGCATTCCTGGCCCGAAACTCCACCTCCAGCCCCTGTCCGGCTGCAGCTTCTGCCAGCCCAGCGTTCCAGGAGCTCTGTGCCTGGAGCCCCAAATTCCAAACTTGCAACCCCCCCACCGCACATTATAAACGTTAAATCTGGTTGATGTTTCCACTGGTTCTGGAACTACTTTCATTGCCAATCACTTTCATTTCAGTGATGGTGTAACATGAATAAACTGCCTAGCAACCTGGCTGGAAAACTTTCTTCTTTCAGTCATTACTATAGTCAGAGAACACAGGAAGTCTTAAAAAATTAGCCATAAGAGCATATCCTACTTAATTTTGTGCTGAAGCCATGCAGCAGTATATAAAGGGTGGTAGTGCATCATTTCTACCTCACAGCACACCCAGGATAGCTTCCATTTTTCTTTCTTCTCAGGGAACTTTTATCAACAACCCTCCAGCATTACCTTTCCTACTCCGTTAGTCACCCAAAACAGAGACACAGCTACACCACCCCCCTATCGTTATTTCCCTCTAAATCAACAGATGTACCCACACAAATAGGAGATTTATTGATTACAATAATTATGCTTACTTTACATACAAAAGAGGAGCTCAGGTATTTTCCATGATCATGTTTTGGTATTTAATACCTGACATAGTTCAAACTGCATCTTTTTATTTTAAACTGCATAACAGAGGGAGACAAATCTCAACTTTGAGATGTTCTTACCCAGCAATGACTTACAAAATGTGGGTATAGGTCATCACTATAGTGAAAATATGTTTGGGGCACTCCGTTATTAACACTTTTTAACTTTTTTTTTTTTTTTCTTAAGGCAGAATGGATGATTTTAGAATAGGCATTTATTTGGTATTGTGACTGTCTTGACTTAATCGAGCCGCAAACTCTACTAATGTTCGTGTAGGCCGGCCTGCCATGCCTTTTCGAAGATAGGGCACCTCATCTTTATTGGACATCACACCAGCTATATCCAAATGAGCCCAGTGAGGGGCAGTCACAAATTCTTTCAGGAAGGCAGCAGCTGTGCACGCTCCCCCAGCTCTGTGGGAAGCAGAAAGATGGTGTTACTTTAGAAACAACACAAACAGCACAAACAATAGACTAATACACTGAAGGGAAAGGCTGTTAGCACATCTACCTGCTGTACTTTCCAATGTTACTCAGGTCTGCAAGAGGACAATCCGTTACTTGCTTGGTGTAATGTTCAAAAAGAGGCATTCTCCATACTCGGTCTCCTGTCAAAATGCTGGCCTGAAAAAGAACAACAATAGTTGGGGTAAAGTTCACTATGGTAGTTTTGGTGTTTCCCCACCCCACCTTTTTTTTTTTTTTTTTTAAAAAAAAAAAAAAAAAAAAAAAAAAAAAAAGCTGCATTTGTAAGCACCACCACTATGCATGCTTATCTTCGGCTTTGATTGGTCTGAAACTCTGAAACACACTGCAAGCAGAACAATGAAGCCTCCTTTTTGGGTACTTTAATGGTAGTCAACAGGCAAAAATCTAAAGAATACTTTTCCCCCCGCAATATATTTTTTTTCTGGTAATGTATATATTCTCAAATGCTTCCCTTCAGAGGCTTCCTTTATCTATCACACTTCAGTCACTCACAAGGCCTCTGAATTTCTCTTGGTATTGCTAAGCAAGACCAACAATCTTTGTTAACAAAAACTAATTACTGTCAGTAGTGCAAAGCTTATGCATATGCAGTAAGTTATCAAAGGGTGCAGATACTTGAGATAATGATTCATACTTTCTGCTGTATGATACTAAACCTCACTAAAGAGCCAGTAATTAATAGTCATCATTATGTATTTTTCAATTAAATGCAATACTAACACACTCCTATGAGATTTCAAAATGTAGTAACATACTTTTTAGGTTGGCATAAAGACTTTCTGTAAAGCGCTGTTTAGCGATGACAACTATTACTGAATTATTATTTGATAATAATGTTGATGGCCTACCTCATAAAGGTGATTCCAAAGCCAAGATGAATTTGTGAACACTCCAGTCGCAGCAGATCCCAATGCAACATCCATGGCACCTACAGAAAGACATCCTGAAGATTATACAATGAAGGCAAAGGTGGACTTGAGCATGGACTCTGCATCCAGACTCCTCACTGTACTTTCCTTTTCAATTCTCATTATCAGTGACTTCTAAAGTCCACAAGCCAAAGATTTTGATACACTTATATTTATTTTTAAAAGCTCAAAAGTTTTTTTTTTTTTTTTAAAAGTCTACATAATTGAAGAGGACAAGAATTCACAAAAATGATATTTCCACATCTCATAAAACTAGACTTTCTGCTTTCAGCTTGATGCTTCCTAGCAATATGTCTACCATGATGTATTCAGAAATGTCTCTTCTCAAACAAAACAAAACACTCAATTTTATTGTTTTCATATCGAAAATATACATGACTGGGCTTTTTCAATGTTACAGACTTACGCAATTTTCCAGCCGGTATTTTTGCTTTTGTGAATTTCACTTATGTAGATTGTTGCACAACATATGCAAATGTGCTTTAAATAAAAATAATCACTATCAAAATAATACACAATGCCTAAGGCAGAGGGATTACATACATATTTAGTTATTTGTTGCCACAGAAATGCTTCTCTAATGCTGATGCCATTTATGGCACTCAATCCCCAGAGAGATTTAAAAAACAAACAAATGAACAAAAAAACTTTAACAAGAATGGTACGTCAAAAGAAATTTCTGCGGGAGCTGTCCTCCTTTCTATTTGTGCCCAGGAATTCCCAACACAACAGTCTGTAGTGGCAGCAGCCTCTTTCCTGTATCATGCCTCATATAGAAATATTGCCATACAAGCCAACCATCTTAACATAAGCATCCCTTCTATCTAGGGACATTTTCCACAGCATTTGAACTTGTAAAGCTTACAGAACATGATTTAAAGCCCCAGTTTCTATATAGAAAGATTATTCTTCTTCTCAGCTTATTCGTTAAGCAACACAGAGGACTCCTATCTGAACTACTCTTCCATGTTTGCTCACCTTTCAGGTGAAGTCACTTCACCCATGACAGCTTGTTGCTGCCGTTCATAAGATGCATACACCATTAATGCTATCTTTGCAGATTTTAGATTTAAAATTATAGCTTCATTCATATATAACTTGTAGAGATAAAACAATTAAAACACATTTTTTTCATGCCTGAAAGTGTGCAAAGAGATACTTCACTGGAATGACTTCCTGTGAAGATGATAATGACTCTCCTACTACATGGAATCATGGACACCTGAGGTAGCTCAGCAAATGGAAGAACTGGTGCTGGGTAGCTCAGAACTCAAAGTGCTAAGAGGCTGTTCATAATGGAGCTATTTTGGCTCCAGCATGGCCAGTACTGTATGGAACTGGAAAGAGTCTTCCACAACCATGCCAGTTTCTTTGCACCAAACAGGAGCTGGAAGTTCTTCACTCAGATGTTGGGTGACAGAATTGTCTGGAAACAATCATTAAGTTCACCCAGAAACAGATCCACCTGGCACTACTGTGCAGAAACATCCAAGCCTGCACAGGTTTTCCTGAGCTTATTACTGCCAGCCCAGCTCCACGTGCACTGTTCAGCATGTATCCTGCATGCCAATGCCTGCCAGTCCTGGAGACACGCAGCTGAAGAAATTGTTAGAGCATTAACTCTGCAAGCTCTTGTCCTACAACATGTAAAATCATCTCAGCTGCTTTTAAATTTAGGCTGAATTTGTATACATAGTGCAGCTAATCCATAGCCAGTTAATAACAAAGACCTGACGTCTAAAATGAAGCAGGGAAGGGAGACTGCTTACCTGTCAGTGTTGCAGCATTCACAATAGCCCTGGCATTAAAATTGTGGGCATAACAGAGAGCATCAGCTAATAGCAGCCTTCCTTCTGCATCTGTGTTGTCAACCTTCAGGTGCAAAGTTAACAAAAATACATTAACTACTATAAACATCCCTTTAACTGACTTATTTCTTACATATTCTCTTAAACAGCTGTCAGATTGTGAATGCACTGTCACAGGCCCCAAGAGCTTAAATCAAAATTTACTCAGTTTCCTCAGAAGGGCCTGGAGGCAGGAGAGGAGCCCCAGTGCAGCGCATGGGGCAGGTCACCACTCCCAGCAAAGGCCCAGCAACCCCCAGGGCTGTTTCAGAGCAAGCAGAGAGATATGGCCCATGGAAACAGCAAGAAACAAGAGGGATCCACAACAAATCATAGATGCATGCCTGGTAACAGTTTCTTGTTAAAATAAATCAATAACCCCATTGCTTCTTTCTCCTTTCAGAGGAAGTTTATGATTTTATTTTCTAGCACATTCACTAAAAGTTACCATAGTCTTCAGTTTTTCCTAGTGATTTCTAAAACATGCCTAACCTCTTCAATGTTTATATTTGAAAGAATCCTATGATAGCAATTTCTAATTAATAACTTAATTTCTAATTAAACTAATACTTCTTACATTTGTAAAAACACTACACTGGCACTATATATCTTTATAAAGGGTCTTTTCAAATACGTACTCTGACTACGTAACTCAATCAATTAAACCAATTTACCAAAAGTATTCAAAATCCAAGTTTCAGATGCATACCTGTATTGTTTTTCCATTCTTGGCTCTAACTACGTCCCCAGGCTTGTTTGCCTTACCACTGGGCATATTTTCACAGAGGGGTGCCAAACCTCAGAGAGAAAAAGGAAAAGTGCATTACTGGTTTCTTTCTCCGGAAAGAAGCAGAAAAAATATTTAAGAAAGAAAAAAAAAAAAAACACCTTAAGAAAGCAATATTATTCTCATCTTGAATTATGTTCAATAGGTGAGTTTTCGTGATCACTGGAAGACAGCTGATCCAGTTTTCAGTTGGTGCCATTTCTCTGCATGGTGCACCACAAAATTCTTTCACCTACACCATTTTAACACTAGGAGTTACTTCTACTTTATGCCTAGGCAAGTGAGAGCAGAAAAGGTTTAAAATTTACTGAAGCTCCTGTCAACAAATAGCATCTCATGTGTTCCATATATGAACAATTAGTCACATGTAAAGGGATTTCTTTCTGAAAATAAAAATTTCTACTCTCTAAGCTGTTCAAGCTCTGCTCATTGTGTAATGTCAAGAGGGATCCAAGGAATTGCCACAGAATGCCAAGCGTAAGAGCAAACAGAGGTGCAAAAGAGTCAACATCAAAACTACAAATGGAATAATGAGATGAAAGACTGTCCATCTTTCCCAGGGAAAACCTGCTCCTGTGTTCTGCTCAGAGAACAAGGAGTATGAGAATTGTGATCGACCACTTTTCAGTGGAGTGGCAGAGAGAGACTTTTGTTCCACTGTTTTCTGCTTAGCACTTCCTATTCTGTGGGAGGAATCTCCTAAGGATGTGTGGTTCATTGCCCTCTACTGGTTGAAGCATGTAAGCGACTAAAACATTAGTTGCCTGAAAGTTACAGTACTCAAACATAAAAACCTAGAATGGATTACATGTTACCAGTGACTGTTTCTTTTAAACAACAGATCCTGAATCAGCCAATTCTAGCTTTGCAACATCTCTGCTGAAAAAAATAATCAGTATTCTTGAATTCTGAGCACTATCAGAAAGCTTTTTTGTTGCAGCTGTTTTTAAGTTTCTGCTGAGACATTCACATAAGGAAACAAAAGCTGATCCCTTATCCTGTTCAGCTGGTGCAAACACTCATGGAAGTAGTTCACCTGCTTTTTATTTTTAATTGTTTTTACAGGTATCCACATTCCTTCTTGGAATGAAATAGCAGAACTTCTGCAAAACTTGTTGAAAACAAGTTTATCAACAAGTCTCTCCTCCTAAGATCTAAAAATCATGCCCTCAAAATTTGTATTCTTTCAGTATTTTATTCAAGCAAAGCTAGCGATTTTTGATAAGCAAATAAAGACAGAAGAGAAGCTAAGAAAATGAATGAGATGAGCAAGTCTGAAAAAGCCTGACATTTCTGTAGGACAGAATGTCTTACAGCAATGGCTGATACTAGGAAAGGACCTTGTCTAAACAAAGCCTTGTAAAATTAAGATTTTCAGATTCTCACACAAACACACTTACCAATTATGTTAAGAGGTAGATTTAACGTTGCTGCAGTCACAATGGCCGAACAGACAGTTGCTGCCCCTCCCATATCTGCTCTCATCGCATCCATACCTGATGACGGCTTCAGTGAGATGCCACCACTGAAATGAGCAGAACAGTATCATCAACATGGAGGAGCTGGGCATTACATATGTTGATTATACTCTGTCCATCAGTGTGTTTCAACACCAAAATGTCAGTAAACACTAGGCTCTGTTTTCAGATTCTCTTACACACATACTGAAAACACAAGGAATCTAGAAAAATTCAGGTGATCTGCACTGGACTAAAAAAATAGACATTTTTCTCATGTGCTCAATGGTCTTCATAACAGCAGAAGAGCACAAAACGAGCATAAAACAGTAGACTTGGTAAAACCAAGCATATGGAAGGAGAACAGATTAATAAAATGTTCAGTAGTTATAACTGTTGTTATTTCCTATTAAAGAAATTGCTGCAAAGAATGAACTGTTTTTACTTTAAGCATGAACTAGATGTCCAGTGACAGACTGCAACTCTAAACACTTAACTTTTTCATCCCAAGGTTTCCTCAGGCCAAGAAAAAAGAAGAAGACACTAAGTTTTGTTTTCTTTCCTTCTAGCTTTCCATTTTCCCCTTACAGACCAAAGGCATATCAGTTCTACTTATTTCAATCACTCAAGCTTGTCTCATCCCCAGCAAAAGCAGCACAACCTACTAAATTTGGCAAGTTCACTGGAATGGCATTGAAAGATGTGCTGAGCAACGAAAAAGCAGCTCTGTGTTGAACATGAAGAGCAGGGGGGCACAAGGAAAGCCTCACCTCTGTGTTTAAGGGGATTGCAGTCAGAAGCGTGCATCTCTTGGTTGAATTACACAACTCATCCCTCTGTGCTCCATCCTTTAAAAACTGAAACAGAGCATTCCCCCAAATTATTCAAGATATTACCACACATACCTGTCAAATGTAACTCCTTTTCCTACAAATACCAAAGGAGGGTCATTTGCATTAGCACCACCTAAATAGTGGATCTCCAGAAAGATGGGAGGTTCAGCTGAGCCCTTAGCTACACTCAGGAATGCTCCCATCTGTTGTGTTGCTATCCAAGACTCTGGCCTGAAATAGAAATATATACGTGTAAGTTTAAATTGGACACTTTGACCAACGCGTTCTGCTTGTCTGTTTTTAAAAATCACAATTCTTGAAAGTTTGTACACAAACTATTAATTCCACTTTAGTTAGCTGAATTGGAAACCTCATTTAAATGCCACCCTTATTACTACTTTTGTGAAGCAGAAAAATACTGCCTCCAAGTTCTTGCCTTTTTTTTTTTTTTAGTAAGACTAAACTATACTTTCTGAAAACAAAAGGTATTAGGAAAAAGGTACCTAGTATTTGTAGATTATTCACTGATTCTTCATCAGGCTTCTTCTTTCACAGCACATGTCAATTAAGCAATTAATTGATGGCATGGCTAACTGGTAATCATTTTATTGTGTCACAGTAACTTGCTTACACTACTAGCTAGAAGCTCGCCTTCTAAATGTTGAGAGGAGCCTGCAGTCTGGGTACCTTTATCGCTTTTAGCCAACAACTTTACCTGCTTTTGTCATTTGAAATGGCAGAATGAAAACGAGAGCATGTGACAAATTTGGCATGGAAGGTTTCTTACCCTATAAAGGAATCATTTGAATGTATTTTACCTTATATGGACCTTCACGTTGCTGCTGAAACCCCTGAGCTTCTGTTCAATATATTCAGCAAATTTGACTGGAGTTATATAATTGGCTGGAGCCTCCATCAGGTACCGAGCGAGGTTCTGACCCTCAGCATAGATAACACCTTTCTGCCAGGCTTCACTTCCAGCACTAAAAAACACCATACAACAATCATGATTGTACAAAAGTAAGATAATATCAGCATTTATTTGTTCTCTCCCATCTGAAAATACGGTATTATTAATACAGGGGAATTAAGAACCTCTTATTACCCTTCCTACAAGGAATTTAGGATGAGATCCAATGTGTATCTAGTTTAATATCTCATCTCTGGTTCCAGTCAGAGCCAAATGCTTCAGAGAAAGCTAGAAGAATCCTAGAGCAGACAGATGTAAAATTATCTGATATATGTGGTCTTGTCCTAATCCTTACTAGTCAGAGATTGTCTTGATCTTTAAGCACATGGTTTAATATCCCTTCCAAAATTTGTAATCGCATTAACTACAACACCCCTGAAAGTTTTTATTTACCGTACAAAGCCTCTGAGTCTGTTTTTCAATTTGCTTAAGTATGATTATATGATAAGAGTGGAACTTGGACTTCAATTCACAGTGCACTAAAGACATTTCGCTAATAAAAGATAGAACAAACATTCAAAAAGCTGACTGCATAGGAAATAGGGATCTCTGATTATTTTGCAACACTACTAGTACATAACCTCTCATTTTACTGAGACAGAACTAAAAGACTTGCTTATTTGCTTTAAAAGATGCCACGAAGCAGGGGATTAAGTTGGATTCTGCTCTCAAAAGAGCAATACAGGGCAGATGGAAGCCAAGAAGAATATAGAAACATTGCTTGGATATGCAGAGATGGAATTAAGAAGCCAAATCTCACCTAGAGAGAAACTAGCAAAAAGTGGGAAAGGCAACAAGAAGGCTTCAGCTGGTACATCATCAGCAAAAGGGTCAGGATATCGGTGTCCCATTGCTAAATGGGGCTGGCAATCTAGAGAACACTGAGAAGCCTGAGGTTCTCAATGCTTGCAATCCCTCAATACTTCTTGCTTAGTAATACAGTTTGGAGAAGAACAGTACACCCATGGAAGCAAAAGCCCTGATACTACTTTCTGCCCCCAAGAAGCAAAACCCTTGATACTATTTTCTGCCCTCAAGGAACAGTGATGTTTACTTAAAGTCTGTAAGCACCACAGCTTTTCTTCTTGCATCTTGTTCTGTGAATGCAAATATAAGAGATGAACTATGTAAGACACTCATTATGGCATGGTCTGGTCTCATTTAGCATTTCCTAATTATCAAAAGGATTTATTCACTTACAGAGTTTGAAATACCTCTGCTCCACAATTTTATCATGCAATACTAGTATAAGTCCTTGTACATCAGAGCAATCTTTCAAGTAGTTTTTTACTTTTATTTTTATCCTGGACCCTCTTTTCTATGAAGCAGCATTTATTTACCCTTATCCTCAAAACACAGCATACTAACATAACCTATGGAGCAAACACTATGAATATACCTGATGTGTAAAATACTTAACTCCTTGAATTTCCCTAAGACAGAAATTGCTGCTAGACCTATTCTAACATTTCTATTTCATTCTCATGCACAAGCATGCTCAGTTTTATAAACAAACAAATATGCAAGCTTTCCTTTTGCCATCACCTTCCATGAAGCTGAGGAGTAACTGCAGTTTTCTTTTTTTGCTTCAGCTCATTGTATTCATGCAATCCAAGGACAGCACCTTCTGCGGCCGCTTGAGCATCTCCGCAAGGGTCCACTTCAACACAGGGGATTTCCAGATCTTGGATCTGTCTACAACCAACTGAAAAACACAGTATGGAATTAATAGGCCAAGTAGTGCACAGAAGAGCAGAACAGGTGTCTGATGTGACCAATGTAATACTTCAAGGAAAGTATTCAAGGAAAAGAAAAAACAGCTTTACACGAGATATCCGAGTTTAAAAGTAAATAAACAAAAAAGATCATGTAGTAAAATAATTTAAAATGCTAGTGACCGTATATTGACAAGTTTTGATAATTTTTTTGATAAGTTTCAATGATCAAGCCATTTAACAAGAGTAAGAAGGAAACTTCACAGTAGTTCTGATTCCTTTAAGCTCACACCACATCAAAGAAAACCTCTATCATTCTGGAGTGTTATGGGTTGTGAAGACCTACAGTTATCAAAAATTTGCCCTGATTTTTTTTCCTAAGACTAAGTAACTGTTCTTTTCTGACAAAGAAGCTCATACACTATTTTATAAACATTATTAAAAAACAGACATAATTCCATACATTTTACAGTGTTTTTACAGAAAAATTTAACTGTTTTGGCAGCTGGCGAGACAATGTGGGTTAGCCCTTTGGACTAAAGGGCAAAGCCAACACACAGAGATTCACTTTCCTCATTATTACAACTGTCACAGATGTATGACTGACCTCCTGTCTCAGATTATAACCATTATGGTGAGAACTCTTTATTCTTGTTTTATACACAGTTAGATGCAAAAATCAACCCCTAATTAAAACAGAAGACCTTTTACTGGGTCTGGCTGAGCTGGAGTTAATGTTTTTCATAGCAGCCTCCATAGAAGTTTTAGATTTTTGATCAAAATGGTATTGATTACACAACAACATTTTGGCTATGGCTGAACAGTGCTCAAACAGCACCAAGACTTTCTGCTTCTCACTGTGCTCCCTACCCCAGTGAATAGGCTGGGGGTAGGCAGGTAAATGGCACGGATCACAGCCAGGACTTCTGACCAGAACTATCTAAAGGGATATTCTGTATCACCCTCATCACAAATAATAAAAGCTTGGTAGTAGGGACAGGCAGATACTGTTTTTCAAAGTAGCCACTGTTCAGAACTGGCTGGACATTGGTCAGCTTGTGGGAGGTGCTGAGCGATAGCTTTTGCATAACGTTTTCTTTCCTTAAATTATTAAACTGTCTACCTTGGCTAACAAGTGGTTCCTGCTCTTTTCTTTTACTCTTCTTATTCTCTCCCTGTCTCACTGAGGGGAAAGTGAGCAAACAGTTGTGCGGGTGCTTAGCTGTGAGTTGATGCCCCAACCAGCAATGTCTAAGCTGTAAAGTAATAATTTGTTTGTTATAAGGAGTAACAGCAGGGTTATCAGGTATCTCCGCTACCTACAATTCCTGAAAGTACAGACTTATCACATTGTAACACACCTCACAGTTATACGAGGTGCCCACTGTTACCTTTGTAACACAAAATGCACCACAATTTCAGTAACAGAAAAATAAGAGGCCTTTGCCTGTGAGGGATAAGGAAACATTCTACTTAAGTTGGGAAAGTTATCACTTCACAAAACAAAACTCTCAGTTACAAACTAGAGCAGCAAAAGGAAATCTATATGCATACTTAAGTACAGCACAATCATTAAGTGCTCACTTAATTCTCTCAGGCTTCAAAATCACGGCAATTAAACAAGTGCATTTTCAATACCCCACCATTCAGGAGACGTACTGAAGTTATCTGTCTGCAGGTTGATTTACATGCTGTATAACTTCTTTCTCACTAAGAAAAAATCTCATGAATGTCAATGACAAGTAAACACATTTCCCAAACTATGCAGTATGTTTTGCATTTCAAAACGAAAGCGTATGTAGACTCGCTCTTCAAAAATGGAACATGCTGCACCATTAAAAGGCTTTTCTAGACAAAAAGTTAAGAAAATAAGAAAACAGTTAACCTGCAACAGCTGCACGAATATTTTCTTTGTCTTCATTCCAGTTTTCTTGGTCATTTATTCCAGCATTCTTCTTACCCAAGCCAACTACAGCCACACTTGGAAAGTCCTACACAAAGCCAACACACAAAGAGATTCACTTTCCTCATTATTACAGCCACAGCATGGAGTTGTTACAGACTCCACTTTACCAACCAAACACAGCATTAAAACACACTCAATACTTTCTCTACGTCACACAGCTGATTTCTGCATAAGAGCACCAGTATGGTACCACAATCTTGCACTCCTATTCGTTTGCCACAGGCAGCCAAACAGTTGTCCTGCTTGTCCATTTCACAATTTGTATTGAAGCAGATAGGGCTTTATGCTAAACAAATAGCAAAAGATATTTCTGTCCTTCTAAGTGTACCCATTTTCACTCAGAAGTATGTTCAAGCTAATAAAATCTCTTCAAAGGTCAAAAAATCTCTTCAATCTCTTCTCAAGCCTAGAAGCTGAGCTGAGCTGGTGTGATTAGCCACGTACCAAACCAAAGCTGAACAGAGGTACACAGATCCAGAATTCAGGAAAGTAATGTAGCACAGCAAACTACATTCTTACCTCATAAACTGAAAGTAATGGGCAAAAAGGAAAAGATAACAAAGATGAAAGGAGTGTTTTAAGAACATAGTCAAATTTGTATAACCTTGAGTATGGCTTTATACAAGTGAATAGATTCCCACTGCTCTCAGGAAAAAATGAACTTAATCTTAGACTTTCCCTTACCCTTCCATCACAAATAGCTGCTCTGTCAGCTTATTTATTTATTTATTTGTTTATACACCATAAAGCCTCTTAGTCCACAAGATGGTGGAACTAACATAAACTTGCCAGATCAATGATTCAAGTTATCCTTTTTTAGCTATTGTTATTTTAAACACTAAGGAGAGGTCATTAGGCCAGATTCTACTACATCCTCTTGCAGAGATTTCCAACTCACTTTAGGTCATTCTGTAGGCAGAACTGGCATAACAGGACCTTCAGGGGACTCGATTTCCATGAAATTCATGACAGCCTTTCTACTGAGTACATCACCTGTGTTCTCCACATAGGTATTTTTGCATGGTAGGCATTAATCACTACAAAATGATTTATTTAAAATCATTTACACAGCCCTAACATACCATGTAATTACATACACAAGAGCACCTAGTGTCATATTGGAAGTCTGCCTACCCTCTAGCTATCTGACCAAAAAGGTTCAAGTCGGAAACAGCCAGCTCCATCCAGACACATTAGATGAGTTACGACTTCTCAAATGGCAACAGAAGCTTAACTTTAAGTGGGTGAATCCCCATCTCGTACAACTGTGAAATATCAGGTCTGTGCAGACAAGAGTTCTGCCTGAACAATGGCAGAGAGGGAAGAAAAGTGCAGAGCATTGACACAAGCACAGCAGTGAACCAAGCTTAAGGTAAGATGCACGGGCAAGCCTCACTCATTAATAAATATACATCATGAAAATTCCACCGTTCATACCTGATGCAAACCATGGAACAGGTACGTTTTGCCTTTCTTCAAAGGTGGCCCACAACTACAACACAAGAAGGTTCTTTCAGTAAAGAAGCCTTAACCAGGGTAACAAGGCTTACGGTATACTACATTAACCCCACAACCACATTGAGCTTCTCAAGACTATGCTGGGACACTTGACTCAGTGCTCACTCACAGAAAAGGACTATCCCTATGAGTATTTTGCTTCTCTTTCCTTGATGCTTGGCTTCTGCCACAGGAGTTTCCCTCCAAGCTGCTCATCCTGGTGGGAGCAGATACTAGCCTGAAAAGGGGTGTGGGTTCAAATGCCAACAATGATCAGAAAGACAGCCCCATTCTTATTGGCGTTTTAGAGATACTTTAATCCATTTCAGGAAGGTAGCCAACACTTACACCGACAGAAGTTCTCTCAGCTTTCCCGACACGAGCCTATCGAAAGCATCTCCTGCACTAGTGAGCTGGGCAGCACCTCCATCCTGCTCGCTCGAATAGGCTCCCAGAACGAGGCCCTAGGAAAGGATGCACATTAATGTAAACAGCGTGAAGTTTAGAGACCTGACAGAGAAACAAGCACAACGTTCAGATTGCTGCTGGTTTACGCGTGCATGTCGGCTCATGCACCCATCTGACGTGCAAGGCACAGAGCCACGTGCTGGCGGTACAGGATAAAACATTACAAAGGAGGCACTCGAATACCAATCCCTTCGCCTCCAGAACTCTTGCAATCCGTAATTTGAAGGCACAACAGATTATTTTTTTTTCCCCTCTGCGCCCACCAAACGCGGCTCCTCTGCCTGGAGCCCCGGGGACAGCGCACAGAGCCGCACCGCGGCCGGCCCCGGCTCCCCAAGGCCAAGGGGCAGGCGAAGGAGCCCGGCAGGACACTCACAAACCGCCTGCCCCCTTCCCTCACTTCTCCCGATCCCCACACGGGCGAGAGGGGCCGTGAGGTGGCGGTCCCACAGCTCCCGCTGCCCCCTCACCTTCCCGCCCGCCCCGCGGCTGTAGCCCCGGCCGGGGAGGTGCCCGGCCAGGCGGCGGGCGGCCACCCTCCGCACACACGGCACCAACATGCCCGGAGCTCACAGCCCCGTTGCCTCACAGCTCCGGAGCCCCACAGCGGAGGCAGGCGGCTGTGCCGGCAGCCGACCCCGGCGCGCCGCTCGCCTCATCAGCAGGCGCCGAGCGGGGCGGTGCTGGAGGAAAGGGGAGGGGAGAAAATGGCGGCGCCTCCCCGTCGCCTCTTGAGGTGAACGGTATTGGAGGCAGCGGGCTCGCACCGCTCAGAAAATCCTTCTCCACCCGAAATGATCAAATTTCCAAACATTTTGTAAGCCCATAAGCGACACAGGGCCCGTGGCCTGCACCCCGTTGTTAGCGCAAGGTGTGGGGAGCAGCGGGTGTTACGGCGGAGTTTTGCCCTCTTGTGGTGTGCTCCAGGTTAGCGTTCACACGTGCTGCTGAAGGTGAAACAACTTGTCTTGGAGGCTTACCGCAGCCTTTAAAAACCAGACCTGATATCTATGCAGTGTACTTAATGTACGTGTGAAACACTGAAGTGTAAGTGGTGTATGAGAATTGAAAAAAAAAAAATCTTTCAAATGCAGACAACAAGTTTAAGTTATTTCCCATATAGGGTGGTAGCTTACTTGTATAATATCCTCGCATTTAGGTTCTGAGTGAAAGTGATAATTTCCCAGAATAAAATTAAGAAAACATAGTAAGTGAAAATGAAAGACCAGTGAGACTGACTGTAGCTGTGACAGGAACATTCACACCGGAATATCAGACCAGAATCATCAGTGTGATGTCAGAAGTAGATTTATGCTTTTCTAGCAAGAGCACTGCATGGAGAAAAAGTTTTTGGAGTTTACTGATGTGCGTGGTATCATCTGTGCAACAGCCAGAACAAACACGTCTAATTGAGGACAGCATCATCCAGAGACAGTAACTGAAGGAAATTGCATCCATTTTGATTTACCTTGTAAAATTACTTTTTTTTGTTTGTTTTGTTTTTGTTTTTAATGTTAAATCGTAACTACTAAAAATCTCAAAGTGTTTTAGTAGTTAACCTCATTAATTTTGGAGTGACTCTTATATACAAATAATAGTTTCTTTGTTCTTTGAAGAATGGCTCCATAACTTCTCTACATCCTTCATGGAGCATCTGTATATTCTGCAAGTATTAATTAAATGGGTATTTCCAGTGCGTATTAAGTACTCTTCAATTTTATGGAAAAATAGGATTTTACCCATAATCTCTTTACATTTCTGGACAGATACACTTCATAAATTATTTTGTTTGGGATTTCAAGTTTTCTAAAGTACCCCCAAAGAAGCCTTCATTTCCACATGTTGATTATATTATGCATATGATTAGGTAGGTCTCTATATGAAGCATAACTAAAATGTTTTAATAAGATAACTTTATATCCAGTTTATAACACTTGATATCAAGTTCCAGATTTTCTGAAAGTATTTTATGATGTAAAGGGGAAAGCTGCAAAGGTCTAAGTGATAGAGTTAGCCACTGTTAATCTTTGTTTTAAAACTGTATCACACATAAGTAGCCTGTGCTTTCCCTTAAATTTAGCCCTAGAAATAGGGCTAAATCTTCTTTTTCAATGCAGTTTAATGCTATTGAACGTCTTATATGACCCTCTCAAAAATGTCCAGATAATTCTGAGAAGGTAATTGGCAAACATTCATCCTTTCTGTTTTAAAATAAGCCTATATTATGAAAGATTTATTACAAACATATTTTATTTCTAAACAAAAAAGATACTTAGTTTAGGTGAAATTGTATTATCACCTGTGTTCTAAAATAGCTAAAATGCAGATTTTGTAAAAACTGTGAACTCTATAGGTCAGTTTTGAGAATAATATTTGCAGTATTTGTTTTTCCTGCTTTCCCACACATGCTAATTGCTGGTTTTGTAGACTGACCTTTAAAAAAGTACTGCAGATTTTTACAATTGGCATCTTTACTCATGTCTATACCAAAATTCTCCATTCAAAGCAAAAGCTGACAAGTCAAGAAGCTGTTTCTGTCATGATAGTTCACTTCACCAAAGTAGTCTTATGCAGATTTATTAGTACATGATATCTTCTGCTGTAACATTTGCTTCTTCTGTCTTAGTCTTTATTTTAGGGAAATGAATACCACTAATGGCTATTAGCAGCAAGTTCACTGCATGCGCTGTGGCACTTGCCACACAAAGCCAAAAACAGTCTTCAAACCTTTCTTCTAAGATAACAAATTGAAAGGCGTTTTCCCGAAAATTGGCAATTCTTTCTGTGAGGCGATGAAGTTTTACAGCAGCCATAAAGCCAGTGACTGCAAGTGCTATAAATCCACCTGCAACAAAAAGAAAGAAGTATTTACCATTGTTGTCAAAACAAGACATGCATTTTGGTTGTGCTTCAGAAGGACATATTAATTACAAAAGCAGGTCTTAAACAGAATGTGACAGACTTAGAGATGGCTTAAACACCTTCAGCATGCTTAGCCTTTAATGTATTGCCAAACAATATAATATTAAAATAAATTTAAGTTTATAATAAAGGACTTTTATGAGTTATATGAACCATAAAGACTGGCATTTGCAGCTCCTGTAAAAAGTTGACTAGACACGATATGCTGAAAAGCCATCTGACAGCTCTCTTTTGATAGATGAGAATTCATTGGTAACTTCATTTTATTCACAAGTATTTAAGTCAGGGAGATATCGAGTAAGGCAAGAAAAGAAGTTTTACAGTTAACATTTTCCTATGAACATGACTGGTGAAAAATACTGGTGAATGAATTTACCTGCAAGTAAATTCCAAAGGCATAGTCCTGCTGGACCCTTAATAGCCCGGTAAGGAACTTTTATTGCGTTAAGAATGCAGAATCCAAAACTGACCAGAGAAAAGCCCATGGCCACACAGAGGAACATTATAACCATCACATGCAGGCCTGTATTCAGCTTTTTCACCATATGTGGGAAAACTGTCAAGAAACAAAAAAAATAACTATTCAATGTGTATTTTTTTCATGACAACAGTAAACATCACACTCTACTTATGCACCAAAGTCAAATTATATGTAAACAAGACGATTTTTATAAAACAATCGATTCAGGTAGTTACACTCATGATGTTTTATTTCTCACTGCATAAGACAAACTAGGGATATTCTACTACAGGAACAATCACTCACACAGGATCTGTAAATAAGGATGCAGGGTTAAGTACTCTGTTATTTATCTAGTTTTGTTCGTGTATTTATCTCTGCTGCTGTATTGTCTGTTGCATTCATTTCTGCATCGTTTTCACCTCTGCTCTCTGCCCCAAACTTCTTTCCTTTGAGTTTCCCATTCCTGTCCCATGCTCTTAATCTCATGCCTTTGAAGTCCAATAGTTCAGTTTCCTTGTCCAGCTCCTTGCTGTCTGAATTAGTGTTACGTCTGCTTGATTTAGTTTCTTATATTATTCTTCTTTCTATCTCTTCCTCTCTTTAAAACGGGCTCCAGTGAGATCCACTCTGATCCACTTCCTATTTCCTAATCCCACAGGTTTCCACTTTTAAATTCCCTTCCTGGTTTCTCATCAAGTGTTTATACCTCTTTTATGTGTTTCTGGGTGTTGGACAGTATTTTAGTTAAACTCATAGAAAGGATGCAAAGTGTCACAGTCAGGGCAGGCTTGGCATGAGGCATTCACAGGTTTTGTTATACACATGAGCTCTTCTTTGGCAGCCTGCCTGTCTGTAAAGGACAGTGACTTTATTAACCTGTTTTTATCTTAACAGTTACTTTGGTGGAAGGCTACATCAGCCAGCAATAGGGAGATGCAGAACATGCAAGAACTCAGGTTATCCTGCAGCCCTTCAGTAACTGAATCAGAAGAAACATGAGGAGGGAATTGTAGACAATGTGCTGACTGACAAGAAAGAGAAAAGCTGATCAAGAAGGAACCTAAAATACAGGCCAGTCAAGAAAAGCCCTTCAAATAATGCAGCACCACACATTCATACATATTTGGAAGGACTAACTGCCTAATTATGTCACTAAAAACAAGGTACTTCATATTATAAACAAATAGATTACTTCCTATGCTGCATAAGTGAAAAAAATAATCCAAAGAAACCACATATAATGCAGGCAGAAATAACTGGTGGATGACACAGCAAATATCAAGGATATAATGTGATCATCATGACATTACAGAATTCCGGTAGATTATTCAGAAAACTTCATACTGTACAAATTCCATACAAAAATCCATGATTCAACAGCTCTTCAGTAATTAATTCTGGGCTTATAATGAGGTATGGTATACACAGGAGCTACAGGAAAGACTCCAACAAGAAGAAAGAAGGGAAGTAGAAGAGGAATGGGAAGCCAGAAACTAGCTTACTTTCCCAGTGGAAAATAAGTGCCTGTAAAAAAACAAAGCACATGGAATTTAGCTTTATTATAAACCAGCAGAGTTTTCAGGGTGGTTCTAAAGATTCCTTTGTGTCTTTTCTGAGGCTCTCAGCCAGGTCCCAAAGACATGGGCAGCGAGCCTGTCTTAATACACAGAAGTAAGAACCCCGAGGAAGGACATTGCCTTGGGGACTGCTGACACATTCCAGCTGTTTTTGCTGTACACACAGAGAAAATGTCTGACTTTCCCAGTTTGTTTGCAGGGCTTGATTCAGATGTCAAAATATATGCATCTCATGCCAATTTAGATGGGCTAGGACTTCCAGTAACAACCACATGGATCTGACATAGATGACACAGTATGTATAGGAACACCAACAAAAGGTGGTGGATTTAACAGCTTTGTAATACTGTCGTGATACCATTTTGATGCCAGTGTTGTGAAAGTTGCAACCCTTATAGAGCTATTAAAATAATTAAAAGGGAAAGTCTCTGGCACATTTGTTTACCTAAATGCATGGTTGTGTCCGCTGCATTTATTGACCCAATTTTACAGATCTAATGGGAAAAAGTGAGATCTTTGTCTGTCTAAGAATACCATCACATCCTCCAGATATGTATTCATACAGTCAGTGGTGAGGGTGGAATGCTAGGCCTTCTTCTCAGATTGCAGAGTAATTAATCAGAAAGTTTACTAACAAGGCTAGAAAGTTGTACAAGGAGAAGAGGATCAGCTAACTTTTTCTTCATTCTCTTTGACATTTATGGATGGGTTAAAGAACTGGAACTATATTTCTGAATACCTTGAAGAGAAGAAGCAGCAGCAGAGCAGGACAAGCTTTGACCTGTTTGCCAGCAATTTTGGCTACTGAAAAGCAGTTAGTCCAAATTCACAGTGTAACAACAGGTCACACTGATCTAAGTTTCTCTGTTTCTCTTCACCACTCCTAGGACCACAGTCATGCCTGCTTTAAAGACTTTATAGCAGTGTTTGTGCAGCTGTGTAGGGAGGCAGTATAGCGGGATGAGTTTATGGGAAATAAATAGATCTTTTGCAGGCTAATTTTCAGCAAGCTTAACTCCCTGAACTTCCTCACCATACAACTACGCTAAGTACCACAGCCATTGCAAAGGATGAGCCAGCACTGCTGTGCAACAGGGGAGAGTAAGCTTCAACTTATATTGGTTTAAGTTGCTGCAGATCTATCCACCAAACTAAACATCTTTGATAAAAAATATCATTTTCACTTCAGCACAGGATGTGTGAAAACTGGAAATCATCCAAAGTCAACATCTGACAGCTTTGGAGAGCTCAAGAAAATCTTTGACATTTCTACACTTTGTATGTATTCACCATTTTTTTTCTCTTTGAAGTTACCAGAAAAGAAAGTAAAAACTTCTTTAACATGTTAGTAAAGTTAGGAGTATCTACAATGGCAGACATCTGTTTTGGGACAGCTAGGGAAACACACAAATGTGGCCAGCTAAATAAATCTCTACTTCTTAAAGGAAAAAAAAAATGAAAAAGGGAGCATTTTAACAAATATGGCAAAAATAGAGGTGCAGATATTGCAGAGCAACACTTGGCATGGAAAAGTTTCAGTCAAGGGAAAGTATGACTTACAGGGTCATCTCCAATCCTCCTATAGCTCAACCTGGGAAACAAGACTGAAAGGGAATCCTCTTCACTCTGTTCACAAGACTAACAGGAATTCCTCAATCTAGCTCTAGGGATTTTTTTTTTCTTTGATTCCAGAATCACAAAACATAATCAGAGAGAAAACCTAGCCTGAAATAGCACTCAAATCCCCAAGCACACAGACCACAAGTAAGCCACAATTATACGTTTAATAATAATGATTTGCTCTTGACAGGTTATGTAAACAAAACGACCAGAGTGCTTTTAAAGTTGAACTAGACATTTGACTCAAACCAAAATTGTACTTACTTGTGAATTTGGAACGACGCCCTCCCAGCCCACACTGGCGTATCTTGCCGCCCCTAAAAAGGCCATAGTAAATTTCTCCCATGAACTTGACCAGCTCTGGATCTGTGGCATTGACTAAATCAGCCCCTGTTTTGCAAAGCATCTTTCCAGTCATCCACCTTTGGGTCCCCATTGCGACGGCAATTACGATAAAAGACGCAAAACTTATTGTAGAAGCCAAGGCAAATAAAGTCTTTTTAAAACAGCCGGGCATCCTAGTGGTTTCAAGGAGTCATCTCCAAGGCCTCTCTTCAGTAACTAGGCACATTTCCCACTTTTCCTGTTGCTCTGAAATCCATGAACGAATAGCAAGTATTTCAAAATACATCTCATTGTATTTCAAAGCTCCAGAAATTAAACCGTACAGTTAAAAATCAAGTCCAAAAAGATGTTTTGCTGCGACAGCATCCTGAAATGGTTGCAAACAACAGCTTCGTTACCCTGTCATGCGGTGGTGCAGAAAGTAATCCTATATCTATTGCATGGCTAATGTTTCACCGGAGCTTTAATTGTCCTGCTCAAATGGCATCAAGTTCTTTACCATAACCACGTGGGATGAAAATTAGAAGCATTTTTTTAAAGATGATTAAAAACATGGGTAAATATCCGCGAGGGACAAAGCTTTGCGAACGTGGAGTGTAGCAGCAGAATCCTGCTGACATCTCGGCTGTGTTAAGCTACCTCCTCCTGGTGCTTACTCTGTCCCTGTGTAAATGTCAGTGCTGTCAGAGCCACCAGGGCTGGCAATAACCCTCAGAGCGATGTCCTTCCATCCCTCGGCCTGCTAGCTGAGGTGTTTAAATGCTGTTCAGGAGGCTGTGGTTTCACACAGGGACCTGCTGCCTGCACAGGGCCCTCCGTGCAGGGTGGGGAGGCACAGGCAGGCAGCAGGGCCTGGAGCTGGGGGCTGTGGCGAGGGCAGTAATTCCACCTAGCAGCGATATCGAGCAGCACTGAAGAAAACCGGCAACAATTGCTCGCACTCCTACAGTTACAGCCCCCTACAGGCGCCCGCTAATTAACCCTCCCCTGAGGGAACACAACCCGCGGAGGCTGAGATTAAAACCCAGCGGCTCCCCAGGGCTCAACCCCAGCTCGGAGGCTCCTCCTGCTCCCGGTGCGAGGCGGAGGCAGCCGCCAGCCCCCCCGGCCCCGGGGGCGGCCCCTGTGTGGCGTTGGAGCGAGGCGAGGCTGGGGCCGGGCCAGAGCCGGAGCCGGAGCGGGGCAGGCAGCGAGCATGGCGGCGGCGGGCAGGGTGCTGGTGTACGGGGGCAGAGGAGCTCTGGGCTCGCAGTGCGTGCAGTACTTCAAGGCCAGGAACTGGGTGAGCGCCGGCAGGGCTGCTGCGGGCCCCGTGAGGGTGGGCGAGACGGGGCTGCTTTGGAGGGGGGGAGTTAAAGGGGGCGAGAGCGAAGGGTGCCCCGCCGGGCGCTAACGGTGCCTTCTCGCCGCCCCAGTGGGTCGCCAGCATCGACCTGGCCGAGAACGAGGATGCCAACGCCAACGTGGTGGTGAGGACGACAGAGTCCTTCCCCGAGCAGGCCGAGCAGGTGGGAGCGCGTCGCGGGGTCGGGGGGAGGTCCCTCGGGGAAGGGGTGAAGCCCCTCGGTCCGGGCTCCATGCACTGGGTTTGCACCCACTCGCCATAAACCCTCTCTTTGAGAAGCACTGAGGCCCCCCAGCAGTGAGCAACCCGCTGGTTTTGGTACCCGGCTGCTGTACCCTGAACTCAGGGGTGCCACCATTTGCCAGCCACTTCTTAATTCTTTTTATTTTTCACTTTCCTTTTAACTGCTTGGAGGCATGGGTTTGCAGAAGAGCTTGATTTGGGAGTTTAGAAGTTACCGTATGTTGTCACTCAGAATGTGTCGCACTTGTGTATTATCTTCCTCTTTGTTACCTGAAGGGCTGCGGGCAGAATGAGATTACTTTAATCAAGGTGGATTAGGACATCTTGAAACGCAGCACTCCTTTCTCAAGTCCTGTCTGTGTTGTATAGCTGGATGGTAATGCTGAAAACATTTCCCAGTAGGGTTTACACTGTGACAGAAAATTGACAACCAACAAATTCATTACCAAGTGCAAAGTCTCATTTGAAAGAGAAAGAAATACTGGGTATTTAAAAGCCTACATACTCAAATCCAAGGATGTGGTTCATAAGGAGGCTTTAGTTGTTTGTTTCTTGTGCTATCATCGGAAATGTCACAGAAGCAGTGCTGATCAGACCTGGAGTTTCATTTCCCATATTATTAAACAACACAGTGTGCAGAGAAGAACCTGTCCAAAAGTAAGTCGCAAATGAAAAATGATGGTATAGGTAAGGATCAGATCTTTCAGTCCTGCTCACATCAGTTATTGCCAGTGACGTCGCACACTGTGCAGTCTGACTTACATCTACAGTTAGCTTTCAACTCAATTATTGAATTGATAGATCATAAATGTTAATTTTGTGCAGCTATTTAAGTTGCTGTTCGTTGTTTTTTGTTTTTCAGTTACATAGTTGAGTAATATTAAGGCATTCTTGGTATTTACTCTTTTACCTTACAAATTCAATGTTTTCGGAATGTTTTGTTCTGTGTTTTGAAGGTGACAGCAGAGATTGGGAAGCTTCTTGGTGAAGAAAAGGTGGATGCGATCCTGTGTGTAGCAGGAGGATGGGCTGGAGGCAGTGCCAAAGCTAAATGTAAGCCGGTGCATGCTAGCAAATACATGATTGAGAGGAATCCTTAAAAATAGTGGTAATAAAGGTCTTTGAAATCATCTTTTATCCTGAGTCCAGAAGAAGTTAGCCTAATAGTGCAAAGTAGTTCAGTCACAATGTTTGTGAGCACTCTTCTCAATTATCGGTGCCTGTTAAATTTCCAAAACTTGATGCGCTATATAGAAGAGTTCAGCATTATCTGTGAACTAGCTTTTGCCAAGGTTATGTGTGTCAGGCTTATTACATAAGATACTGGCTGAGTGGAACTTGATCTTTTTGCCCAAATCATTGCTTTATGCGTAAAACCTCAGTTGTCTGATGCAGTTCTGAGCTATTAGTATACAATACAGTGTTGGAAGGACCTGTCTGATGACCAGAGGCTGTGCTAGAGGGGGACAAAAAAGTCCTCAGTTTATAAAGCTTTTAAATGTATAATATTCAGGAAATTGTTTTATGCTTTATGTACTAGTGTAGAGACTTTTTTTTTTTGAAAAAAAAAAAAAAAAAAAGCCGTTCTGTCTGGGCTAAATCTGTTAAAACATGGTGTTTTCCTTCCCCTTCCTTGTTCAGACATCATATGCAAAATTTTCACTTTAAAGAGAGAATATGAGAAGACATGCACAGTTAAATCAGAGTGAATACTTTTATAGAATTGCATTATATTGGATTGTTATAAATTTCCACAGTAATTTGAATGAGGTGATGGATCATACCCTACTATCCTTCCAATAACATTACTATGAATTAAGGTTATTTTGGGATCAAGTGATCAGCTTGATCAACTGCTTGATTCAGCTCCTTTATCTCTTGGAGATAGAAAGCATGTTTTTATAGTACTTTGCATAGTACTGTTGCACTCTGTGATATCGTAGGTATCACATGGAAATCATAGGTAGAAGTCTTCTTAAGTTACCTACCTAATTCTCTTCCAAATCAGCTTTGTACAAAAACTGTGATCTGATGTGGAAACAGAGTGTTTGGACATCCACTATTTCCAGTCACCTAGCCACAAAGCATCTGAAGGAAGGAGGTCTTCTGACTCTGACAGGAGCTCAAGCTGCTTTATCTGGAACTCCAGGTAAAATGCCATGCACGATAACTATTAGGACATAAGCAGTTCTAGCTATACCTTAGTCTGTTCATGAAAAAAAACAGTTTCTTGTCATCTAATAGAAATGGAAAATTGCTGCTGAAACGCTTAAGGCAAGTGTAATTTTACAGATGGCAATACTGAATCTCTTGAAACAGGAGTGCAAACAAAATCACTATTAAGTAATGCTTGACATGCATTCATGAAATATGCTTGGCTAATATGCAGTACAATAGAAAAAGTAACTTGGAAAATTTTGAAGTACTGTGAAGCACACATCAGTAAGTATAGTACTTAAATGAAGTCGAATATCTTATTTGCGTTCTGAAAGGCAGAGTCCTTAGTTGTCCAGTTTTTCAATCAGTGATGACTCAGCTAATTTTATTAAACGTGCTTGTCCTGTTCATGTTCTGATTCCAGTCCACCTTTGCTTCAGACACAGATAAGCTTGTTTACTTTCAGCTTTGCCCTTCGGTAGCTATTTAGTACAAACTTTTTCCTGAGATTTTATTTTTTTCCTCATCTCACTCCTAGGCATGTTGGTCTGCATGGAGAAAATCTGGGAACAATTTAAAATTAAAAAAACAGCAGCACAGAAGCCCACAGGCAGGGAAAGTTTTTGTTGAAACAAATGCTCTTATTTCTCAATCTTCTTCTAGTGTGAATTCAACAATATTTTGATGAGACATAGCTATTATTTTTTTTTAAATAATAAAATTAATGAATATTTGTGAAAGCCTTGTCTAAAATAGTTCAGGAGAAATATGCTGTGTTCTCTAGTTAATGCAGCTGTAAATACAGTAGATAAATCATCTGGCCTAGTCTGAAGATAAAAGGATTATTTTATGTGAATCAGCAGACGAATAATTTACTGTGTACTACTGACTGACAATATACAGATTTTTAAAAAAAAAAAAGGGAACTGTGGCAAACTTTCATGATGTTTTTTGTTTGGTTCATTTTGGGATGTAGGGACCACAACACAGGAATCGGTGATTTGCTTTCATGTTTTGAACTGGCTGTTTTCAACAAGTCTGGAATTAAAAAAGAAAACACATAGCAGTGCTTTGGGCAAACACATGCAACTTGTTAACATCAGGAAGAATTGGGAAAGAAATGTTACTCAACTTTTGTAAATATGCCTTGTTAGTCTTGTTATTACCAGCTATTATGGAAGGAATTATCTCTTTTGTTTTCGCTTACTGTGTTTTTTTTCTTTTCATCTGTGAAAATGCTGAGTCACTTAATGCAAATTGAAGATAAATGAAAATAATATAAGTTATAGAAGCAGTCTGATAGGGATAGTGAAGAAATACAGGTTTAAGAAAGCTGATGGTTTAGAGAAGAGGCAAGAGGGAACTATGATAGAAATGCAAATATTTTGTAGTCATAACAAAATGTTAGCTACCACTGCCCATGATTCCTCCTAATAAACATGTTTGTTTTACAATATGTCTTAACTGAATATAACAGAAATATTTCTACAATGTGAAACTCCCTGTGTACCTTCATTACAAGGTACTTCCTCACAAACATTGAGAAGAGGTTTTACAGTTGTGTAGATGGGTAGAAAGGCATCCAGTTGTAGTACATAAAATACACTTATTTTTCCTACACTCCTAATCTGTTAGGCTACTTGGCAGATACATACCATGAGACATCTCAGACCTGGAGCACCCTGATAGTCCAAATCTTGTACGTAAGCAGTGTGCAGGATGCTCTCCTTCCCATGCATCTTACACTGCTAAATACTGGCTGCCTAGAAAGCAGCAGTGTTTGGGAAGAAGTTGGTTTTACATGCAGGTTATTCAGTCACTTTGTACTTTTAAGGGGTATGGGTTGTATTTGTTTTTCTGTTTGTTTGTTTTATAGTCAGGATACTGACCAGGTGAACTACTGTTTCAGAGAGAAATGAGCTGTATCTGTTTAGGTCTAAAACTGCGAATACCTTAGTCATGCTTAAAGTTAACAGGTGATTTATTTAATGAAAAGCTCTTCACGCTTACTAGTTTAGTTTTGTAACCCTATAAGTCTAATTCTTCAGGATGCATTTTGAAGCATTAGCTGAAGATGCATAACTCAGTAAGTTTCTTACTTCTGTAATGGTGAGTAAATTGAACTTTGTGGTAGTTCCAGGACATCTAGTAAGAATTGTTGGGATTTTTTTCTTAAAACATATTTTAAGTTTGATTCTGTTCTGGCTGTGGTAGGTGATCTGACAAACAGTAAATTTAAGATAACAGGAGTTTCTGTCATAGTGCTGGTATTGAGAGCTGCATTGATTATGCTCTAATTTGTCTGTTTTTAACCGCTAGGAATGATTGGCTATGGCATGGCCAAAGGAGCAGTGCACCAGCTTTGTCAGAGTTTGGCTGGTACCAATAGTGGCTTGCCATCTGGTTCTGCTGCTGTTGCTGTTTTACCGTAAGTGATTGCAGTCACCTCTGCCTGTATCATTTTATTTAACTTCTACTGTAATCGTATTGATATGGGTGTGATGTCCTGTCCACAGTACTCAAATAGCTGCTTAGACTGACATAGTTTCATAGGGAAAGGATGCATGTTGAACATATGCGAATAATGATGTGCAATATATCCTAAAAATTATACTTTTTTCCTTTTCTTTGCAAAACAGTAGTGGATTAAAATATCATTTGATTTTAATGAGCATGAGAGAGACTGGAAGGATCTGTGGGCTAAGTGATAACCTTAATGGGCTGGATGTCATCAGGAAGCCAGGTAGCTAAGGGGTTATAGGCTGTGATCCTTTGATATACATTGAAGCTGATGGTTATATGCTGTTAACATATGTAGAGGATGCAAAGAAAATCCATACCACGTGGTATATAAAAGTTGAGCATATGTTGCAGTGATGAATAGAAGCAGGTGGCTCTTATCAGAAACAGTATGTACAAATAAAAGTTTTATCTCATTTTAATCACAGGGTTACCTTGGATACACCAGCAAACAGGAAATCAATGCCTGACGCAGACTTCAGCTCCTGGACATCCTTAGAATTCATTGCTGAGTGAGTATACATGTGATAAGTAAGCAGTTCCTTACTGGGCCTTTTCCTGCTGCATCCTACTGCATGTTGTTCCTAAGTAGCTGTCTTGCATTGGAGGGTTTGGGTTTTTTTGTTTTTTGTTTTTTTTTTGTTTCCCCATCATTCCCCTGATCCTGTATGTCTTCAAATCACATTAGGCCTCTTGCACAAGCTTCCTAACTGGAGAAAATTAGCTCAACTCCATCAGCTTCAGCATTTCTACACCAGTTATAGTGACAAGGCAGATAGCCTTAAGCAGTTGGAAGCCAGAGAATCTCATATAGCCAGTAGACAAATTAAATTACAGACAGCAGATGCAGGAGTTTGTCTCAAAGGTAAACTGCAAATAGGCATGTAAACTTTGGTGTTGTTTATTTTAACACTATTACCCAGTTTTTGGTGTGTTAATTTGCTTCTTTTCACAGTTGGAAAAATTCCTACTCTTGTTTAGAAAAATTTAGTCAAGGTTTTTGTTTTTGTTTTTTTTTTTTTTTTCCATTATCCAAAAGGCTTGTCCTGAGTGATGTTTCAAAATGCTGAAACTTCAGCTGCAGCTTATTCAGCAACAGGCTGAGACAATGTTTATTGTTTCTAATTTCTCTAAGAGATGGTGCAGAATATGTGCTGCCTTCTCCAACATGATGGAGAGTAGCAAAGAAAATAATGGACACAGCTGTTTTGCCTTTTTGAGGAAAAAATGAAAAGGAATCAACTTCCGTGTTGTAAAGGACATAATGTTTTTCTTTACTCTCACTAATTCAAAAGCTTTTAGAACTGACACTGAAATAGCATTTACCTATTGCTACTTGTTCAGAGTAGTTGTGGCATTTAGTTTTCTTGTGATGTGAATTTTTATTCAGTTGGATGTCAGAGTGGAAAATGTTTTTTGGTTTGAGAAGCTTATACAGCTGTTCAGTGTGGTTCTTTAAGTGTCCCATCAATTGAGTTTAGTTGACCTAAAAATGTTCAAAAAAGTTCTTTATTGTGCTTAACCAGATGTTGTGGTTTTACAAATTAATTTTTAACTTCTAAAGACTTTTTCCTTATGGGAGAACTAGGTTCAGTGTGTTGTTTTGTTTCTTAGCTTCCAATTCTCTGAACTTAAATCCAGCTTTGAAAACTGAAAAGTTCACTGGTGCTGAAAGAAAGAATTCTAGTGTTGTTAGGATTTTGGTAACATCTGCATCCTAGAAAGGATGCAGGAACTCTTTTTCTCATGAGGTTCTTGCATTTTGAAGCCTGTTGTATCCATATATGTTGCGTCAGATGGCAAGATGTTCCGAAATGGCGGTTGCTCTGTCTACAATAGTGGAAAGGCTGATGGACCTGAAAAATGTTGTTTTTTGTTTTTTTTTTTTTCTCTATTAGTTTTGATGAGTGTTTTGATAAGTGTTCTGGTGTGCTAACTAGAATGAGATCATCTTACTCAGTGTGTGTTGGATGTCTTAGCGCTTTCTGTGCTTACGCTGAGACTAATTTCAACATTAAATACGTGATGGCAAATTGGCAGAAAAATGGGTTAAGAAAGAAGGACTTGGAAAGAAAGGGTACTTGCACAGGTTGAAAGGCAAGGGGGTAGGTGGGGCAAGAATGAATAGAGTACAGAGATACCGGGGGAAATGAAATTATTTAACCTGTATGGTTTAGCCTATAAGGCTAAAATATGGTTGCTAAACCATATTCCCAATTTTTTTACATGTTATAAAGGCAATTTAAGTAGCCACTCCCTCCCCCTTTTCATGTTTTTTTAGCTTGGGAAAAGCTTTTTGACATCTTCCTGTTTTTATGCAACTCCTGGCCTTTTGCTTTGAAGTGTTCTGAAAATCCTGCATATGTACTATGAAGCCCTTGTGATTTCTCTGGACCTCTGTTGTACTCTGAGGGTCTGAATCCAGTGATTGTACTGCTAGTTTGTGACATGCATAGAAATCACTACAGAGAGGTAGGAAAAGAAGGAGAATCAGTAGGCTTTTATGACTGATAGTGTGTGTGTGTGTGTGTATATTTTCTCTCCTCCTCATTCTGTTTTTTCTATTTATTTTAAAACAGAACCTTTTATGATTGGATAACAGGAAAGAATCGACCAAATTCAGGGAGTCTAATCCAGGTGATAACTACAGGAGGGAAGACTGAACTAGTTCCAGCACATCTTTGATGTCAGTCACTTAAGATGGTGAAACTTCATCAAAGAAGAAGCTATGGAAAGTCTGACTGCCAGCATAATTTGGATGGTCTCATGTATCCAGTAATTGTAATCATGTCATTATTGGAACCAAATCTGAAGTAGTATTTTTGTGCTGTCTGTTGTGAGCTGTCTGCATTTATTTACTGACAAGTACTACGTACTTGTCCCTAAATAAAAGTTGAAGGCTTTAAAGTCTGTAGATGCTCAAATCCTGAGCATTATGTGATCACTTACACATTTTTTCTGAAATGGGAATTGTGCTTATGTTGTGTAATCACATATGTAATGGTTGGATTCTTTTCTCAGCCACTGTTTCTGGCAAGTTATTGTGAATCTTCCAGGAGTCGTCTTCTTTCTCTGCCTGGGAACATAGCCCCACCCGTGCATATTATGTTGACTGTAACTGTAGGAAATGTGGTGATCATATATCCTTGTCTTGTAACACTTTTCTTGTGAATGTTCCACTGGAGTTAATGGAACTGTATAGGGATGGCTTACTTGAGAAGGACTTCCTAATTTGCCTTAGAGTTTATAAGCTGCTATCAGGCCTACAGTCGTAGGATAAAACAGTGGTTTTGCCAAATGTCTGTGCTTTTTCAAACAGGAAAGAACCATAATGACTAACACAAAGTGCTATAAAGAAGTATAAAGAAAAAAATACAAAACCATCTATTTGAGGGAAAAAAAAGAACTTCTATTTGAACGTGGTTTTTTGTGCTAAATAAATGTATATTGTTTTACATATTGGGCTGTCTCTATCACTGTAATACAAAGGGGAAAGGCTTTCAGCTGGAGGAAAAGTTCAGAAAAAGTTTAATTCCATTCTGCACTTAGATAATACCTCTACATGATGTAGCTGGATTGAAGTATTGCTGCTTCTGTGCACAGGCTTACATGGAACCAGCATTGCCAGGTTTTGGGAACGCCTTGAAAATAGATCTCAAGTTCTATCTAAGTTGTATTTATTTATTTTAGTTACCTTCAGGGTTGTGCTGGGCATAGCTCTACTGCCATGAGTCAGGAACCTTTTCTCTTTCCCAGTAAGAAAAAAAAAACTTCAGGTGCCCGTGCTGATTTTAACATGGTCAGATGGCTGTGTGATTGCCTTTTTCTTGTATGACTGTTGCTTTACTCATTTTGTTTAGCTGGATGGTATAGAGGGAAAATTCTATGTCTTGTCAAATCAGTCAAGAACTGTCAAATTATGGTGCTGCTTTTGATCTTAAATGGAAGACTAGCAACCGTTCTGTGTAAGCAGCAATTTCTGCAGGTTAAGAATACAGACAAACTGCAAGGTACTGATGAGGAATGAAAGGGTAAAGTGTTAGTATATTATTCTGGAAAATTGAAGAGCTATTGTACTACAGGCTTGCATCATTTGAAGGCTTCCCTTTGCCAAGCTAGTTGAATTTCCAAATTGCTTTCAATTTGTTTGTGTTGTGTCTTCTCATGAACATGTATTGAATCAGGTCTCAGAAGCTCCCTGAAGAACAGATCAAACGCTCGAATTGTGAAGGGAGCGCAGCTTGGATTCCAGATCTGTGTTTATGTGGCTGTGTAAAAGTACAGTCAAGGACCTAGCAGGCTGAATGGCTTATGGGTATCTCTGTAAAACTGCTGTGGCAAAAGATGGTAACATAGTATATGGGACTTAAGACACTAACAGAGAATCTTTTATTTGCTATGGGCTACAAGTGCTTTTCGAGCATCTTTGAATAATACATACATACCTGGACCTTAATGATATTAATAACATGGTGAAAAAATTCCACATGACAATAGTCATTAACTTAAGTTGAAGGCTGTAAATAACCAACCCTGAGATTATACAGAGGGAGGAAGGGACAGCAGGTTTAAATTTTGATAAAGAGCAAAAAGTCAAAAAGAAAATGAGATGCGATCCATTGCCTGATTAATTTCTTTTCCATTAAGACAACCTGGTAGTCCTGGTAGGAAAACATGAGGCAAATCTGTGTTTCAGACCTAGCTGCTTCGGATGTGTTTTGCCAGTGTCAGAGATAAGGCCTGGAAAACAGAGGTGGTGTTTACACTATGCTACAGAGAAGGTTGCCAAGCTTGTGGTAGCCTAACCAGGTTAGTTATCTCTTTTCACATGACATGGTATATGACTGCAGCAGTGCAGATCTAGAAGCACAACTGCTGTGTCAGGACAATGGTGAAATGTAGCCACTGTAGCTTACAGTGCAGAGCACTGTCAGGCATTTGAACCAGCTGTGTGTATCCTGACTACTATCTCACCTAGATAATTAAACGAAAGGCTACAGTCAATGTAAGAGAGAGAAGCTGTATAAGCTCATGAGATGGAAGAAATCCTTGCTGAGTGGCATGTGATGTAGTAACAGGTAGATCTTCAGTTAAGCTTCCCTTCTTCCACTTCTTGTCTGAAGGAGGAGGAATGGTAGAAAATGTGGCATAAAAAGTGTCTACCTCACAGTCCTCACTCATCTTGTACTGGTGCCTGCTGGAAAGTGTTAATCTAGCTATAGAAAAACACAGTATGCTGACTGTAGCAATGTAAGAGTGGTGAAATATGCTGTGAATAGTGTTAAAACATAACTGTGAATGGAAGAGTTGGATGGATTGCTGTTTAGCAATTGCAGGTATCAGTGGAAAGGTACAAAAATGGTATTATCAAAGCTTGAGAAAAGAGAATGGTGTAGGCAAGTCAAACTCATGGATAGATGTTGGAATCGATCCTTACAGGTCCCTTCCAACTCAGGATATTCTATAATTCTATTCGATGGGTTTGATGGAAAAGTCTTTACATGACTAGTTTCATCCTGTGTCTACAGACTTTTCTGTGGTTTAGTAACTGTCTTGGAAAAACAAACACCCCAATACTGCAGACATCCGCTGGGTTGCCTGGCTCCTTCAGCAAGCTCTGAGATCTGTTGGTGCTGTGATGAGAAGCAAGGATGTAGTCTGTGGGAACTGAGGGGAATTAATTCATATGAAATGCACACACACCATGAAACTGCAAGTCTGTTGGGAAGATTTTAGAAGTTAGTGCTTCTTCCAGAAATATGATACTTGATGAATTTCTAATTTAGTGTTGTTGAGAACCCTTGAGTTGTTCAGCATATTTTACTATGGCACAATCAACAACAGTGTAATAATGCTGGAGAAGCAAGAAGTTTATTCTCCTTTAATTTAAGGAATGTAACATTTTTTTTATATAAAGCAGATGAATGTACTTTATTTATTTAGCATTGTACAACTGATGTCATATTCAAAAATTCACATATATAGAGCCAGTTTAGTATGGCACTTTTTTATACAATTTTCTTTTGAAGATGCATATTACTGTTCATTAAAGAAAGAGATTAGTGGAAAAGGAAAGCACAAATCACGCCAGGCTGGTCAGCCTTGCTTCTGTACTCTAAGCCATTTGTGCTTAGCATTCTTGTTTCTACTGAAGTAGCATTATACAACCCCCTGCCACCCCCTCGCCTTTTTTTTTTTTTTTTTTTTTTTTTTCAGAAAAAGGATGTTTTGAGACCAAAGCCAAGGTGCCTTTGAAAAGACAATGCAATTATGTGGTACATCCATACATGCACAGATGCAATTATCCAAACTGTGGCAGGCTGACACAGTAGCATTGGATACAAATGTGTCTCCTAAAATATGACTGCCAGAATGCCTTGGCAGCAGGAACAGGTCCATTCAGCATAAATATTTTTCTCCTGCAGATTAGAAAATATAGATTTTAGTGAAGCACAAGTAAGTATAAGATGCTTTTTCAGAAGAATATCCGTAGCATCACTGAAAATCCAAGGATTTCTGAATACTGGACAATAAGCTGTTCTAGGCATTTCTAGCATGAGACAATGAGAACTTGAGCTGCTGCTCAGAAAGAGGCCTTCATCTTGTGAAGCCTGACCCATGTCCACACCAGCTGCTTTGCAGAAACTTTGTTTTGTTGCAGGAATGAGTCTGAAATGGTCTGAAATGTTTTCAGATTTCACTATGAAATGTCTCAGGTTATTCAGAATTTAGTGCTTCAAAGCTGGATTTTTACAGGAAAATTAGTCTTCTACAAATTAGCTAATAGCAATTGCCACAAAATGATTTAAAATTTTGCTATGCACTCTTAATATTATGGAATGGTTTCCAGATATGATGGAGTCATATCTGAGTTGGTCAGCAGCTGCAGTTCTAAATTAACACAAAATTGCACTGTGAGATCTTTTGCTGAAATCATTCGTTATGCCTTTTTTTTTTTTTTTTCTTCCCAGTGGTGGAATGAAAACCACAACCACAACAAAAGTAGCATTTATTTTCTTGTTTATTCTTCCTTATATTGGCTCGCTGGAAGAAAACAGATGGAGACTGTAATAGTGTTCGGAGATGCTTCAGACTAACCCCCTTACAGCATTGAACAAGGTGAGAAGTAGGCAGACATCTGAAAAGCATCGCAGAAGTCAGCAGCAAATGTCAGTTGAGATGTAGACCCCTGTCAGACACTGTCATTCCTGCACTTTCTGAAACACCATGCTCTAAAGGATTTGTTTTATAAATACAGCCAGTCTCCTGCAGTCTGCGATGACTCTTCTGAGATACGATCACCGACTCCCACAGCTGAGTTGAGGCTGATCTTCGGGAATGCCAGCAGAGGGCAGAAACTTCCAATACATTGGGGATATTTCTTTACTGAATATGTAATGTTATTTTCAACAGTGAGGATTTTAATTGTGCCACAGTCTCTGCTGAGAGGCTCATCCTCCTTTCTTGCTTTGTTGCCTGTAATCCAGGCATCCCAGCCTTTTGTTCACTTTAGTACAAATGTATTACATATTCTGCATCCAGAAATTCCAAAAACCATTCCATCTTAAAAATAAATAAATAAATAAATTCCATGTTAAATAATAATAACAAACAGTGATTTCTACTCTTCTGTCCCCAAAAGACAGACAAGAAGACAAGGCTGTGAAATAGTACCACAACAGGGTGTGGCATTTCTGTTGAAGTGTTATCAGTAAGTGCATTGTCAATCAATATTCTGTCACACAGCTTTAAGGGCTTGGACACAATAAGAAGGGAAAGAGAGTATTTAGCTCCTGTACTGCACTTAAGGACTATAAGAAAATACAGAATTTCCTAACCCAACCAAAAGAATGAGCTGTTGAGATGAGATTGTTATTAACAAACAGATAGAACTCGGAAACAAAAGTTGATTAATTAATATGGGGTTTTGAATGTGGAAGTTTTAACTCCTTTGCCTGTGGAATAAAGTAATAATAATATGTATATATATATATAAAAAAAAAAGTATTAAAGTATTATTTAGGAGGGAACAAAAAGTAGCAAGCCATATGACTGTTGTTTCTATAGTATGTTATTCATTATTCAGTATCTCTTGTTGATATGAACTACACCACTAATTACAATATTTTCACAAACAAAAAGTCTGCAAAAGCCTTAAGATTGGAGCCCCTGGTTTCTGTTCCTGCTCTGGCTTCTGGTCTGCTGGAAGACTTTGAATGCATCTTCGCACCTATACCTCAGTTTCCTCATCTCCCAAATATATATGAGATGATTTTAAAGTGCTTTGAGAGCAACAGATGAAAACCAGGACATAGGAATGAACTACAGTTCTCTCTTCCACAAGCACACTAACAGAAGCTGAAAATAACCCACATTGTCAGAAGAGAAAGTAATGTAAAATCATGAGCACAAGCCAAAATCACATACAATGATTTGCCAGAGGTACTATGCCAGAGATTACATCAGACAAGTAATTTGGATGTTACTGTTACCTCTTCCTCTAGAGAGGTAGACTATGAATCTGGTAGTAGGTGGTGATAAGCGTCTAGCCAGCACAACGAGCATTAATGTTTTGTGAATGTCTCAGCTGGGATTTAAAAATTCAGTGTTGTTTTTAATTTTGAAAAACCAATTACTCTTTCTACCAGTGTACCCTAACATCTTAGTGAGAAGTGGCTGAGTAAATAATACAAATGAAGCCCATATTAGATTCTGGATCCACACAAGTTATTATGAAAATTATTTTCATATAAGCCTGTACACAAACATCGCAAAAAAGAAAGGAACCTTTTTGACTCCCAAGAAAGTATCTTTTCCAGATTATTCAGTTCCTTCTCATATACTCAGAATCTCAGATTTTTTTCTCCAGCCTCCATGTGAAGAATGACCAGACACATAAAATGCCAGCCACAGTCATCCACATCTTTCCATATTATCCCAAACAGCAGAAAACAGATACAGTGCATCTAAAATTAGTGCCACATAGAGTATTTGCCCTTAAGAGCAGGAACGGCTGCCTCATGCATACATACACTACTGCACTAATGAGGCTGTTCATTACTCACATTACCTGATAAATAGTTTTAATTTTTTTTTCAATAAAAAGTTTTGTTTCTCCTTCCAAAAACCAAAATGAAACAAACAAACAAAAAAATCCAAACAAACAAACAAAAAACCACCCCAAACTTCCTGTTTGCAGGCCCATCTTCAACCAAAGTGTTATCTTTTTCATTATCTGTACAGTCCATGTGTGCAGGAACCATGCTATTAGCAGAACGAGACTACATGGAAGACTAAAAAAGAGTATCTTTCCCCCTCCCCAGTCTCAGCTTTCTGTACTTTCACTGCTGCATTCACTCAGCTTGGATTTGTTCAGCAGGCTGTAAGGGCCCTGGTCCCAGTCCGTTAGGGGTGTCCCACAGGCCGCACTCCACCTCATAAACACCTGTTCCCCCTTTTGGCATCCCCCACAAGTGTGTCCACAACCCCAAGCAGTTTCTAGCAGCACCTGAGTGAGACAGAGTCAGTTCAGGCTGGGCCAGGGCAGTCCCCAGCCAGATCCCTCACAGGGCAGGCAGCAAGCCCACGGCTTGCACCGCATCCTTCTCCAAAAGATATGGTGAGAATTGGTGTGCACACGCTTTACAGGGGGTTCTGTCCTTGTTGTGCTGGTACAGAGAGCTATGTGAGTTGTATTAACACAGAAATATTTTGAATGCTGTATAGAATGCCTGAACATCATGTGGAAGATGCATGGAGAGGAAGGCAGATGTTATTAATGATGAAGAAACTATGTAGCTTGCAAGCAGTCATATATCCACTCAAAACATTTTTTCCTAGTGTTTATTAGGAAGTGCAAAGCAGTGTTTGCCCTCATAGTCATCAGGTGATACAAAACCCTGTGTGGAAGCACTCGGGCACTTTACAAGCTCTGGCTGTAGGCTGCTCACCAGAACTGGGTACAGCTGGCAAAGGCTGTGTTGTATGAACTGCAGGTGAAGCAAAGCTTCAAGCATATCAAGGTGGATGGCTCGTGTAGTTGTTGGCCACCAGTTAACAAAATACTTAAGTTCAAAGCAACAGGAGTAGCTAAAATCATCGTCAAGAGAGTAGTTGTTGTTTTCAGCCAACAATTAATTCCTTCATGAGTGTCTGATGGCTTTTAAAATACTGGTTAATTTTTTTTTATTATTTTTTTTTGGGGGGGGGGACAGAAAGAAAGAAACAAACAACAACAAAAACAAGAACTGGCGCTAATGAAATGCCCGGTCTTCATTTCCAGTGTGGGCTGAATTTTCAAATGAGCATCTTCTCCTTGACTCTCACACTTAGAATCATTGAATTGTTTAAGCTGGAAAAGACCATCAAGATCAAGTGCAAACATCAGACTTCCAGTTACTAATTTGCCAAAAACATTGGACTTCAGATAAGGGAATGCTTCTCCTGTTCTTCTGCGTTCTAGTTCTGGAGTTTAAATTGATAATTCTGATTCAGAAAGAGTTGCATCTACTGTTAGGTACATCTGCTACAACAAAATGACTTGGGTAGGTACCTTCAGGAAGAAGGGTTTCTGAAAGCTATAACAAATTTGAGTTACATTCCATAATTTCATGCATTAATTTCACCTGTACTATAGTCATAGAATCATTCAGGTTCAAGAGACCTCTAAGATCATCTGGTCCAATCAATAACCCAGCACTGCCAAGGCCACCATTAAACCATGCCCCTAAGCACTACATCTACACATTTTTGAAGACCTCCAGGGATGGTGACTGAACCTGGGCAGCCTGTTCCAGTGCTTCACAACCCTTTCATTGAAGAAATTTTTCCTGATATCTAACCTAAAAAATCTCCTGGCACAACTTAAAGCCATTTCCTCTTGTCTTATCACCTACTGCTTGGGAGAAGAGACTGACCACCACCTTGCTATATCCTCCTTTAAGGTGACTGTAGAGCATAATAAGGTCTCCCCTGAGCCTCCTCTTAGTCCATAGGGAACAGATTTAAACAAAGCAGTTGCTTTGTGCATGGTTGCATTCTGTGGGTTTCATGCAGAGACTCTGAATGCACCTAAACATGCTACGATTAGGAAAATACTTAATGTTTAGAGGTTCTTTTCTTATAATGATTTTCACTGAGGGTGGCATTTACAGGGTAATTTTGAAGTTCGGCAGGAAAAAAAGGGGAGATTTGATATTAAGTATTTTGTTCCACTTACTCATTGTTAAACTTATTATTCTTTGTCCTATTAATTTTTTTGAGATCTCATTCAAAAACATTTTATGTGAGGCATGATTCTAACTGCTGTGATTATAGGTTGCTTTGGATTGCTGAGCAAAGTGGAACTGTTAACAAGAGAGGTTCTCTTGTGTGGGTGAGCTAATGCTGGTGTTTTAGAGCACAGCTTATTCTAATGGAGAAGTGTGAGCAGTGTTAGGGTGCTAGGGGATGATGGTGATACTGAAAACTAGGGTAAAACAGATGACTGAAGTGGGAAAATCAAACGCATGAGATAGAGGGGATTTACTCTTCAAAATGAAGGTAAAAATATGAGCTCCAAACACTGTTGTAAGGCAAGAGGATGAGCTATATAACACTCCTGTTTTACTTTTGAGTAACAAAGAAGAATTATGGTTGTACTATCAGTAATTTAGTGTGTTTTGGTGTGAGAGTATCAACATCATGCAGAAAGATCATACAGAACATTATACATCATACAGAAGGTTCTATGTAAAGATGCAAACATACCATGAATTTATGGCCAAAAGGGGGAAGAAAGCTTGAAAGAGATTAATTTTGATTTAAGGGTCAGCCAAAACATGCATGCATGTTAACAAGGTCTTTTATTCTCTTGATTCTTTCTGGTTTAAGGGAACCAAGACTCCACGTGTACTTTATACAACCATGAAAAACAAAAAACAAAAAAAAAACAAACACATATAACTTGGTCAGTCTCCAATACAGTTGAAAATGTCAGACAGGTGACAGAAGCAGTTTACCTGTTCCAATCAGAAAAGATAACATTTTAACCCTGGATTTTAATTTCCTGAATAAACAAGGCTATCATATGTTGCTAACTTTCCCCCTTGTAATAATGCACAACTACATGTATTTCATATGTGAAAGGACACTCCACCATTTTGATAAGAAGGTTCTCCAACCATTAAAAATGAGTAGGAAAGGACAATACTATCTGCTACCTGTTGGCTACATAATTTGCTGCAGTTTGGATTACAGTATAAAATGAGATGTTAACCTTAAAAACAAACAAACAAACAAACAAAAAACTTCCCAAGTGATTGTTATGGATGTTGAAAATGTGCTTACCCCAAATTCAAGTCAAGGCAATGTATCTCATTCTTTTCCTAAGTATGTGATTCTTGAAGATTTGCTTTTCCCTCTTTCACTACCCATCTTCTGCACAGGATCTCAAAGGCACCCACACTTCTGAGAAAATAGCCTCCAGTGTTGCAAGCTGGGGCCCTAAAAGCAGCACCATATGTGGACTTCTGATCCTTTAAACTTCATTTTATTAAATCACACACTAGAGACTGTAAACTTTAAAAGAGAAAGAACATTAATTTCATCAAACAAAAGGTTTTGACTAAGTTACTCTCTATCCACCGTGGCCTTGGAGGTTGAGGCCTTTTCTTTGCTTCTGTTCCCTAATAGTCTGCCTGGATTGTGACTCAGTCTAGGTCCACTGAATCTCCAGGAGCTTCCCCACCTTTCTATCATTTATCTGCTCTTCACATGTCCTGCCCAGCCTGGGCATGCCCAGTGTTTCCTAACAAAAGTGCAAACTTCCTTTCCTTAAGAAGGTTCTGCCCAACCCAGCTCAAAACAGACAGGGTAAAGTAAAAATAGACTTTTTAATGGAATGCAAAGTAGCTATGCATTAGACAGCAAAGAAATGCATGGTATGTGTATGTTCTTTGTGATGATATAGGTGAATGAAATGCCCCCTGGATGTGCCTCATCTGATTGAACCTAGGGGAAAAAAGTGGGTTTGAATTCTACATCTGTCTGCTCATGCCAGCAGTTGGAATACCTGTAACATCACTGCAAAAATTAAAAATATCATTCGTTCCACTATTAGCATCTTCTTTCCTGTTATTCTGAACAATTACAATTTCTGTGGGGAAGGTGTAAGGAGGAATTAGTGGAAGGAGTGAGTAAGGAAGAAAGGATAATGACTATGATTGGGACATTAGGACCTAAAGAGTTAATTGATTAATGGGAAGGGGTGTGGAAAATGGAAGATAAAGTCCAGCATCACTCTCAAACTGAAAGACAAATACACCTCTACCATTTTCCTCCACAGCCCTCTTCCACTGTCTATATTCTCCATTATTTTCAGGCTTATTTTAATGATAGCAGCCTCTACATTACACCTCTACAGTAGCCCAATTACCTCTTTTATTTCAAGGATCTAAGAGATGAAGTTCAGCCTCCCTTCAGTTCTTCCCATTATTCTGAATAATGGGAACATTCAGGTAACATTCAAGTAACATTCAGGTAACTTACAACCAGTTGATCTTACAGGTTTTGAAACAAATTCTAACAATATTGGGTTTACTTCTGTGATTCTTCTTGGCCAGTGGCACTAAGTTTAGGCATGTATACCCACAATATTTAAAAAAAAAAAAAAAAAAAAAAAGGTGTTTCTATTTATATCTGTATACTCTGTAGGTCCTAATCTATAACTAAGTATAGTTTCATGGCCTCTGCCCAGTCTGGTCAGACATTCATACTATAACACAGACTAGTTTTAATTAACCCAGGAAAAACAAAAACAAACAAAACCCACTCTATCATATGTCAAGTTTCAACCTGTACTCTACTTAGATTTAAATAATAATAATGGTAATAATGAACCTGTAATCTTCTTACCTGCCATGCTTCTCAGATGCTTAGGCTGATCAGAAGGGAATAGAACCAAAGAAAATTTGCTTATTCAGTTAATTTTCATTTTGGGTGCAGTTTCAAAGAGCATTTCAAGTTAGTGTCCAATTGCTATCACAGTCTTCCTTCCTCTTTTAGTACTTAATTCTTAAACTCTCCAAATGTCTTATACTGCCTCATTTTGGAAACAAGGTGCCAAGACAGATGGACTTTGTTTTTGGTTTAGTATGCTAGTTCTTACATTTTTAGCATTCTTACACTTTGCTACTAAACAGTCTTAGGGTCAACCTAGAAATTAGAATAAGGTTTTGGTCCTTAGAGACACAAGGTTTAGGAACAGCCTTCTTAGTGGGATTAGAGAAGGGCAAAAGGTAGTCCTAGCTTCAGGAATGAGCTTGTTAAATTTATGAGAAGTATTGAATGATGTGACCATATATGACATGAGGTGCAAGGCTTCCTAATCCTAGGAGCTTTCTGCTTTTCAGTGTTTCCTATACAAAACCAAACCAAAACAACAGTGTCTGCTCCTTAAGAGTCCCTTTTGCACCTCTGTAAACCAGGAATAAAGCCATTTAAAGATGATGAGATGAGTGCTGGCAGTGGAGATAGCTACAATCTGTCTTTCTGTTGAGAATAAAGCAAGAAGATGTATTCATGTGATGGCAGATGTCAAGAGTCATGGAAATTACAGATTAAAAATCATTTATGTAGGAAACAGGTTTTATATCTCACAACTTCTATTCTGAAAGAGTGTCACGTTAATGCACCATCATCTAAATGCATCATGGGAGCAAAGGATCTGAGAAAGGCTGCGCACTGACGGTGACCTACATCCTGGGGCATACCAAAGCCACAGGAACGTCAGGCAGGATCTGAAGATTGGCCATTTAACTGTCAGCCACATGATCTGTAGCTGGATGGAGCGAGGACTAAAAAGCCAGTGTTTCCATTAGTATGTAGGAATTCAGACACCTCTGTGTAGAAAAACAAACAAATAAAAAAAAAATATTGGTAGCACTGAAGTTTTTATTCAGATCGTAAATTGATAATGAGAAATTCCCATTAACACTACCCACTTCTCTAATTACAGACTGTCAGGAAAAGTTGTTTGTTTTTCCTTTTCTCTGGAGGAATAAAAGAGAAGCACAGATAAGAAACACAGGTTCAAAACACATGTCAAATAAATAGGAACAGAATACATCCATTGGCTGTAAACTGTCATCTCAGGGGCAGGGATTGACTCTGAGCTAAAGTGGGAGTTATAGCCTATGCACCAATGCTGGCCCTTCAAAAACAGGAATATTTTTTTTTTAATCTGGGTTGGTCTTTTTACATTGTTTCAGTCTTTAAACTATTTGGGGTGCTTCTGGCCTACTCTCCTCGGCCACACTATCATAAGCCATATTAACTGTGGCCTTCAACTGAGTTTGTTCACATGCTGTCCTCTTCATTTCCCTCGTTCTCATGGTTTCCCTTGGAGTGCTGGACAAAGCTACACAGAGAGATTTGGCAGCATGGAAATGTGCTTCTGGCTCTGCCTGCTGAGAAGAGGGAAACTGAAATACTGATGTGGTGTGGTGTCAAGTCTGATATGAAATTGGTGCTGAAAATCTGTTCTCTGTCTGAGAACAGACAGAGATTGTTCCATTGGTGTTGTCAGACACATAAGGAGTGGGAGCAGAGAAAGGAATCTGTTGGGGGTCTCCATGGGAGAACTTGCAAGCCTTTGAACCAATTAGTTTGGATCAGACATTTCTATGTTACTTCTGTTACATCATGTTATCGCTGGCCATGTAGGATCGGGTGGTAGCGGCATGTCTGCTGTGCCCGCTGAGCAAACAGCTGCACTGTATTCTGGTGCCATGTCTCGTGCTCTGAAGGAGCTGTCTGTGCTTCTGTGGTTGAACCAGATGGTTTTCTCAGGGCAGGGGATGTGGTTCAGACAAAGAAAAAAAGAAAAGAAGAAAAAAGAAAAAGAAAAAAAAAAAAAAAGAGAGAGAGAGAGAAAAGCTGCAGTAGTTAGCAAAATCCATTATTTAGCAGATCTGCTGGTGTCAGGAGTGATGGCTTACAGATGTGAAAAGAACAATTTAACATGGGATGATTAGATCACAGGTGAAGTTCTCTGCATCTACTCCCTCAGGCTAGAAGCTGCTCTGTTACTTTGTTAGTAATTCTTTAACCATCACTCATTTATCAATAGCTTGAGAGAGAGGCAGCAACATCTCCTTGCCCTGCCACACACTGCCTTGTCAGACTGAGATAAATGTAAATTATAGCCTGTTCTATGAGGCTAAAACTGCCCTCTAGCACTGCCCCCTAAGCCTTTATTCTCCCTCAAACTGGGATCCTTAAACTACATGAATGGACATGAAATTGCGGAAGTGACAAAGCCATGGTTCCAAACAACCTTTATATTTACCTAACAATCTGAAAATCTCACTCGTTATGTCTGCAGGTGAATGGAGCTTGTGGCAGTGTGAAGACAGGATGAGTGTGATTGAGCATGCAATGAATTAGAAGAGTGCAGGAGGCACTACCAATAGCTCTTCAGTTTGATTACTAGCCCCAAGTTCTTTTCATAGCATACAACAGTAACTCCTTACCTTGCTCCAGACTAATCTTTCCTAAAACTGCTTGGTGGGAAAGCAGGGTGCTGGGGATCTGGAGATGGATAGATCTAGATATCGATCTGGGGATCTAGAGATGGATGGGTTCTTCTTCGACTTTGTTTCTTAGAGACTTAAAGGGCTTCAATACTCCCTATGCCATGCATTTTTTCTTCTAGTTGTATTTTGTAGTGTTTGCGTGGTCACAGTTCTGATTCTAGACCATCTTAAAACAATACAGAAAAGTTAAGTCCTACTTGGATACTATCACTTTGTGGGAAACTCAAATTTTTCATTGCCCTGTCACTTGTTTAGTTATTGATGAGCCATCATTCTGCTCAGTTGGCTTTGGCAGTAATGTGCCGGGCCAGCTGTATGAATTCTGCTATGCTACTGTGCAGCATACGGAAACTGCTGATCGAATTGCTAATAATCAGATCCACCTAAATGCCACCCTGTAGGCATATATTCATTAATTACAAAACCAAGACTTTAATTTATATATCATATGGCAATAAAAGTATGTGGGGAGGCAAACAAAGCCAGAGTGCTGAGGAGGTTTTAAGTGGACACTTAATTTATGTAACTTGATATGCATATACTAAGCAATAATTCATGACCAAAACAATAATTCATGACTAAAGGTTCATTGGTCACTGATAAGTTAGATGGAACCAAAGCAAGAAGCTTTCTTCAAGATGTCCTGGAAGTCCACGCCTGAAGCAGAATTCTTTGACGATGATGTTATCAGGGTAGTTCTGCTACAGCTACAAAAATAACATCACCAATTGTCATATAAACAGCCATTCTCTAAATAATTTAAACAACAGAAAAGAAAAGAAAAGAAAAGAAAAGAAAAGAAAAGAAAAGAAAAGAAAAGAAAAGAAAAGAAAAGAAAAGAGTAAGAAAATATGTCTGAGGAAAGATTGCTGTGCACCTTTTTCTTCTTTTTTGTTAAATGAAAAAAGAGAGAGAGGAAATGAGGAAAATGCAGTAAAACCCCAAAATAAATGATGAGGAATTTAATTGTGACTGAAATTATTATCTTTTCCTGTAAGAGAACCATATACATAGAAAAATTCCCATCTGTTTTACCAAGAAATGCTGCAACTTGTCTGTTGAGCTAATTATTGATTCTGAGATAGCTGAGCAAAAAAAATATAACAAGCGTTTCTTCTTCATTTCAAAAGATTAATCATCTTTAGGATGTGATTTCCCCCCTTCATGGCATAGGAGGAAGACAGTGATAGTGATTAATATATTGTCATAGGATTTAAATGTTCTTCCAATATATGTTTTCCTCAGAGTTTTTCTGAATGCTGACAATCCACAGATTGCTTGAAATATTAAAATAATGTACATTTACAATCTGCTAAGTGTAAAACATGAGAAAAAATAGAATATAAACATATTTGTTTGTATAATAAAAATATTGCACCAAATTACAACCAAATTCAGAAAGTCTTTTAGTCACAGTAGGTAAAAGTATTAGTTTTCTTATGTTCACCCAGCAGCAAAATGCTATATATATGATCTCTTTCTCTCTCTTAAAGATCTTTCATCTTGTGTCACAACTCTGTGTATTCTTTTTTAATACTTCACGCTCCTGCTGGTGTTTATATTAATCTTTTCCACTGTTATCAACTTTACTGACATTGTTTAAATGGTAGAAGATCAGCACAGTTAGTGGTAGTGTTCCTTAAAGTCATTGAATTTTCTTGCTTCTCTTTTCTGTTCAGGGTTGTCAGCTATAATCTAGCAAAATCATTATTGTCATTGCTGGAGAGCTTCAGGAGGTAGGGCTCTTCTCACAGACTTGTGTTTTATTTTTGACTGTCAAGAGTTAAGGCTAAGGAACTCTGCAAAAGGAGAAGGGAGTAGAGAAAGGAAAAGAATGGATATTGGGGAGTTGCCTTTTCTGGTAAGAGGGATTAATAAAGTTAAACCTCTTGTAGAGTCTCCCTAGACAAAAGGGATTTACCCACATTATGCCACATGTATTCCACCCCTCCTTTCTTGTGGTAGATATATGGAAACTATTTATAGACAATATAGACAACACTACACTTCAAAAAAACATTGGAATAGGAAGGGAGAGATTTTTGGCAGGTCTAGCAGGCACCTTTCAGCCTACAACGGAGGGGTAATGTTTAGAATTGGAACAAAAAACATTCCTTGTGGTTTGTACCTGTCTATCACATGGCCATAGAGTAACTTTGTCGTGATTCTTCAGTACCTGTCACTAAGACACACAGAATTTTTCTGTACTTCGGCAGTGAGAGGTGTAAATTGCTAAGGACCGTGTGGAGACACTGTATTTTGTGGGATTAAACTGCACATACACCGCCAAAATAATCTTGCCCCTTCAAAATTCAATTTAAAAAGTCTTCCATGCATGATACGGAGAAAGTAATTGCTTGAAAATAGTTAATCAGGAGAACATATTTTAATAAAAGTGAGACAAAATACTTGTGGCATTTTTTTCTTCCTCACAACCCACAGGCAATGTGCAAGTAGTACACAACAGATTATTTTACTACTAGCATACTAGGAATTATTTAAGCAATAGAGTACAACAGTGAATGCTCCATCAAAGTTGGTTTAATTGATGCTAGAACAGGGATCTTTTAACTGTTTTGTAGAGTAGGTTGAAGTTTAATAGAGAGTATATGCTATTGTGACTTCCTTTTCCTTGCTATTAAGCTTTTATCTCCCAGAAAGTTCCTGGGGCATGATTTGAGGCTACTGTATCAGGACATTTAGGTGTATTAGTCATAGTAGATCCTTTAAGAATTGAAATTAAAAAGTTAATATTCAGTTACAGAGAATAGGGAATACCAGAGCTGGTTTGTTCTGTTATTTCTCATTTTGTTCATTTGTTTCTCTGTTGTCTATTTGCTTCCTTTCCTTCCTTCCTAGAAGAAGAAATGTAGAAATATCTTTTTGTTCTTGCTTCATACAGACTGTAGGTACAGTGAGAAGAAGAACAAGTGCAGTAATTCTGTCACAGAGTTGAAGACAGAAAGTCTTCAAAGCTGAAAATCTGATTAAGAGCTTTCCCTAAAAATATAAAAATGCAAACTGCAAATACGGCATATTTCTCAGTGAACTATTAGGCAACTTTAGGCTGCTTTTTTTTTTTTTTTTTTTCTCCTTTAATCAGGAATATGCAGAACTTGGTCTTGATCAGTGTGTCATTGCTAAAGACTCCTTTGAATTCTGCAGAAATACTCCTTTGTATAGATTTGAGTTATCTGAAGTTATCCAGATTGGTTTGAGCAGCAGAAAAATTGGACCTTACTACAAACAGACCACTGCTCTTCATGTGGCTATACTGGCAAAAGAATTCTGCATCTTTTATCATGCCAGACACGGAAAAGGAGTAGCAGAGTCTGCTGCAGGACTTGGGGTGCCTAGGCAGTTTGTTAGAAGAGGATTGCTTTCAAGCTGCTTTTTCTCCCCACAGGCCATTGGGACAGTCCACCCAGCACGTGCTATGCTTTGTGGTCCTCTTACCAGAGAACAACTTGCAGCAGGATGCAGGAGGGAAGGATTGACTTGGAAATGTCATCCCCCTGCTTGGCCGATGTCTTTGTGAGTTGCTCAAGTCTCTTTCCCTTCACCTGTGCTTCAGGACTCTAGATTTACTAAACATTTGCTGAATGCAAGATTAATATCTGTTCTGTCCCTTAAAAGAGCAAAAGATCTGCTTCGTGGTTTACCATGCACACACCCAGGTAACTCTCCTGGAAGCAAAAAAAAAAAGTAAACTGTCTCCCTGAGCAGGATGAGTGGATATAGGATGTCTGCAGCCAGAATAAAAATGTCTCCAGAGCTCACAGTTTCAAAGAAAGCCTGAAGGTGTCTATCACAATTAAGAAATGGTATAACATAGGCATTAATCTGAGTTAACAGTCCTTAAAATTGCGAAGTAATTACTTCACAACTGTGCCTTTTGTGTTTGTTTGTTTGATTTGTTTTCTTAGCATGCAATAAGCAATATGCAAACTTGCTAACATCATTTGAAGGAGACTGTAGATCTTGAAATTTGTAGCGAAAAAAAATATTAATAAACATTAATCATCACTACAAGAGATGACACATTTTACTTGTTCACATAGAATATCATGTGGATGTGCCTATAGAAGTGTTGCAATTTTTTATATGCTTTCTGCCTTTGAAATGATATTAAATAATATGGTAGCATACAGATGATAAGTTATCCAAAATAAAGTAAATGCATACCAACATGCTCAAAACTCTGAGGAAAAAAAAAAGCAAAAACAAAAACAAAAACAACAACAACAACAACAAAAAAGTCATAGGTAAATCATAGGTTAATTTGATAGAACATCTTTCCAAACTTTTAATTGCACCTGTAATCTGTTTATACCTTTGGTATGATGTTTACTGAAGCAACTAAGACTGAGGGGCACCTCAAAGCAATAAACAGAAGTAAAATAGTAATGCTGAATTAATAAGTGTGGGAAGTTTTAAGCTTTTGTTTTGTTTTGTTTTCCTTTTTTTGGTCTGCTCCTCACCTCAGTCCAGGAACCCAACAGCAATGTGCTGTTTCTGAAGGAATGGTAATAGTGCAGGCTTGATCTGGTACTTAATAAAGAGAAATTAATTTTAAAATTTGCTGGCCTGTGAGATAATTAAAGGAACACGTATGTGTCAGTCCACTAGTCCTGTGCTAACACTTTTTCTGTGGCATCACCAATCTTTACTTTTCCCTCACTGATATGTCTCTAATTTTTGATTTTTCAGTTATATTAAAATTAGTTCAGTAAAAGATTCCTGCTGGGTCTAGATTGCTTGCACTATGCTCTTGTGATTTGACATAAACAGACATTCAGGACTGAATAGATATCTTGCCAGCACTGCAGGCTCATACTCTGCCTACAACAATTTCAGCAAGGGCTGAATTACTCTTTCTTTAAGCACGCCTGCTTTCTCTTTCATGTGTTACCGACAATCTACTAAGAAAGAAAATTGCAGCCAAAAATTATAGCAATTCAGGTTGCCACAGGACAGAGAGAGCAACCATACAAAACTTTAATTACCACAGTACGTGGAAGAAAAATTTACCCAAATTCCCCTTAAACTGAAGACCAGTGTCTTGTACAGCGTTACTTCTGGGCTAATGCTGAAATGAGCTTTGGAAAGTAAATCAATGAATAAAGGCTTAATACACTAGATTTATGTGTGCTGTCAGTTTCTAGGCAATATAATTATTGTCAGTTTTCTGCCTCTAGCTACTCCTTTAGCTTCTGGGAATAATGAGAGAATGCGTTCAGCCATGTGACATTTTTTCCTTTGCAGAACCAACCACTGTTTCCCCCTTGGCGAAATGTGTGTTTTAAACAACTCTTGCACATTCTTGCTTGAGAATTTTGTAAAATACCATGTGACAAAAAAAATAAATAATAATAATAATTTGACAATATTGTAGCTGAATTGGCTTTCCATATCACATAGCTGAAAAATCAATGTCAAGCTGGATCCGTGGAAGCACTCTGGCTTAAATAAACTGGAAGTCAAAAGATGCAATGCCTCAGATTCAGAGAAAGCTGCAGAGTGACTGTACAATAGATAAATTAGATTCATGAAGGCAATGCACGGCATAGTCAATCCCTTCTGAAAATTTCTTATTGGAGACTTTCTTGCTTTCTTCTCTTTCTTGCCTGTTGTTCTCTCTTGACCCTGTGAGCCCAGAATGATGCCAGATGCTGCAGTTCAGCTGTCCCCAGCCCAGCCTTACATCAGGCTCAGAGTGGTTTGCTGTAAAGCCTATAGGTCAGCAGTAGTTTAGTGCTTACCCACTTCAGAGAAGTAAGGTGTTTTGCTGGTTGGAAGTTCTGCTATTGATCAGGAGAACAGCCATTTCACAAACAATCTTTTTCATGCTTCTTTTAAGTTAAACTACAGTGGGGATTGGTCTTGTTTTGTAATTCTGTGGTTCTGTGAGAAATGACTGATTAAACCCATGGCACTGTAATTTGAATGTGCAAAGTCATAGAGGTTAAAGCAGTGCATAGCTTTCTGTACTATGTTTATGTTGTCATCTCTTCCTTACGGGGCCATGAACTTTGCATCAAAATACTCACAGAGGTGTATTTGTAACCAATAATGTGTGTTTGCTTTAGAAATAACATTCTGGCATGCCTGCTATGCTAATTTCCAGTTAGAAGGGAGAAGAGATGCATCTTTTGCAGTCTGGGGTTTACCGATCAAGGGATGTGATCAGTAATGCCCGAGGTCAGACTAACTGATGTTAGCTAATGATCTGCCCATTTCATGGGGATGGAAGGGAGAAAATACCTTGTGCAAAACAACAGGAAAATTACTGGTCATCTATAAGAACCTTAGCTGAGAGTTTTCTTTTTACCTAGGTTCCCTTTTGTATGTAAAGAAGATTGATTTGACCCCATACTTCTGCTAAGATGAAACTTTTTTTTTTTTTTTTTTTTTACTTTGGGTTAATTTACATTACAAAGTAAGAATGTGATGATTTATTTTTTTTTTAAGAAATGATAATATCTTAAAAATTTATTTCAAAATTAGTAAGAAAATAGATGATACGTCATTAAGATTTAAAAAAAATAATTGTAAATTTATGGAAAATTATAATAATGACGGGCTAAAACATAGGAATTTGCTCATATTTTCTCCATTGTTTTAATAAGACTTGACTAGAAATTAAAAGTTAGGTCAAAATCAGGCAAAGTATCCCAAAAACTTATTTAACATTTCATGTTATCTTTCTATAGAATAAACGTGCACAGAATTATGCAGGTTATATTATTTTAACCATAAAGCTTTAATGTTTTACAGACTAAACAGACAAAGAAATTGTTTTAATTATGGTATTCCTGTAATGCAGTCACATCCAAATGGTGCAAATACAGCTCCCAAAAGCTCTGACAGCTTAACACGTGTCATGCAGAAGTAGTGTGGTGGGGTACCTTGTTTTGCAGAGGTGTTTCATGTGTCAGTGGGTTACAGCGCCAGAGTTTCACCCGGGTCCTTAATTCTATTCAGGTCTCAAGTGGAAATGGAGAAGGGTTTGACTGAAGACAGCACCTATTTCCGTATATCACAAAGTTATCAGAATCATTAATAGGATTTCTTTTCCTTGGTAAAAGGCTGTGTTAAACCAGGATTAAAATGTGATATATGGAGTTATTTTAAGATATTTGCGCAGTAGTTTCTAAAGCCGTTATTAGACATAATAGGATTAATAATAAAAGGATAAGCTTCATTTTGTCAGCCACACAAGGTAAAGCTTAGTTTTACATATTTTCATGAGAACTACACAAATGTTTCAAGGGGCTATAATGCACCATTTAGAAGGCTACTGTAATAAGTACTGAGTGTACAGTAGCAAAGCTTAAAAGATAGCTCACCTGTACAAAAATTAGCTCAGGAATTGTGTGGACTTATTATGGGTTGTCTGCATGGGAAGAATGTTTTTAGAAGAAAAGGAAAAATAAGTTTAAAGAACATTAAACATTCAAAATATCTTTCTTAATATAAAATATATTGAATATATATATATATATATTAAAGGAACATAGGAAAACTGAGAATGGGATGACTTTTGAAGAGTGTTGGTAGTTAACTCCAACATGAAATTTTTCTTGCAGGCATTTTCACACACTGTGCTTATTTACAGCTGCTTTGTCAGCCTTTCAATTAACATACAAATTCAAGTAGATGCTTAAACTACTGTAAAAAAAAATCTTATTAAATTTGAACAAATTCAGGCTTATATTTAGGACCTGTTCTCCACAGCGGTACTTCAATAAGGTCTGGAGTATTCTGGTTTGTATGCATCACAAAGGCCATGATTTCATGTTAGAAAATGTTGGCACTAGTACCCACATAAGATATTTCCATTTTTCATGACTCACTCCTACGCAACATGTGCCTTTGCTACAGATATGGCAAAACAACAATTTGTGGGCCCTATCTAGCTTTAAAGTCTCTTGTTCCATCTCCTTCAGGCTGCACCAGTCTCTAGATGTGGTTCCGCACATGGCCCAGAGAAGGTGGTGGTGATCAAACTGAGATAGCCCACACCCAGCATGCAGGACAAGGGTATTTTGTATAATTTTTGCAGCTCTTCTTTGTGAAAAAGTTACAACAGGAGTTATAAGAGTTGGAAGAACTGCTTTTCATGGTACATCAGAACAAAGCTACTCAGTGAATTCTTACCATAATCAGCAGAATACTTCTACGCAGTTGTCACCAGCTATGCATTGTTTTTTTGGAACAGTGGTGGAGAGAGGACTCACCTGTATCTCAAGAGACAAGGGACATGAAAATACAGGTGCTCTCACTGAAACTGAAAATTTCTTTACAGTTTAGATTCACATTGGAATAGCCTTGTGCTAAATTGTTTCAAATATCTTCAATAGCTAGTGTTTGAGGGTGGCTGCTTGAAGCAAGAGATGACAGAAATGCTATTGGCAAACAAAGGTTGATCAAGGCAGAGAATAAACTGGGTTTTGGTCACAAACAAGCAGTCATCTGCACTTTTCTCTTTAATTCCCACAGCAGCTGAATAATCCTATGATATGACTGTTGACTTTCCTTTTTTTCCCCTTGTCTTTTAACATTTAAAATAACTTAACTGCTGTAACTGTGGGAGAAAACACCTCCAAACTTGACTGTGAGTTCAGATAAAGTAAAATGGGGCTGAGAAATGTGAATTGCCACGTGTCCCAGCAGGCTTCAGCTGGATTAAGTGCACCAATCTGCTGGGCATGCTTCAGGTGCAGCTGGATCACAGCACTGAGGATTTAACTTCTGCCTGCTTTGAACATGTTATCAGAAATGGTAGAAGATTAAAGTAGCTGAATGGGTCCTTTTGTTCAGATTACAAAACCCACAACAGCAATTTATAGTAAGCCAAAAGCCAGCCAAACATTTGGGCTCTTGTCTGATGTAGGTGAAACCTAGACAGGCTTTTATTTCCCACTTTTCCAGTGAAACTATTTCCCATTTCCTATACAGATTTCACTGGGAAAGTGGGAAATACTGAGGTGTATAATATGGAATTAGCTGGGAAGCAGCTGTAAATTTTCAAGCTAATTAAAACAGTAAGTTGTTTAAATATCTGATAATATAGTTTTCAATTTTTATGTCACATTAAGTTAGTAACAAATAACTTGAAAGTTGTAAAATTCATTAAACATTTTTCAGCCTCTTAAATATTTTTACTATTGTTGTTAACTCAAGAAGATATTGAATAAAAATGCAACTATTTTAGACTCTGAAAAGAAATTCATAGCCTGATGCAGTTTCTTATAGAATACTATTCTACCATTACTGGTTAAAAAGCTTTATTGTAGTAATGCTCCAGAAGTATTAAGGGGAATCATCTGCATCTCATGTTTGGCAGTCCAAGATGTTGTTATTTGATTATTACTGTAATGGAAGTCTTGTAGATTATGCTGCTCGCCTGCAGTGTGATGTTTTTATTTATTTGCTTTCCAGTCGTGTGATGTGATCTAAAAACCAAAGTTCTGTAAAGTGCTAAGAATGCACCCAGAACTTAAACAGTTAGTTTATTGATTAATTTACTTATGTAGCATGAACTATGCTACCACTCATGCAGCTAAGATATTTTTTTACTTACATTATCGCTTTTCTTTATATATTCTTGCCATTATTATAGCAGGATGCCAAAGTCCATCTGTAACAAACATTACACTCCATGATCTTTGTAAGAAATAGAAGTCTAACAGTGTAATAACAAAGTCTCACAGCGTTTTCTCTATTCCTGGGCATGAAACAGAGGAGACCATGTTGTTATGTGCTGAATATGATACAGCAGTTTCAATTTAGTTTAGGATGTGCTAAAGGTATTCCTTAATATATCGAGACAAATTGTTTCACCACTTTTTTATTACTAGCTTGTGTTTTATAAATGTTTAATACAGGAGTCTTAAGATTCCTGAATCTGCAATGACATTATCTGGAAGACCTCAAAATACTTAAATTTCAGTCCTGTAAAGATTTGAAATTTGTTTCAGACATCAGTCTGAGTTTTCACATAAGAATCCATGATACTTTGTGCTACACCTTTGAGAAACTTGTCTTCAATCTTATCCAAAAGTAATTTTTATAGGCTCCCCTAGGATGGTTTTATGAATTCAGCTCTCTTCCTGTAGGACTTGTAATTTTACATAGTTACAAAAAAAGTGATTTTGGTAAATATAAATAGCGTATGTATTTTTGAAGATAAATCTAGAAAACTCATAAAGAAGGCAAGAACAATAGGGCAGAAACTCAAAGCTAATGATAATGAGGTGTCAAAGAAATCCTAGTTGTGCTACAGACTCCTTACTAACATGAGATAATTAAATAACTAAGCCTGCCAGAGTTCAAGAAGCATTTGGACAACACTGTCAAACATATGGTCTGATTTTTGGATGGTCCTGTGTGGAGCCGGGAGTTGGACCCAATGATCCTTGTGGGTCCTTTCCAGGACCAACCCAAGTTGGTCCTTTCCAACTTGGGATATTCTATGATTCTGTGATTCTATGAAATTTTTAATAATGATGTAGAAGAAGTAAAAATAATCAGTAAGAGTTTCTGTTCTGCACTTGGAGGGCCATATGTTTGAATTCCATGAGGATAAGAAAGCACTTCTCTGGGTGCAGATAATCACTACTTGATAAGCATTTTTAGTTTCACATAATTTGTACCAAATGGTCTTTAAAGAGCTATAAAGATATCTGTCATGCTGGTAATTTTTAATAAATGTTGAAATACTAAATAAAATTCAGAAGAGCAGAACTGAGAAAATATAAATATTAAAAAGAAAAAAAAAAGGCAAATTGGATGAGGCAACCAAGAGTGGTATGTTTAGTTGGATGAATGAATAACAGATAAAGAAGTATCTTTCATTTATTTTTTTTCCATGTACGTATAGGTTCTGCCATCAGGTAAAGCAATGAAAAATAGTATCTGGAAGCAATAATTTGAAATATTATTAGAAATATTTTATTATATTATTAGATTATCTAATATTAGAATAATGGATATTAGAAAATATTAGAAATTATTTTAAATATATTAAGTGATTAAGCTATTGCAAATACAAACATGAAGAGAAGGTGTTCATATTCCATGATGTGAAAACCTCAGATCAAAAAAAAAAAACTTTCATGGGAGGTATATTTGAGTCAACTACACATCCTGAGTTCCATATTAAAATTTGTAAGTAAAATATACAGTGCTTTGCTGAGATTAAAATAGATAATCTAATGCCCCTCTTATGTTTTGATCTTAGCCATCAAGCCCTTCCCTTCCCTTCCCTTCCCTTCCCTTCCCTTCCCTTCCCTTCCCTTCCCTTCCCTTCCCTTCCCTTCCCTTCCCTTCCCTTCCCTTCCCTTCCCTTCCCTTCCCTTCCCTTCCCTTCCCTTCCCTTCCCTTCCCTTCCCTTCCCTTCCCTTCCCTTCCCTTCCCTTCCCTTCCCTTCCCTTCCCATTTATTTTTTTTTGTAAAATTACAGTGCACATGTGACAATAACCAAATAAATATGATATGATGGGGAAAGGGGTTATATTCTTTTGATACATGGGATAGGACATGAAGAAGGGCTTGTGTGCCCCAAACTCTGTCTGATTTTCTAGCTACATTGAGTTTATAATATATGTATTATTATATTACCATATATTACTATTATATAGTAATATAAGGTAATATAAGCAGTAATATATAATATATTTAATAGCTTTAATTGTTGGGAAATCAATCAGTTTTGAAAATTGTTACCTCTTCTCACATTCCTTGCTTGCCTTGGATCTTTGAAATACCTTGGCTATGACAACACTATTCCTAAGTGTGTGTTCTGTAAGCATTAGAGTTCAAAGAATGAGAAGATAAGATGTACAATATTTTACAATGATCAAATTCTTGTATGAGAAGATTCAACTCAGAATATTGTTTTGAATGAATTCTAGATGGATATGTCCTTGCCTGTATTTTTTTTTTTTTTTAGTTTAGTTTTGGCTTTTCTTTCATAACACAACTGTTTTTCCTGGTTTATAAAATGTCAAGGTCAAAGAGAGGTGAAGCTGAATGGTGCTGGGAATCTGAGATGCAAATAAGTTTTAGATAATCCATGCGATGCTTAGAGGCCATCTAGTTTCACAGAGCCATTAGCATTCAGGGACGCTCATTAGCACTCAGGCATCCAGTCAGTATGCATTAGCAAAATGAGATGTGTTGATTAAAGTTACAAATTATGTGTTGAATGCTTAGACTTTAAACCATGGTGGCTTCATATTTGTAAGAGTGTACCTCTATATTTCACATTAAAAAAAAAAAAAAAGACTAATCTTCAGCATTTGTTTTGTATATGTGAATGTGTTCCCATGTGTTTGTGTATATACGGGGAGAAAGTGAAAATATTTATGGAAGAGAAGGTGAGAAGTTAATGCAATTTAAATATTTGATGTTTTTGGTTTGAAAAGTATTTGAGAAACTTATGGTTAGGACTGCCACCGTTCTGATAGTAGGATGAATTTGAAATGAGATTAAAACTACCAAGGAGAGGAGGAGGATTTTAACCTTTAATCTGTGTTATTTGAGGTACTGACCTGGGAGAGGGATTCTACATTTTTTTAGGCACAAATACTCCCATTGTTTTATTGGTCCTTAGGAACTAACACTTAACAAACACTCTGGCCCATATTGAAAAGGATAATCAACATGTATTATCTAATTATTTTGGAGCTTCAAGTGAGATCTAGCTAAAACCAGAGGATTATGTGAAAAGCAATCCCATGCTGGTTTAATGTCTGTATTAATATTCAATTTTATTACAATGTGTCGTGCTCATGTTATGTGGGGCTATCTTGTATAAACATAATAAACAAGGATACTGTACTTAACATTAGGCTATCAGCATTTTGGATAGCATTAGTAAAATTTATCATCCTTATTGTGCAATGTGCATCATTGCAGATACATTTGAATAGTTATCTTAAGCAAACATAGCATACCACTCTAATCTCTAACAATACCAGCCTTCAGAACTGCCAAGATAAGGAACATCAAGCTGGGAGTTTAATCAGATACATAGTTCATCCCTGAAGTACCGAAATTTCTTCTGAGTATCTTCAGCCAAACCATATTCCTGATTGTTGTGTAGAAGACTGGTATGGAGTCTTATTAGCCAAGGAGCTGCAGTGACTGAATATTTGCTGGTAGTTTTCATACAGCCATGAGAGGCAAGTGAGGCTGCTGCTCCAGCATTTAGCACTTGCTCTTACACTTTGTGCTTCCCTGTAAGTGTCTGGGAAGACTCATTATTATTAAGATGACTAGATTAGATAAAAACAGCTTGTGCAAGACTAACAGGACTAATAATAAAATAGTTTATTTGTTGTCTTTCTTAGGAAACTATGTCTAGTATCTGCAGCTGTCAAGGCTCATGGGGAAGGAAAGAATGATTCTGAGAATGACTCAGCACAGAATTTCTTTTTTCTGTGTCTGAAACAGATACTTGCATAGATGCACTACATCCACTGTTATTTTGAAAGAGAAGGGTCTTGCAATGTTAAAGCAAAGGTCTCTGTGGGGATAGCTTTGCTGTCAGTGCAGATGAACTTCAAAAATAAGATACTGTACTGAAAAACAGCGTAACAAACCATTTTTTTTCTTTTTCCTGATCACATTGCTTTAAGAGATTTCTTAGTGGGCTAGATGGAAGTGCCAGCTCAATACCAGGTATTGATTCCAGCTCAGTATCTGTTTCTGATAGAGATGTCTCTGCCCCTGGGCAGACCACCACTTGGCAGCATCCATCGGCTCTACCGTGTAGTGTCAGGAGTGGTGGTTGCTGTGAGCTCTCTTTAACATCCCTTTACATTTCCCTGGCTTTTCTACTTTCGATGCTTTGACACCTTCCTGTATTTCACTTGTGCTCTGGGAATGTGGTCGACGTTCATATTTTGCATTTATGTGATGTTTTCTCCTCAAAGTAGACTTTTACCTCCTGTGTTTGCAGTGATAACAGAATCTGTTTCCTACTTGGTGTTTTCTTTTCGCATCCTTAATTTTAAATCATCATTCCTGTATTTATTTTGTTTGTTTTTATTTTTATTTCTGTTTTTGTCAGTTACTTTTGCAGTATTTGAACACCTGATTCTGTGCTTCAGGGAGAAGGTTGTTTGTTTCAAACTGGCTTTCTCCTAGAGTAATCTGACAAAGATACCTGCCAATAAAAGATATTGAAAACACAAAATTAAAAAGATAAAAATCCTAGGGTAAGCCTAGTATATTTTAATCTGTCCTTCTGAGCTGGAGGTTATACCTCTATCATCATGTTTGATGGCTGTCAATAGATTTCTCCCTTGTTTCATGTAATCTGATTTTAGATCTATTTATATTTTGGGGCTCCACGACATCTTGTAACACTTAATTTTGTAATTTGATTTATGTAGTTCATGCTGTACATATATATATCTATAATCCTTCCTATTGCTTTGAATCTTTTGTTCTGATTCTGCCATAGAGAAGTCGGCTTTTGCTTTATAGTTGTCTCTAAACACCAGGGATGGTTATGAATTCTTCAGAAGAAATCATAGGTTGTTCTGTGAAACAGTGACTGTATTTACAACCATTAGAATCAAGACCTGTTTTAAATTAAATTGTTTATAACCATGAAGAGTGGTTTCCTTACAGCAGCAGGGTCCCTCAGACATTACTGGGACTGAATTATTTTCCAGCTAGTTAGTAACAGCATTGACAAATTGTATTCTTATGAAGCTAAAACTTGTGTGTGAAATGTTCATTTCTGGACTGTGGAATCTGGAATCAATCATTAAACAAAAATCTGAGTATTTGATCAAACTGACACTTTAGGCTCATTTCAGATCCTTTAACTTTGGTTTCTGTTTTCACAGTCATTGGGATAAGCTTTGTAAATATTCCCAAATAAATGAGAAATAGAGCTATTAGAAGGATATATTCTGATGAGCTAGTTAAGCATTTTACATTTATTTCTGTTTATATTCCTATTGTATGTTGTTACCAGACAGCAAAAGTCTTTATTTATACAATAAATATACATGTGGAATTAGCAATAGATATTTTTCCATAAGATTTAAGTAGAAACAGTCTGGCAAGCAACAGAATTTCTCTGAAGCTTGGAATGTATGCTTTGAACTGAATTAAGTATAGTTGTGAATTTTCAGAACATTAAAATATGTGTTTTCCTCTACCCAAATATGATTCAGATGGTTTTCCAGGGTGTGCCAGTCTCAGTGGAGAGTTCTGTGAGGAGGAAATACTATGTTTGGAGTGAATGCCAGTTTTTGTGCATTCTTACAGAAGGAGATTTGCTGCTGATGCAGGGAGAGTGCAGGTAGGCCCAGCTGTGATAGCTGGGGTGCTGTTGGTCAGAGCAGAATTTTTGAAATCTGAGAATAAATAAAATTGTCTTTAATATAAGTTAGCTTAATGGTCTTTAATATAAGTTAGCTTTCTGGACCTTTGAAAATCACTTGGGAAATGAGACATATAAGCACTTTGTTTCTCTCCTGTTTGGTCACTTTTTATCATGTTTCAAATACACAGAAACATTTCACAGAAAAAAAAATCATAAAAGGTCACAAGTGCTTTCATAGTTGGGAGTTCTGAGAGGTATATTTAAGCCTTGGCAGACTTTTAACCTTTTCTAGCTTACAAAGTTTGCCATCCTTTTAAAACCCTTTGATTGTATGGCTTTTGTTCCCCTGAAAGGGGGACAGGGCTGCCTGGTTACCCAAGCAGATGCCAGGCTTCTGATTTGCATTTGATGAAAGCCACTTGTGAAAGCAGAATCAATGCTCAGATTTACAAACAGTAAACGTGGGTATTGGCTTGTCATTTCTTCTTAGGTTGTTGTCCTATAAAGCTGCTCAAGTTCATCTCTTCGCAAGAACATCTTCCTGCTATCCCTGCTGCCCATAAGCATTATGTTAGATCGAGATGAAGGGTGAGTAATTCCTTTTAGCTCCATTATCTTTTTTTTTTTTTTTTTTCACAGGAGGAAAAAAAAAAAGAATGAAAATGCAGTCATTTAGAATAACACATTATAAGTTGATGAACCATAATAACTAAACTGTGTGTCTGAAGGGGCCTAATTACAGAACACCAGAGGCACAAGAGGGAGCTTATTGTGGACAACAAAATAGTGCTCTAATAATGCTGTCACTGTACTGAGTACAGCACCAATATTAATCCATGTGGTTATATCCAGGTAGAGAATGGAACAGAATGCATCAAAAAGAACAACATAAAATAATCTGAAAGGGTTATATATCAAATCAAAGCCAGAAGGGAGAGAGACATTATTTTGAATGGGGTTAACTGAAAGCAAAATGGCAGTGCTTCTTAAATAAGTGTGTTTTTTGACTAGTTTGTGTGTAAACTACCACTGTTTGATGTATAAGAAGTGTGTATGTATGCTAAGGTATAAATACAGAAGGAAAAGAGTCAGCAAAGATAGGCATTCAAGACAATCTATTATTATATGATGAGATCAGCTGTTACAGACTCTATCAAGACCAGTGGCCAGTTAGAGCTGTGGATGCATCTTTTCTCCTGTTAAAGTGTGTCTGTGGTTTTCAGATTGGACATGTGGCACAGCACTATTATTTTATGCATGACACATCAGGAGAAAAAGCTCAGTGTCAGTAATGTAGCCTAATAAAAGGACTACAGCAGAGGTGTTGCCACTTCCCTTTGATATGAACTATAATGAATCTAACTTGGTTTGGCTTGCGTGTCCTACCTCAGCAGGCATGCTCGGTAAAACCTTGTTTTCTGTGATAATACATAGCCATTCTGACAGAAAAGATGGAGGTTTCATATGTACCAGATGAAGAACATTCTTTATAGTGCAGGAGGTCAGACAGAAAACTTACCCACAAGCGATAAGGCTGAATATAAATCTCAAGATACTCAAAAGCTCACTGCTTTGTCTTGGCTATTTCTGTTTTTCTGTACCATACAGTGCAGTACAGTGCACAGACTCATGAGCTAGATCTAAATGAGCTGTTGCAAATATAAGTGTCACTGCAAGCAAGTGTAGGAGGTAATGCACCTCTTGGGCTAACTTAGCTTTCTTCCCATGATAGAGTTACTGTGCTCAGTACAAAATAAATCAAATCAGCTTTAGCAGATTTATACCATAATATTACTGAACTGCTTCCAGTGTCCGAGCAAGTTTGTCTAGTGCCAGTTTAGATATCTCTCGATGTAATTAATTTTTTTTTCTAATTCTAGACAGTTGTATATGTAGGAAGTTTTAAGGGATTTATAAATGATGACCTTGCTTGTATCAACTTTTACTCTCACTCATACCTCCCAAACTCATACATGCATCAAATATTCAAAAATTGTTTTTTAAAGTAATACATGGAGGTTATATCTATATGTGAACAAATGCTTTAGTATTTGTTCACATATAGATGTTAGTTTACCTTCTTTTTTTTTTTTTTCTTTAGAGTTAATATTTCATGCATCTATTTTTTCAGAATCAAAATTTCCCATTAAAAAAAGTATATATATATTGCTGTAATATCAGAGAGCTTCCTTTAAAAAACAGAAACAAAAACAAAACAAACAAACAAAAAACTAAATTTCCTCATTATTTAGTGGTTACTTTACAGTTAGTACATAATATCTATCAGTACAGGGTAGATACCAATATTTGGAACCCAAAGGTAGATGGTAAGAATGATTCCACAGAAACTACAGGTTTAAAGATTGTCATTATTATTATTGTTATAAAGTGTAAAATAAGAAATGAGGTTGTATTACCTTGTTTCTTGTAGGCCTGGTTTTTAGTCCCCAGGTATGATTTTAGTCTGAAGCCTGAATGTAGGAATCAGGCCATGAGTTTGATTGTCCTAAACACTTGAAACTTCTTAATACATGTATGTTGGTTGTGAAAAGTTTTCACTAGAAAGTTTCCACCCTGCAGACAAGTATTATGTTATACCTATATCCATCTCAATGAAGGAGCATATGAACTGTTGCAATGAGTGCCAACTGAGACTTGTAATGAGAATTGGCCTGATGCATGGAAATTTGACTGGCTATATGTGAATACAAACAATTAATGTAAGTAGTTGTAGTGAACCCTCTTGGCTTGAGCTGTTATACTTCTCCAATAAGATTTGAATCTACTTATGTTCTTTTATATGAGGAACAGATAACCCCCCAGCTATCTATTTATACCTGCTCATTTTTTAGGTTGTAGGCATTCTAAAACACTTAGTATTCAGGACCAAAGTTTAGAACACTCTCAGATAAGTGCAAGCAGCAACAAACAAATAAAAGGACTTTTTTTTTTTTTTTTTTTTTTTTTTTTTGGTGCAGATATAAGGTCAGGAGACGGGGATGGGTAAGCACTACTTCCAGGCAAGAAAAATCTTTTTGGACTCCTGAGAACAAATTCTCTGACAGTATTCCTGCAGCTGTGCCCTTTTGTTCCCTTTCTCTTCCAGTTGCATCAAGTAGATGAACTTTCTCTTCAGTTAACTGATTTCACTATTTCACTGTTCTCTCCTTTTCCTGTCATTGACTCAAAACTAAATATTTCTTCATGGCCTTCTAAAATTAAGTTTCTTTCGTGTTCTTGTCTTGTGTACTATGTGTATCTCTTCCAGTCTGCATCATTCCCATTTCATGCCCTCTCTGCAATGTGCCTCTTACCTAACAGCTCTTTTGTGTCTTGATTCATATAGGCCTGCACTTGAAAATAAATGTTTTATTTTGCACCGCACACCTCACTCCCTCTTCAAGGCTCTCATTCAATCCATTTCTATAAGCTTACCACCCTTCACTGCCTATGCTCTGGTGCAGTCTAATCCTTAGTTGTGAGTGTATTTGAAAATGAAAGAACCAAACACCTATAACTATAAAGAAAAGGGAAAAAAAAAAAAAAAAAAAAAAGTTAAAGACTCAGCACACCACCTTGCAAATAAAAATGATTCCAGAGTGACATGTGTGCTCCCTGTTGATTGCATCAACAACCATCATTTCTTCATGATTATCTTACTAACATTTCAGACTTCAGATCAGGGACCTTACTTTCTGAGTCATCTGTAAATTGTAATCTTTTCCAACACACTGAAAAACAACAGACTTTTTTTGTTGGACACACCATTTGTCTATTCAAAAAGAGAGTAAGAGTTCATTTTCTATTATCTCTTTTGTGCTTCAGAGGGAACAGATGGCTCAGCAAAGTAAACATCTGTATGTGAAATGTAAAGTGTTTGTATGTTTGTCTGTGCCAATGTAAAGTGAGACCTGGTCATCATTACTAATCTACAAACTTTTGAGAAGACTAGGAAAATTTTGATTTAACACATAAATCATCAAGTAGAAAGTTGCTGACAACTAACTTTAAAAAAGAAGAAATTTCTGGCTGTTTCTGTGACATCAGTTACATGCTTGGGCCCATACTATAGAAAAGGTAGCCACAAACATCTCTTTTCTCACAGAATTTCTCAATTGGAGAAACACTCATTTTGCGATAAGCATTCCTGTAAGCTAAGTCAAGGGCACTGCCTGTTACCTGCCGATCATTTCTTGTCCTCTGCTTTCTCTGATGCATGTAAATTATGGTACAAATACCAGAAACATGTTAATATTTGCATTAGCTGATATTTGTGTGGTCAAGCCCTAGAATATCTGTTGCTTTCCATATTTGAGCTATACTTTCTTTATTGAAATTGGACACTTGAGCTCTACTCTGATTGTCTCATCTTGTTTAGGGAACAGTACATGTAGCATGAAGTTATTTCAGTTATTCAGTTTTCTATATTTCTTCTACTGTTAAACTGCATTAAACAGGGGGATAATTTCTGTTTAATACTGAGTAATATTTGGTTTGTAAAGGTTTGTAAAGGAAGATAACATTAGACCAATTGATACCATGGCAGGTATATGGGTGTGATATAGCAGAGCCACTGCAGTAATGTATTCAGTATTCCCCATTCTCCTATCCATTTCTCTGTGGTATGCCTGAGGTTTTATACTGCTATACCTGTTTTGTTTGAGTAACATATAACTGCATTGTAGAAGTTGTTACAAGTTGAAAAAAATGATTTGACAACTTTGTGTGGAATAATTGATGCTTTTGACTCCCGGAAAATTGTTGGAGGCTATTTGCTCTTATTAGGTGGCTGTTACTTGGATGATGGGGAGGAAGTTATTTTCTTGTTCTAAGCATGCTGGCAGAAACGGGAGTTCTTTCCTTCTTTTTTCTCTTTTTCTTGTGAATTTGACTTGAACTCCTAGTCTCTTATCCCAGAAATACTAGATGACAATCTACAGTCCTGGAGTCATTACTTCTGTAATTGTTGTTTGATTCAACAATTACAGATAAACACGATAATCAAAATGATTAACAGTGAAAATAACTTTTGTAAAGTAGATTTTTAGATTTTAAGATAAAACCCTATTGTAATAAGTAGGGCAGTTCAAATTTCTCCAAACCACCTTTTTTAGGTTTTAGAGTCTGTGATAAAATCCTGATTCCACCAAAGTCAGCTGCAGAGTGACGATTGATGTTGACCGAGCCCTTCAATTTCTAAGGCACTTACTGGCCATTTTAAAACATGGATATATTTAAATGGATCGCCTAACAAGGGAAAGTTTTATGTGCTTGTTTAATGATTAATAAACATGTATGGGAACATAACATGCTTATTTCTCTGCAAGGCCAAGTTTTGTACTGAGATAGATTAAATTCAGAAGTGACTTTCATTGTTTCATTGAAGTCCTGTTCCTGCTTTTAGTGTCAGTTGAGTCTGATTGATTACTTTTCTTCAATGGCAAAGGACCAATGGAAAAAGATCCTAAGATTTTTGGAACTAGGAGACCCCAAAATCAAATGTAAAGATCTCAAGGGTTTTCTCTGCTCACAAGGTTCTGTTTTATTTGTTGTTGTTGTTGTTGTTTGTTTTGTTTTCTTAAATAGTTTACCCTTGTTCTTTTGCAAAAATTTGAAAATCTAAGGGGTTGTTAACATTGTAATAAATCAGTCTTGCCTTGTAGTGTTGAAGAATAAAGAAAAAATGAGGATATTTAAACAACCTTAGATGTAATCGTAATAACAGAGCACTAAAATTCAGTTTTTCAAATTTCATTACTTTATCTATCTCCTATTTATATTGGACACGTTTTCTGCTTTAGTTAATTCTTTTCCAATGGAAAACCAAATCCATTTGATGCTTTCTTCTAATTTAAGACTTCTGGACAACATTGATATATAACTTCAGTATCCTTGGTGGTCTTGTTATTTCTTCTTCCTTGGCCTTTGAGAAAGCTGTGTCCTAAACTATCCTGTTAACAGAAAAATATGAGGAATAAGTGAATGGAAGTTGATTTTGGTGTTCTAGATATACTTACATTTCATTTTCAAAACTTTTTTTTTTTTTTTTCTGTTTCTGATTAAAGCCACCTAGCCAAACCTGTTCGTTTTAATTCTTTATTCAAAGGAGAAATTAAAAACATACAAGCCTTTCTAAATGAATGCTGTACAACATTGAAGTCAGTTTTACAGAAAATAAAGGGCATGGAATTTAGGACTTGGAAATGAGTACACTCTGCTAAGCTACTCCTTCAGACACATAAAGTACTTTTCTTTAAATCTTAATGAGCAGAGGTGAAACCTGCCTAAAATTTTTCCAAAGTCAGATATTTCTTTCTTTAGCTGTGCTTGACTAAATTGCATTGAACAATTGCATTGCTTGTCTGCCACACAGCTGCAGTGTTAGGAGGCACTAAAGTTCCATAGTGCATAAATATCACAAACAGTTCCTCTTTAATTTGAGGCTGTAAATGTCTCCCTCCCCTCCCCGGATATCAAAAATAAGAAAAGAGTAAAGAATACGAAAAGTTTTATCAAAGCAAGAAGAATAAAATGTAAAGTAATGTTCTTGTGGGTGTACTTCTGTGGGACAAACCAATATTCATCATAATTTTACTTGAAATGGGAAATGAAAAATAGAAAGGAACCCAAGAGAATAAATTAAATGGCAAATACTGTGTTATTTTGAAAAATACAAGATTAATTTCAGTTTTTGAGCGGGCTTTTCTTTTTAATAACACATTCTATTTTAATCTTCTGTATCTATTTTATCATGTAGTTTTCTCAATGTACATTGTTACACTTAGGGTGGATACAAATTATAAATTTACAGGAGCTAGAATTTATCCAAAATAATTTGGAAATTACTTGGGAACAAAACAGTGCTAGAAGCAGTTGTGCAAAAGCCTACATTTTAAAGATCATCAAGCTTTCTCCCCCTTAGAAAAATAGGAGAATAAAGATCAGGATGAGGAGCCAAATTTATCTTCAAACTAAAAGTATTTAAATCTAAGGGTTGCAAGCCTGAGGACTCCCTCTTTCCTCATCTACTTGAAGGGATCACAGTGATATAACAGGATCAGAATTATTCTGAATCCAAACAAGTCCAAGGCTATGGCAGATGTGAGAAGCACAAGTGTCTTTTGCTGTGTATGAGAATAAGATGAGGAGAGCAGCTGCAGAAGCTGCAGTTTCAAGTGGACAAGAGTGGCATGTTGTGATCTGCTCTAGAATTGAGGAAGGAATGGATTACTGCAGTCAGCATTCCAGATGAAAGGAGAGGTCTTGACCCTGCCAAGCAAGCATTGGAGGAAAAAAATCACTCATCTTCATATATCAGTAGATGGAGAACCATCTGACTAGACCTCAGTTATGTGAATCTATTTAAATTAGATGCAGAGGTATCTCCTAATTAGAAATAGAAGGCATTTTGTGGTTTCTTCACAATATTTCCTGATGGTAAACATATTACTTAGAAATTATATTAGCTGGGAAACAGAAAGGTAACCCTAATTCAGGATTTGATCACGACTGTGTAACTAGACACAGGTGTTTTATTTAAATCTTTGGAAAGAACATCTACTGGTACGCTGATAACAGTTTATTCTAAAATCTCAGTGTCCTTTCTAGTGGCTTTGCAGGCATTGTTCAGTCAAAAGTGGCAGTGCCATTGCAGCTCACAGGATCAGACTCGTCCCATAAAATGTTGAGGTGTTCATGGGAACAAAAGTTAGGGCAGACTTGCTTAGTATTTTTCTGCTTAGAAATGTGTTCTTAGAATTTTGGATTTAGGCAATATATCATCCTTCCTCTTGTCTCCTTATTCACAGTTCTGCACACCTACCCTCTGCCACATCATTACAGCTGACAGTGTAGCTGTTTTGGAGTCATGCTGTGAACCAGATATTTAGCTTATTAGCTAAAAAAAAATCTGAGCAGCAATCTCTGCATTTAGTACACCAAATAAAAAATCTAGTAATGATTACACCACTAAAAAGAAAGCATGACTTTTTTTTTTTTTTTTTTTTTTTTTTTTACTAATGTCCCTGGCATTCCACTATCTCCAATAAAATGTTTTTTAAGAAAAACTCTGTGATATAAAGATAGATTTCTGCCTTTAGCTGGCCAGTAATATAGAATCATTCAGGTTGGAAAAGACCTCTAAGATTATCTAGTCCAACCTTTATTACAGAATCACAGAATTTCTAGGTTGGAAGAGACCTCAAGATCATCGAGTCCAACCTCTGACCTAACACTAACAGTCCTCCACTAAACCATATCGCTAAGTTCAACATCTAAAAGTCTTTTAAAGACCTCCAGGGATGGTGACTCCACCACTTCCCTGGGCAGCCTGTTCCAATGTCTAACAACCCTTACGGTAAAGAAGTTCTTCCTAAGATCCAATCTAAAACTCCCCTGGTGCAACTTTAGCCCATTCCCCCTCGTCCTGTCACCAGGCACGTAGGATAACAGAACAACCCCCACCTCGCTACTAAAGTCCACCACTAACCCATGCTACTAAGTTCTACATCTACATGTTTCTTGAAGACCTCCAGGGATAGTGACTCAACCATTTCTTTGGTCAGCCTGTTCCAATGCTGCACAACACTTTCAGTAAAGTATTTTTTTCTAATATCCAAACTAAACTTCCTCTGACACAATTTGAAGACATTTTGCCTTGTTTTATCACTTGGTGCTTGGGTGAAGAGAGTGATCTCCACCTTTCTGTAGCCTCCTTTAACATAGTTGTAGAGCACAATGTCTCCCCTGAGCCTCCTTTTCTTTAAGCTATACAACTCCAGTTCCCTCAGCCCCTCATTGTTAAGACTTGTTTTCTAGAGTCAAGCCAGAATGCTGTTGGCCCTCTTGGCCACCTAAGTACACTGCTGGCTCATATCTCCTCTACATCCTCTAGAAGCCCATGAAATATTTTTATTTTTACCTTTGTATCTAGGTACTTTCAACAAATTGGAATTTACACTAAAATGGATAACTGGCAAAAGAGCCTGAATCATGGCTAAAGAAATATATTCCTGAGCATGACCATTCTTTTCAACCAGCAAGAAAAATGTTCTGTGTTTGCAATGCCATGTGTTAAACCAAACGACCAATAAAGTAAGAGGCAACAGAGTCAGTTTTAACAGGCCTACACTGCTCATCAAAAATTTCAGTATTGGATGAGTATATTTTCAGTACATTACACTTAATTTTGATGAACTTATCAAAAAGATCATTAGACAAAACTACCTAAGAAAGTGGTGGTGATGGAAGGAAACAATGGATCTATTTACATGATCTATTGTGTTCCTGTGTCTTAACATTCCATTCTGTTTTGGGAAAAGTTAATATTTTTACATGGAAATTAGAGTTTTTTATTAAATTATGTGTGTGTCATTTTATTAGATTTTATAAAAAGAGTCCCTCTCACTCCCAACTCTACTGCAGGTGTACTTTTGTTTGTTTGTTTACTTTGTTACTGTTTTTTTTTTTTTTGTGTGTGTTTTGTTTTTTTTTTTTTGGCAGTTCAGCTTTTCAGAATACAACTCCAGAAAATATCAGATGTATTCCAGACTATTTTTTTTATAACTTCTGAATATTTAGTGTATTCGATACCATGATCAAAAAGTACACTGATACCATGAGTTGCACAGTACTGAGCTAAACTTCTATTTAATACCAACTATAACTATGCTGTAATATAAAGCTGTGATTAATGTTTTTTCAGTTTTAATTAGAAATTATAAGTGTGTGATCACCTCACTTCAGATGTAATCTACAGTAATTAACAAATACATAAATTATGCTGTGAATAGATATCGACTTTTCTTTCACTGTTTATAAAGAAAGATATCACACAAAGAAGACTACAAATCGTAATTCAAATTAAAACCAAGTTCATTTCAATTTAAGGTATAAATAAGAGATATTTCTGCTGCTGATATTTCAGTAACAAACAGGCCCTTACTGACTTTCTCCAAGGTCTTAGCCATTCCACAGTAGAGATAGGACAAAACTGAGGACTGGCCAATTTAAGGCAACGGTTTTTATTGTTCTTCATCTCTGTGGACTGCTAAGATAATTTAGACTCTTAGAAATTTTGCAAAGGTGAAATAATGGCTATATTTAACTTTCCCTACATCCCTTAGCAATACTACATAGACTCAGGGCCAGGGTGAAAACTGCTTATCAAAGACCAGTAACACACACAGTGGCTTTCTAGAGTTCAGGAATCTATGCTGTTTCTCCATTTAACAGTAATCACTGTCTTGCTGGTAGACTGAATCAACAAAAACTTTTGTTCCTCTTCACACTTACCTACATTCTGTACAAACCAGGTCAAGGTAACTGGCTAGTCTTATTCGTTATCTTTTAGCAGTAAGGGAAAATGGGTGAAACACAGGACCTTTTTCTTTCTCTGATCTTGGTGCAGTGCAGCCTGCTTGGAGGACTTTTCCATGGCTATTTGATTGAAATAATCAAATGGTCTCTGCTGGAATTTTTCCCTCTCTGAGGGGATATCATACTATGTTGTGGTACAATAGGAGCACAAATGAAATCTGATGGGATAGTTATGCGACAAATTGCTTGTAGCAAGGAGAAGTATCACAGCTGGATTTATTTCTGGATGTAACAAGCCAAAGATTTCTGACATAGCCAGACACTGTGCTGGATATTTTTCTCTCAAAGCTGGAGTTATTGTCTTTTGGTAAGACAAAATACTTAAAATTTCTCTGTCATTGATTTTCTGTATTCTTACCACAGAAATTCAAAGAGCAAAAAGTTTTATTTTGTGTTTCTGAACTTTTTCTTTTCTAGTGCACCTGTCTTGAAAAGCCTCAGGAGCATGGATAGCTATTCTAGCTTTGTGGTTAATGGTCTTGGTCATGGATGTTTCTCCTTTCACTCAAGCAGGGCTTCATGTTCTTTGTCAGCTACTTCATCCATCTGCAGTTTTAACAGTGCAAGCATCCTTGTACAAATCAGCCTAGTTTCTACAGTTTGTATAGTACAAGTCTGATCCTCTAAAACACTGAGACTTGGAGTCACTTTCCCTGATGAGGAATGATGAGGAATTAGTATAAAATGAAGATAAGAAACTGTCCACTTGTTCTGTTAATACTAAAAAACAAACAAACAAACAAACAAACAAAAACCCTTTATTTTACCATAAATATAATCTGAAATATATTGCAGACGGAATTGGTGACTCTGCTTTTGAATTGTGCATTAGTCTTTTGATCAAGAGTATGCATCTGCTCATATCTTCTACTATGGAGTTTGCCCAGATTTTTCATCCTTAAACTTGTTTCTATTTTGGCTAATCTTTTCCTCTGTGAATTCTGCTAACGTTACTGTGAGCATCTCTTTAACTTTTTATATTTCAAGTGCATTTCAGAGTATTTTAAAAATCTTAAAACCCAGTACACACCTGGAAAGGAAGATTGATTTTCAAGAAGGTGGCATCCTTTCTCTGTGAAGCAAAGCCTGTTTCCACCACACTGATCAGCATAACTTCAGCATCCCCAACTTCTGTGTTATAGCCACTTGGGAAAAGTTTAGTGTATTACAAAGTGAAGGTGATTTACAGGTTGAAGCGAGCTGCAGGTTGGGGTATGTAAGCACCTGCCTAGCTCCTTAGGTGCATAATATAGAGCATATGGTCTGTACTGGGCAAGGCTGCAGTCTTTTCAGCATTCCCCTGCATCCTCAAATCACGGATCCAGGTAATTATTATAATTATAATTTTTATTCTAGAGTAGTATGTCCAGATACAGATTTACTCTGGTGTAGATTGAGTAGAATAACTTATTCTGGCATAGTTAACTTCAGTCAGTCTTACCTATATCAGCAAGAACTTGGAGCAGACTTAGCATAGCACTAAAGCATTTGCACACTTTTTTGCTAGTTATCCTCTTTGGATCAGATGGAAAACTGTGATTTTTACAACTAGGGAGTGTTCCCTACCCCATGGACATTGTTCATGTGTAGGAATGCTCTGCCCAAGAACCTCTAGGTTTTTCACTGGATAATTACATTCTGCTTGTCCAAATGGCTTCTTCCCTGTTTATGAAAAGCATCCCTCCATTTCTTTTGAATTGCAGCATAATGTTGTTTAAAGCAAATGTAGTTTTTCTATGTAGAATGAAATCATCCCATAGCTGTTGTCTGTATTTATTTGCTTTATGTCCTCGTGCCACACCCTAAAGTTCTTGTGGTGGTGGTTTTGTCAACAGACAGCATTATTTTTTTGTAATAAAATCCAGTAGTTTTGTGAAAATTAGCTCTCCTCAAATGCTGTTGTTTAACATTTGGTCACTGGGTGTCACTACTGATCCAGGAGAAAAGCAAAGCCTTGTTTCCATTTTTGTTTTAAATTTTGTACAAAGCAGAAAAATAATATGTATAAAAGAACTTTTGTATTGTCTATAAAAACTTATAACTAAGGACTCTATAAAATGGTCAGTAAAGAGGTACTGTGTTCTCCAGTTTTAGCAAAAAGTCTGCTCTTTGCAAACCACTTCTAACTACAGAAAAAGAGTTACTTATGTTTTTCAGTATGTTAGCTGCTCCTAAAACAGAACGATTTTAGCTGCTGTTCCAGTCAAGGACCACAACTGCAAAAGGGAAAAATGTATCTTTATTTATTTATTTATTTTGGTTCAGAGTACAGAAAACTAGGTTGCAGTAGAAGATTAAGAAGTCAGACTACATTTGCAAAAATCAATTGTCAAAGTAAACCTCCTGCTTGGAATTTCTTTTGGGGTTCCTGGATTCCTGTTTGTGTGTTAGAACCTATCGGTAGAAAGATTAATCAGCCTACACATGATACATGGTGATCTCAAGCAAGGCTGGAAAAATCAGACTCAAAACCTGAGCAAGCATTGAATAGTCTGGCCTTTTACTATTGTATGTAGGAGAACCAAATTTGAATCTGGAGATAAATCTTAGTCCCTTGTTCACTGATAGCTCTTGGTAAATGTGAGGCACCATTTTGGAATGTATGTTGCTATTCTAAGAAAATGAACTTTGGCCTTTTAGTGAAGGAAAACCTGTTTCCTTTGCTGCAGTGCTGTATAAACATCTCCTACTCATGTCTATTCTCTGCTCTTGGGATTCAACAGAGCTTAAGAAAAATATTTTAATGGAGACTGATTTCTAACCCCTGCTGAACACCTCAAGAAATAAATGACTAATGATTATATTCACATTTTTCTGTTCTAATCACTTAATGATCAGCATTTGACAGCAAAATGCCCCACTTGAAGGGGAAAGCAAAAGGGGATGTTAAGTGATCCCTTCATGGAGGAAACTAGCTATATGTTTTGCCGTTCTCCTGCTATTTTCTGAGAAAAGCTAAATCCTATGTGTCCAAGACACCTTGTGCTGACCAGAGTCCAAGGAAACTGGGTAAGCTATCAATGGGTCCATTTTCTCTACCTGGGAGTGGCAAGTATCTAAACAGGGGCAAGTGATGCCTGCCTGTTGCAAATGCTTTTGAATGCAAAGATTTCCATGGAACAGAGGAAAGAGCTTATTTTTCTGCTTACCATGTTCCTTCAATGTTATGGGCGTAATTATTTTATTTATTTATTTTTCCCCTGAATATTCAGGAAAATTATCCACAAATGCTGCTGAAGCAGGATTCAAAAGATTTTGTGTGTGTGTGTTAATCCTTACCTGAACAGGCACATTTCATCTGCCCTGCTACTTCATCAGCCTTGTCATGACCGCTAACAGACCTGTTAATATAACAGTTTCTAGGTAAAATGTTTCCTGGCTTGTAACTGAGTAAATCTGTGAGTGTCAGATAGGTACGTTTGCTTGTGCATAGATTTCTTGCTGATTTATTAGAGTGCATCACCTAACTTCCCTATTGTTACATGGAAACTGGAAATAATGATTCAGTGCTCTACCTTTCCCAATGTTAAAATGTAGAGTTTCTTTCTAGAAACATGGGTTCATATCCCAGGAGGATGACTCAGCCCCTTTGCTGGACAAGGAATGTAAGCTTAGTATTAAGGAATTCTTTGTGTTAGACTCCTGAAAGTAACCTTAAGAGAAGTCTTGTGTCCTTACTGTGTCAGCTAAGTGTTCTCTGGACTTCTTTGTGAAAGTAACTCCACTTTCTTCCTCTTTGTGCTCTTCTCCTAATAATGACCATTGTTTGCAAATTTAGTTGCCACACTGTGTGTGTGTTGGTTCCACAAGAAGTCTTAGGCAATGTCACAACATCCAAGGTAAAGTCTGCCTTCACCTCCATGCAAAAATAGAGAAGGGGAAAATCAGGCTGTTCTGCCAGAAAAGGGAGGAGACAGAAAAATGTAAGAACAGTCACAGAATGATTTTGTGAACTGCAGTCTATGGAGCTTCAGTTAGATCACATGTCAATAGCTCCAAAGTTATGTTATTTTAAATGTATTTGCTCTACTTTTTCCTCCTCTAGCTTTCATATGTTCTGAGTACATAGAAAACTCTGAATTCCCCTCCCAAGGAGCCAAGAAAGTGTTTCCTTTAAATCTGTGACAGCAACAGTACTGTTGTCCATGTGTTTAATAAGAGCAGAATTACAGTAATGTTCCTGTAACATGTGAGCAAACAGAGTAAGTATTTCCACAATGGCTACAACTGGGATTTTGTAATGCTCACTGCTTTAACCAGTTTAAATAAAGCAAAGCAACCTAAAAACCCCTATCTGATTTGCTAAACAAGTTCTTTCCTGACTCTGTGTGTATCCTAAATCTTTCTCCAGCTGTTAGTCAAAACAAATACATAATTAAGGAGAACTACCCCTTATTATTGTTTAATTTCCTGATAAAGACATTAAATTAAATTAAAAGGAATTTCCCCAAAAGCCCCCCTTACAAACTGAATCCCTGCACTGACAAGCTATTGGATTTTCTGCAAAACAGAATAACAAACAACAAAAAAATCTACTTTCGGGCTTTTAGATTTGTGCAGTTTAATTGTTGGTCTATTTCCCTGATAAGGTGAGACTAGTCCCATGTCACTAGGGGAATGGTATCCTGCTGTGTTTTTCCATCCTCATTTACAATGATTATGTTATCAGGCTAGCCAGGCAAAAGGGTGGAGCAACTATAATTTCAAAGCAGGATTAGGTTGAAATAACGAGGTCACCAAGTTGTGGTTGTCATGGCAACGTCACATCTAAGAATATGGGATGCTTCTAGGAGATGAGGCAAGCCTCGAGTCTCTCCCTTTGCACAAAATTCCAGACTATTTCTGTAAAATTGCTTAATTGCTTTTAAACATTTTTTTTTCCAAAGTGGCTTTTGCCATAACAATGAATCCAAATTGCACTGCTTTTTATTGACTGTGTCTTAAAGATGTGTTTACTTCTGATCTGCTATTGATCCCGTTTTCCTGTCGTCTTCTGAGTCTGTATTTTGGCTGTTTTTAAAAGATCTTTTGTTTAAAATATATAACAGAAGCTTGAGGTGATTCAAGCAGCACTCAGGTGTCTTGATTCTCCTTGAGACTTCACAATCTTTTGAAACACAGTGTTCTGTCAGGTCAGACACTGCCCTGGGACCTCTCCCATACTCACAAATAAAGGACAGCGTTTTGCTGTTAACTCCTGAATTTCCCTGCTAGTGATAGTTTGTACCTATTTCTTAGTATCTGATCATGTTTTTTTATGTGTATTTTAAATCCAGCCTCCTCCCCTCCTCCCCCCCTGCCCCTTTTTTTTCTGGTAGTGTCTAAAAATGTTATTTTAAAACATATCATTTATTATTGTTTCAAGTTGTATAGTTGGATAGGATAAATTTGCGTGGTCGTGGAGCCTTACTTCACCATGTCACTGCTCATTACAGGCTTTTGTGGAAACTTTGTGGTACAAACTCCCGACAGGCAAAGTAGGAAGCAGCTGCGCTGCGTGTGGTTTTGTTTTATTATATAAAATATTACCCCAAATACTTTCTTTTCCTTTCTCAACTTTTATCTGTGCTTTAGTATTGGTGAAACATTGTGATATAAATCTCTCAGCATACGGTTCTATTGAAATCAGTTTGATTTTGTGCTTTTTTGTTGCCAAACATCTACTGCAATCAGTATAAGGTAGTGTATAGATGTTCAGGGCTAACAGATTTATGGAGTAAGGGAGTACGTTACAAACAGTATAAGGGAGAGGGGGGTAGACTGTAATAGTAGGTATGGTTTTTAATACATAGTGACTCAGAAGAAGCCCAAATTGTCCCAGAAGAGTTTGTCTGAATTTTTCTTCAGTGTCTGGGGCACTTTTGCTCTGGACATCTGAGCTCCACAGAAGACGTCATCTCTGTGGTGCATCAGGATGTGAGATCATGCTGCCAAAGTCTCCTCACTGGTATAAGTTCCACCCTGTTCTTTACATATTGACTTACTTACATGGAACTTGCAGCAATGTCATGAACCAAGGACCACTACCTTTTCCCAGTTTTTGGTTGAAAGAAGGATGTAGACATTCAGATAAACACGTAAACACAAAGTATGATCACATGAGACCAATGGACTCAGGGCTTAAGTGAAACCATAGGATAAGGGTTCCTACAAATAGGAAACAGAATGAAAAAAGCTGTTGTTTGTTGTTGTTGTTGTTGTTGTTTTTTGTTTTGTTTTGTTTTGTTTTTTTTTTTTTTTTTTTCTGTGTTATGAGAAAATTACTAAGCTTACAATAGAGCTGGTTTCCATGGTAAGACTTTTGGTTTTTTATAATGAAAGAAAGCAGACAGAAAATACCATATTCAACATCTTCTTTCAAGGACATGAGATGCTAGGTTGGAAATGGTGCTTTTTGGCAACCTGATTTTTGATTGACTTCAGACTGCCTTCAGGGGACAGTACAGATGTTTGCTGTTTCTCTTTCTCTTGTTCTTCACTGTCCTGTTAGACTTGTGGAGAGTATGGCATCTTACACTTTGCCGATGTGCTGGGGAGTAGGGACTGTGCAACATAGATGGTTTCCAACATTAATGAGACTAATCACTGAGTTCTGAGAGTAAAAGGAAAAATAAACCTCGGCTTTGGTGTGGAATGCACTGTTGGACTAGCTGGTAGCAGCATAGTATTTTCTCTCTGACTCTGTTTAGAGGAAGTTGGTCTGTTATTTTCCACAAAGGATAGGATCTTTACACAGCAGCCAGGAATATTTGTTGATATTGTCCAGTCAGGTGAATAAGTTCTATATTTAACAGATCCTATGCACCTATGATGGTGCATGAAAATAGGAATTTTCCCTGTTTTTGCAGGTTTGTGCCTTGTCCTGAGAAGAAGCTATAGATTACTACTAAATGGCTTGAATGTATTTTTTCTGTGACCTTTTGATCTATTATTCTTCAATGAGCTGAAGAACTATGTGGTAAATAAAGAAAAATTTAAAGCCAAATTGTCAATGGGTGTATCCACCAGATGGTGATGTTCTACCAAATTATTTGCACAATGATCTTGCAGTAAAAATCTTGTATTTTGAGAGAATTGTGATTACTTCTTAAATTTCATATGAGTGACTCTTGCTGTTGCTTCACTCATAATTACGTTTGAAAAGAGAACATGTTTCTGGCCATGCTAAGGAGTCTACCTTGTTTGTGTATAGTACAAATGACACAGTGCTGAACAGGGGAAAAAAAATAAAAATCTGTAGCTTCTACCACATTGAAACTGGGCAAATGATAGCATATTAGAAGCAAGCTTTACGTGACTACTTTACAATGGTGGAGGACCATGAATCTGACAGACTTGTGTACCACTTGGGCAGTTTGTTTCTGTGAGAAAGCAAGCACCAGGATGAGAAGGGTGAGCAGGGTTTGTGTTGCTATATTGTTCCATGGTTCCTCTTGCCTGAAGGATTGTGTGGATGGATGCCAGAGGTTTGGTTTGCTGGGTAGGGCCTCATCTGCATCTCAAGCTGGAAAGGAATGGGTCTGCTACATTCATCCTCCCTTTTCTTTGGCTGGCTTGTTGAGTTGAACAGCCCTCAGGAAAACTGTGTTATGGAAAGTTACACAATTTAAAGTCTAGCTTTTCCATCCTCATATACAATAAACATCACTGCAGCTTATGCACATGCACTGAAGCCACTCAAATGGAAAGAGCTTAGCTATTAAAAATTGTTTGTTATTGATTTAGTTTGAGGAGTAACTGCCAGTAAAATTAGATCTTTCAAAAGTCTTCAGCCACCGTACCTAACATAGTAAAAGGCTCTCAGAAAACAAAAGAAATGTTCTTCTGTTTAGTCTCAAACTACCATCAGAAAAATGAAAATGATAATTCTTTGTTCTGCTTTATATTTTTCTCTTTCTTATTGTCAGTGATGCTGTTTTGCACACAGATCTCCAGTGAAGCCATTCTATAGGATATCAAACACCTGTAAATGCAAGCTGTGCTCTGTTTGATCCAAAAAGGTAGTAAGAGGGACAATTAATACACCTGCAAAATTCAGTCCCTAATGGGAATGCTCTTTTCAAGACAGAATATCAGTGAGAGTGATGCTAACCATAGAGTTGCCAAAGAAATAGTTGTTATTACTTAATAAAAATAACAGTAAAAAATCAAATAAGGCTTTCAGTAAGGATTGGTTCTGTTAATGAATTTTGAACTGTGAGCATGCTCTGCCTTTTCCCACATTAACATCCTAGTATGGGAGGGTTCCAGCAGTCCTATTAGGGTAGGTCTGATTGTGGGAATGCTGATAGTATTGATATTGATATGGTTCACACATCCAGATTCAGCTCTGTTCTTTGCCACAGACTTCCTGGTCGAGGTGGAGCATCTGGGGCCACAGTGCATTTGAAAGGAAACGGGATGATGTTCCTTCTTCCTGTCAGGATGACATTAATTACATGCTGCGGATGCTGGCCATCTCCCTCAATACTGTTAATCCAATTCTCCTCGTGTCCTTAGTCTCCTTGTTCTTAGCCATGACAGCTGGCACTGATTTTTGTGTGGTTATGCAATACTGTGAGCACAAATGTAGTAGTTCACCCTATCTCTAGCTGCAACACGCTGCTTTTGTAGAGCTAGTGTGTATATGCTTGTAGTTTTGTGAACTTTGTTTTCTTTTGAAGCTAAAAAGATAAACAATTTTCTTCTCTCATGACCTGTGTGCACTGGTCACTTTGACTAGTTATCACTCTGTTTGGAAATACATTTCCTATATTTCGTCGTTCCATTCTGCACTGCCATTTGCTGAGGAAGAAAACCAGCTCAGTTTGCTGCCATTGATCTTCATAGTACAACATGTCTCTGACAGAGTTTTTAGTGGTGTAATTTTGTAAGCAGACTTATCAGTGAGGTGACTTGAGGTACTTGGACTGGACAGTACCAGCTGGGAGAAACTGCACCACACATGGTTTCCTTTTGTTCTGTACAAGTCCATGAATGACTTACCCATTGAATTGTTTTTCTCCTGCAGCCCAGCGTGATCAGTGATGGACAACACTGATCATTCAGGAAAATGTTTGAGAGTTTACATGAATTCTCCAAGTTCTGTAACATTCATTAGGAAATTACTGAGGAACTTGTGGAACCTGAAAAAAACAATAAATATTCTGATGCACTTTTGCTACGTGTAGGTGGATGGCACTGTGCTTGCCATGTGCCCTAGCTGAGAGTGTGCTGCCAATTTATTCTGCTACACACATGGAGCATTTGATCTGTGGCCAGAAATGTTTGTAAACTCTTTGGGATTCTTCAGCATTTGCCTTCAGGTGTTTGGTTTGGTTGCATGCTTTGACAAGAAGAGTGAGTGAAAACCAAGATTTTTTCTGTGAGCAGCTGTCCTGTTTATTATGGATTTGATGGTTGGATTCCCTGCTGTCTAGTATCAGTGAAACTTTGACAATACTTTTTCCCATGGGAAAGACAGTGTTTACTGGTGTCGATTTTCTGTTTCTAATAAGGTTTTATGTCCGATAGTTGAACTTGCCTTAGTAAATCCACTGATAAGGTCTATCTTCTCTAACCAGCCATTTATTTTAATGAAATGTATAGGAAAAAAATAATTTTGAAACCATTGCCCTTCTGTCAAATCTGGTTGATATTTGCCAAACTTCTGTAGGAGAGTAGAGGGCAGACTGACAGATGAGGAGTCATGCTGTGATTACATAATCTTGTTTCCTATGAAACCAGGCTAACAGGGAAGCTTTAGATGGCTAGTCTTCAAACTTGTCCCAGACAAGGAATCTTGCAAAGGAAATGGTGCTTGTAGTATAATAGAGACTATCTTTGTGAAACGTATGCTGGTTTGGCATCTAGACTTCAGTGAAACTGCCCAACTAAATTGTTAGTGGGAGCTGTGCCATCTGAACAGATGGGCATGTGTAGGCAGTCAGTAGTCATGTTTGTTCTTCATTTATGGGAATTTAGACCAGGATTTGAAATACCATGAAGCATAAAAAGCAAAATGCCTGGATAGACTATCCTCAGGTTTACAACCAAACCAGGTAACTTGAGCATTTGCCCTGTTGCAAGGGGGGCATCCTCTCAGTAAGCTAGTCTGGGACAGGACATCTGACAGAAACATTTTTTTGGCTTGAATATAACTATATTCAGATTTCTCATTTCATTCTGTCCCACCAATCCAGTCCATTTTCCCTGTGACTCTTTAAACTATGGTATTTTTGCTTTTGAATCCTTTTAACGACTTTCCCATATCTATTGCGTTCAGTTCCAGCTTCCCTGCAGTCATAACTGTGAGTGATTCCAGCTGTGCCTGGAATTCTGCTCACTTCTTTCCACATCATCTTCTTGCCCATTGGCTAGGGTAAGGTTTCTTGTTAAAGCATGTGGGTAAGTACACATATTGCTATAAGGTAGGTTAGATTGGAAACCTAGTGTTGGCTACACCTCCAATAACTACCTGACTGCATTCACTAACCTGGCTGTAAATATAAGTCATTTTCCCTCAAACTCTTACTCTTTTTAGCAAGAGAACTATTGAATCTGCCCAATAATAGAAGTAGTTATTGAGGTAGTTATCGCATTATATGAAACTTTACAATAACTTCCATGTATATTCAATCCAAGCTTTCTCCAAAACATTTATCCACAACTTTCAGTTTTGTAGGTGGTGTTTGGAGCAGTTTTAGGCCTTTTGTACATTAGGAACATTTTACTATGTTGCTGGGGCAGCAAAACCTTCTAATAGAGACAGGTTATGCCAACAAAGCAGTTCTTTGGCTTCTTTGGCTACAGTGGCCTATACCTGTTCATAAAAAAAAAAAAAAAAAAAAAAAAAAAAAAAAAAGCTAAATCACAGAGACATTTTTTCTTCCACTTTTTTTTTCTTCCATGCTAACACTTAGACAGAATGGTTTTGTCAAATAGGTATGAATTTTATCACTTTCTTCCTTGATGTAGGTAATCTGAGAAAATATTTACATGCACACCTGGCCTTACTGAAAGCACTCGTGTTCTGTAATAATGTTAGATTAAAACATGGTTGAGTGCTGAAATTTTGAGCCTCATCCTTCATTTGTTCATGCCATGTGGCATTACTTTGAATACCTGCACTAAGCATTCTGTCTCATTTAGAGTAAGCCTCATGAGACAGGGACCATGTCTTTCCCTCTGTATCGGACAGCTTCAGATACCTTGATGGTACTCAAGAAATAATAAATAATTTAAGGCCAATACTGTTGAGAGATCAGCCACATATGGAGTATTTCTGTCCCATCTGAAGCAGAGGAAATTCTGTGCAGGAAGTCAAAGGGGTGGCTAAGGTCAGAGTCAGGGCTTACAGAGTCTCTGGCAACTTTCTTAGGCACATGTTAAAACAAGTGTTCTTCAGATTCCAGGCAATGTGCATCACCTGCTGCAGACCTACATGTTGTATAGCCCTCTCCCCAGATATAGCCTTCCATGCATATTTCTGCGTTTACTGGTTTGGAAAATTTCTCTCTAATTTATGCAAAATCACAGTAACACAGGGAGTAGCCATGTGTCTTGTGACTTAAAAGAGACCTACATAAATATGATTTTCTTGATTCTGTGTTAATAAGTGAATCAATGCACACTTGCACAAATGCAGTACATACACAGAACAGCTGCTCTACTACAAGTAAAGGGAGGGGAAAAAGTCCAGATGTCCAGAATAGGGTTGTCTGAGCAGTCAGTCAACAGCCTTAATCGTTCGCTAGGCAGGGACAACTTGAGAGCTGCCAGAATAACTGCCTGTGGATCTCGCCAAGGAGCCAAATACCCTGGCTGAGACTATAATATACAGGCTGGCATCTGGGCTCTGTGATTGTCATCAGTCCCTGAGCATGAAAGAGGAGGAAGCGGATAATAGTAATTGAAATGCTCACTGCAGCATTTTAAAATTAATTATTTCAAATATTTTCATAAAAAAAAATCTCACTATTGGGAAAATAATTAAACATGGTTTTGAAGAGGGGAAAAGCAGTGCTATCAAAGCAATGCAAGTCTCCTCTTAAGGAACTGTTGCTTAAATGGCAGTGTATTGTTTCCTTTGCTTAGATTTTTCTCTCCACACTGCAGTCCTAGTATTCAGTTAGGCACTTAGGTCATTTCAATTAATTCCTGTAGGTTAGGTAATTGCTATTTGTATGAAGAGAGGTAGAATATGGTCAAGACAAACTGTGGAAGCTTGTGACTGTACCTCAGTTTCCTCTCATGTGCCCTGGGATGCTTTCATGCTGATGTATCTACTAGGTCTTCTCTTCATGAATATGCTTTACTCTCACAAACATGGTTATTTCCCTTTTGTGAGCAGTCTGGTATGCCAGCAGTCTTCATGTGACATGAGAGAAATCAGATCTCTGCTTCTGCACCCTCCAGTACCTTATAAGGTGTACCTTATGTTAAATTAGAGGCTAGGGTGCCGAATCCTAGACCTGCCTTTCAGTCATGTTAAAATGTATGAACCTAACCATCCCTTTATGATTCTAGTTTCTTTACCTGGAAGAATGCGGCACTGTTTAGTAGTTTCAACCGAGAATCCGAGAAAGGTTTGCCAAGCCAAGACAGTGCTCAGCTTTCCAGGAAGCTGATCTGTTGTCTGCCTTCTCATTCAGACCTTTACAGAAAGTGTCCTGAGCCTAGTGCTGGTGTAATCCACCATTACATTTTATGCTTCTGTCACTCTACTGCAGCCGGACCTGCCCTGGAGTTTCTGATTCCTCTGCTGTGAAGGTGAGGAGAGCTCAGCCTTTGTGAAGCATAGATGTTTACACATGCTTCTTTAACCAAGTGGGGAATGGTAATGGTTTTTGTATCCAGGGACCCTGAGTTCTGTCTTTTGTGATCCAAACACAAGCATTTTTAAATTTCCTTCTAACATTTGTAAACACTATACTACACTTTGTTCCTAAAACCAGGAAGAGAAATTGAGTATCTGCAGTCTGCTAGCACTGCTGCACTACTGTGTAATCCCCTGGCAAAAAGGATTTGTAGATGTAGTTCCTTATAAGGACTAGTCCACAGGAATATGATCAGTACTTTCTCTCTATGACAACTCTTTTTTCTGGAATGAAAGAAGTAGAAGTTTTGATTTTGGAGTTTTTGAGCTAAATCCCTTGCTTTTGTTACATGCTCAGGTAGTGAAGTATGAAAAACAGCAACAACATGCTACAAAGGAGTCATTGAAAGGACCACTGGACTAATTTTTGGAATGATTTCCTATTGTTGGATGTTGTACTCAAAAAAATAATTTCAGCCTTCCAGTAATTTTTGTTTTGCAATGTGTTTTTCAAAACTCTTTTATCTGATGTTTGTCATTTCAACTGCAAACAGTCTGGGTGCTGCAGGCTTTATAGGTTCAACTAGCAGTTCAGTATAGAAGATATTTTGTCAATGCCAGCAGAGAATGGACACTCTTGCCTGTAAAGGTCAAAAATGTTTAATTTTTAATATTTAAATGCCTTATCTTTCCAGAAAGTAAGGTCTTTTTTTCAGTTTAAGGTTAATGTTTATATCACTAGACACTACTAATAAGCTATAAAGCCTTTCATCATTCTGTCCCCCAGCTGAATAACACAATATAAGAATACAAAAAAAAAACTTACTGAGACCACAGATCCATTTGCTCATCTGACATCACTCATAATAGACAGTAATAGATGACTAAGAAAAGCCTAGAAGAACAGGCCAGTATATTATAATATTTCTTCTCCATACCTTCTTCATTCGTGTTATAGCTTAGAACTGTAGCTTAGGAACTTCTTGAATCTTTAGTTAAATCCCTTTTAAGTTTAGTATCCCTAATACATTTTCCTTTGTTATTTTTTCTGATCACTATTTGAAAGCATCCATCTGCAAAATCCTGCTGCAATGAATTCTAGGGTTATTTAGGCATTAGGTGTGTGGTTTTTTTTAATAGTTATTATTTTATTATTTTTATTTTTAATTCTGCCTTGGTGAGTAGAGATTAATATTTGTTCCTGTTAAATGGAAGTTCTGGAGATGTCAATCTCATTGACATCTGAAAGCTCATCAGACTGTCCAACATACTTTACTTTGGATTGTAAACTCTTCAGGAGAGCACCTTCGGTGTTGTCAGTGCCTGATCCACTTGAGTCAATTAGCAAGAGCTTTTGTAGTAGATTGCTAGTCACTGCTCATTAAAATGTGTGAGAAGTGGTAGCAGGTCAACATGTCAGCATTGGAATGGTTTGGGAGAGATCAAAACTCTGTAGACCACGTAACCAGGTGTAAAAATTTGGACTCATAGCAGGATTTTTCAAGTCTCTGATGTATTTTATATTCCCAAACTGGGTTGAAAGGAGACTTGATCACTATCGGTTGCACTTTGTGACTGTGTACGTAAATCACTTTTTTCAGTCCTTTTGATGTTTGAACATAGAGAATAAATAGGAGTCTTCCTTCTGTTCCTTCCATTCTTTGATATAAAACTTGACTTCTGAGTTTTACCTTCTCCTTTCTCTAAAGCACATTAGCATGTTAGATTAGGTAGCCAAAGAGCACTAGATGAATTGTACTGTTGTCCATGACAGTACTAAAAACATCTCATATTTGTGTTTATCATGCAGTTTCCCCCCAGACTGGCGTGGGACTGTGCAGGGTACATTGCCTTCTTCCTGTGTAGAGAGTAGAGTAAGATACTACACATCTGAAGAAATTCCCTGCTATTGTAACAGCCTATAAGATTGAATATTTTACTCTTTTTAGTACTGTTGTATGTGGCTTTTGTTATTTTTGTTAAGTTTCAGACAGGAAGATGGGGAGCATACTAAGCTCAGTTAGTGACAAGATGTATGTGTTCATGGAATCTGAACTAAGTGTCTATTTTGTGATTTGCTGACATGTGGAGACCTGGATTTGGTGATGTAAGGATTCTAGATTTTTAATAAGCTATATATATATTTATTTCTGATTTTTCAAAGCCTGATTTTTACATTTTTTTTTCAGATTGGCAGCACCAAGAAGTATTCATCTCCACTCTTCAGATTGTTAAATATTCTTCAGGCCCTTAGCTCTGACTTTGCATCTCTGTAGGAGGAAAGACTCCAGTTCATGTTGTTCTGTACTGGCTGCTTCTGCCAATCTACTCCAAAACTTTGGCCACTATATCTCCCTAGACATCTGTTCATCTTTCAGCCTCTGAAAGTCTTCTTATCAAGTATCTGTCTCCAGAAAGTGGGAAAGCAATTCATTCTACAGCAAACACTATTTCTAGCCTACTTTCCTACCTAAGAGGTTAGGAAGGTTTTCCCTCTGAATGTGGGTTTCAGCTCGGGAAAACTCCAGATCATTTGATTCAGGTAAAATATGACAAGATTTCACAAAGATTTTCACTATCTCTTGGTCTTTGCCTTTTTATCAGTCCTCAGAAGAAACAACGTCCTCCAGACACCAACTCTGTACTTTCAAAAATGGCAACAGGAACATCCATGGATCACAATGGGCATGCACAGTGTTAGGTTTAGAACTGAGGGACTGGGTTATATAAGGACGGTGATTGAAGGCCACAATGAAGGAGAGAAAAGTGTATTTTGCCTTCATTAACTATACAAATGCAAGCCCTTTTCAGAAGAGAGGAAAGTTGCGTTTCTACCTTACCTCCAGGAAGTTAACTTTTGGGGCTGAGTAGTGCCGGAAAAGTTGTGCTGCCATTAAATATGATGGCATGGGAAAAACAGACTCCCTCAGATGGGTCTGAGACTCCTTAAAACATTGGGTGAGGTTCTACCTGGGGCTCTGCCAACTTCCTTTGGCATAAATCCTGGCACAAATACCTGGCACTAGGATGTCTGCTGGGAGGAAAGGTTATAGCAGCACAAAAGTGATGCAACATACCTTCTGCCAAAGGCTGTTCCAAAAGGCCAATGTAACCCAAAGGGTGGTCAGTTTTAAAGGCAGGCTAAACAGTCTCAGCTCTCTCGACCTTTCCTCCTATGAGGGATGCTCCAAACACTTAAGCATCTTTGTGGTCTTTTACATGACTCTGTTATATGTCCAGGTTTCTCTTGTAGTGAGGAGTCCAGAACTCCAAGTATGGATGAGCAGAGGGGAAGGATCACTTCCCTTGATCTGCTTGCAGTACTTTGCTTAATGCACTCCAGGATACCACCAGCCTTCTTTGCTGCAAGGGCATACTTCTGTCTCAACTTGGTCTCCACCAGGACCCCCAGGTCCTTTTCTGCAAAGCTACTTTCCGCCAGTTGGCCCCCAGCATGTACTGTTGCAGCTCTTATCAGCACTGCTCTGCTGGAACACCTAAGTTCTTGATATATCTTTTTAGCCTGATGTACAGCCTGAGAGAGAGAGATGCATCATTGATGAGACTACTCTTATCATGGGGCCAAAAGGGAGAGAGTTGTAAGTCCCCTCTCAATGCATTGCCTTTAGTAAAGCCTGCTGATACCATATCTTCATAGCCCATAAAATGATGAAAGATCAGGGGCATTTTACCCTTACTGGATAGGTTACTGGATAGGCTTGGTGCCCATGGAATCCTGAATGGCCTAAAGATGCCATGAGTAGCTTTGCAATGTCCAGGGCAGGCAACAGAAACAAAATCAACAAGCTTCCAACTCATTTAATCCAAAATTATACATTTCCAAATATGTAAACTTAAAGGTAATGCAGTCTTCAAGAGAAGCAAGAGTAACAAAGTAGGAAAGGGAAATGCGAGTGACATTTTCCAATGTACAATAGAATGGGACTTTGCAAAGATGGTACAACCTAAGATAAGTGGAGAAACTATCATATAGCCTGGGTGGAGATTTTGATAGGAATCTTTATGCTAAATCAGAGGGAATTGGAATCTGTGTCTTCTGTGAGCAGAGGCCTACATTTGGAATTGTCTGAGGTACAAAAAGTACAATCCAGCTTTTATATAAAACTGCTTGTGAAAGCCAAAGCAACAAAAATTTTGTGGCTATGGTTCTGTGATCATTAATAACAGAACTATATTCTGCAGAATCATCCAACAAGACAAATTAGATCCAGATAAGGTATAAGTACACAGTTGTATTTCTGTCTATTTAATCAGATCATGGTATGAAGTTTGTGCCATTTTTTTTACTTTTGCACAGATTTTATGGTGATTGTAGAAAGATGGGAATCTGATACCTGATACAGAATGAAGCCTAGCAGTGCAAATATTTTTGAACAAATATGAGCTGTCAGGGTGAATTTAAGCTCTTCTGTAAGTTCTAGAGATGCAGCATTTTTGATGTGGTTAGTTGGGAATCCTTAAGTTTATTGTCTTATGCAACCACATCATGGCTTTGTCTAAACCAAGAATACTACTGACAGAACCTATAAACTGCATTACATGAATTTCTGGTAGACAAAACAGTGACTCTCTGTACTTCTCTGCCTGGCATTTGCTTTTGTTCACATAACTGGATGTAGACAAGAAGATGGAAAGATCTCTGTAACTTCTCAACTAGCACCAGGACTGCTAGAACAGCCAGGCTGAGCTGAGGAGGCTCAGTCACCACAGCCGCACCTTTCTGCAAAGTTAACTCATTGCTAAAATGGCTAACTCCAAAGAGCAGTTGCTGTGGTCTTAACCAGAGGAAGAACTCCTGTTATCTCTATGTTTTTACCTTTCCCTCTGACCACCCCTTCTTTTTTCTTTGCCTTCTGTTTTGACATTTGTGGCTAAAAAGGCTTCTTTTGTGACACTGCCATGAAGTCATAATTTAGAAGGCAACTAAAAGCAATGTCTTAAGTAGGTTGATGTTGGTACATGTCACTCAGGTCTCACAGTAGCTGATAAAACCTTGTGCAAAATCTGCCTTTCTCACCAGGGAGGCTGTCAACAAAAACTGCATTTCCAGTCCTTTTTTTTTTTTTTTTTTTTTTTTTTTTTTTTTCCCTCACCTTTAGGTGTATGTTTGTCTTGTTTTGTTTTCAGTGAAGCAACACTGAACTTTAACAGCAATTCCCACCCATTTCAACTGTTGCTAAAAGGACAATTCTTACTATCTTTAATGTTACCTGAAAGATTACCAGGACTATTTCCACTTAAAAATGTCCCTACAGGTAAAGGGCAAAGGAATAGGGGGTAGTTAATATGAAAGCATGAGTTAATGCTTTACAATTTTGGTGCTTTGACTGTTTTTCTGTTTTATCTTTAAGAAAAGGTTAAAGTGATTCTTAATAGTTCCTGTTGCCAAGGGACTAAGAAGCTGACGATCAGAATCTTCTTTGCTTAATGTTAGACAGTGGCAAGATTTTGCCAGGCCATGTTCTTTCAGCAAAATTAAACTGAAATAATTTGCCTAAACACTGGACTGCAGGGCAGGATAGGATATCCTTATTCCTCGTTCACACTGTGTACCCAGAATTGTCACAGATCAAACAAAATATTTTATTTAACCTGAAATGAATGTCATAGGTCAAAACCCCCTGGCTTCAGTCCTGGCCTCAAGTTGGCCTGGCGTTTGTTTGTTCGTTTCAGTTTGGTCTATGTAACAAAACCCCAGTTTATGCCTTCAAAAGCATAAACAAAAATCCAACATCTTAATACTCTTCTTCTTAGTGTTGCAGTTGACAGCAAAATGTCTCACAGGAATTGTATTTTCTCTCCTTGCAACCAGGGAAAAACAGACACACACACACACACACACACCAAAAAAAAAAAAAAAAAAAAAAAAAAAAAAAAAAAAAGAGTGACCAGTCTCAAAGTTATTTGTGTATCTGTAAATAATTTGCTTTAGTTAATCAGTACTAGTTAGCCCTGTTCTGATGCTTGTCATGTTGACACAGTAGTTGAAAGACAAAATCCACCAAAATGAAACACAAGAGAACTGGTTAACACTTATTGTTACTATCTTGTATTAGCCTAAACATAGTAGAATTGCAATGAAATATAAACTGCCTTGCTATCAATATTTTGTTTTCTTACAAGAAAATATAAACAGAGGTGTAATCCTGGCTTTGGAAGGCAGTCTGCAGGATGAAATTACTGGGAAAACAAAGAAGGTACTAGAAAAGAGTCAATAGACTATACAGAAATTGCCCTGTTACTGATAGTTGACTGATAACTAAGTGCCAGTCTTTTCTCTTTTATGACCATTTATTCTCTGATTGAATAGGTTGAGTTCTGTGAAGGAGATCCTAAAATATCTCATGCTTTTTCTTTTCTTATCTTTTCCTTCCTTTTTTTTTTTTTTTTTTGTATTTTCTTTCTCTTTTTCTCTTTTTTTTTTTTTTTTTTTTTTTCCTTTAAATAAACGTTTTATACCATCTTTTGATCATTTAAGAGGGAAAAAAGGTCTTCATGTTAGAAGTGTTTGTCCTTCCTTAGTTTTACAGAACATATCTATAGTATGTCTGGGTTCTGAATCCTGAAATATCCTTAGGGTAAAGGTGATCGGGGTATGCCAACTTCTGTAACTAGTGCATATGAGAACAGACTTACTAGCATTACTTACTAGCCATTAGATGGCAACTTCTGATTCCTGGCCCAGATTATGAAATACCCTTCCACACTTGGGAAGACTGAGTCTGGGGAGAGCTAGATACTTTCCCTGCCTTAAACGCTTGGCTTTTCTTTATCATGAGGTATGTAGCCAGAAATTAAGTGTTGAATATTTAACAAAGACTTCATTTATCCAAAACATTCACTTGTCAGTGTAGACAAGTAGGTGCTAATAAGTACCAGAAAAACACCAATAGTTTAAATAGTATTAGCAAATATCCCTTCCTTTCTTAATTGGTGTATGGTACACAGGAACTGAATTTTGAATGTACAACCAAATGTTAAAAGTTGTTTCCAAGCCTTACTCTCTCCTCAATGAGACATCAAACTGTTGTCACCCAATCCTTTTTACTTTACTTTTTAGTTCAATACTTTGATCATTCCCCTCTGACATGGTTCCTGCTGTACCAGATTAGCTAGCAGCAAGTTGCTAGCTAGATGAAAAAACCCTTTAATGGGGTCTGTTTAGTACTTCATCTGTAAATCATTTATGCAAAGAAAGTGTAACTAAGTCACAAATTGCCAGATAATTTCTTAGACATTTGTGTTCCTTATGAAATTATTCTCCAGCTTTCTTTTCTGCTAAATATTCTTTAGAATGTTGGTATAAACTTTCTTTTTTATTTTTTAATGAAAACATAGAGAAGATTGCAGCCAGTTAAACAAGTATTTTTCTTTGGTAAAATAATACACCTTTTAAATAAAGGAAATGCAGTTCCTCTTATCCACTGGAGCTCAGTAAAGCAACTGATACAGTGCAATAAGGAAAAAGGCTATTTAAGCTGGTGGTCTGTTTTTAGTTGGGATAGAGTTAATTATCTTTGTAGAGGCTCATATGATCCTGTATTTTGGATTTTTGTTGGAAATTAAAAATCTGTGTTTACAGCAAGTTGAGGAGTTTTCAGCTTCTGATACTGCCCTGACAGAGAGCAGGCTGGAGGTGCACAAAGAGCTGGAAAGGGATACAGCCAGGACAGCTGACCCAGAGTGGCCAGTGTCCCATACTATATGGTATGTCCTATACTATATGGTATCATGCTCAGCAATAAGAGCTGGGTGGAAGGAATGAGCCGGGAGATGTTTGGAGTGATGGCATTTGTCTTCCCATGAAACCATTACACATGAGCCCTGCTTTACTGGAAGTGGTTGAACACCTTCCTGATGATGGGAAGCAGTGAACCAATTTTCTTTTGCTTTGCTTGTGTGTGCAGTTTTTTGTTTTACCTCGTACACTCTCTTTATCTCAACCCATGAGCTTGCGCTTTTACCTCAGGGATGCTGGGGTTAAACCACAACATCTAGAACAGGGGGGAGTCAGTACAAGGAATGTATAGTAGCAGTGGATCTCTTTAGAGGAGAAAGAATAGGAGAGAAGAAAAAAGAAGAAAACAGGATGAAAGCAGGGACAAGAAAAATGATCAGGATTGTAGCAAGAGACTTTTAGAGCTAAGGGAAATCCAGAAGAGCATCTTCCAGAACAGTAGGGATTTGAGAAAGGAAACCATGGATATTAGTGCTTTGTTGAGACTATTTTCTACATTAGTTTTTGTTGGTACAAACTAGAGCCCTAGAGTAAAAGAGTATTGGGGTTAAAGAAACAGGAGAAAAGGTCCTTTTGAGGACTCAAATATGATTAAATGATAAGAAACAAGTGGTTTTAGGAAGGTAAAGAATAAGTAGTGGAAATTCACAGTGATCAATGATAGTACTGCTTTTATTCAACCCCTTCATCAGTGACCTGGAGAAGAGAATGTGTAGTGAAATCTCCAAGATCATGGACAATACCATAGTCAAATCCCACACTGATGGTGAGCTCTGGGAGGACCTTGCAAAACTGAGTGAGGGAACAAAAATAAGTCAAACGAACATCACTATAGATAGTACTGCAACACGCCTGCAGAAAACTGACTTAAAACATAAACACCACAGATCTTGGAAGTTGTAACTCCAGCTCAGAAAAGAGATCTTCAGAGCAGCCATTGATTTCAGCTCTGTAAAGCAATTGGCTCAATGCACAGTGTCAGCCAGAAAACAAACAATATGTCAGGCATCATCAGTAGTGGTTTTGAGAACAAGACAGAGGGTATCATTTTGGTGCTATGTAAAACATTAAAGTACCCACATCTGAAGCATAGTGTGCTATTCTGCTCTGCAGACATAGCAGAGTTATGGAAGCTACAGAAGAGAGCAAATGAAATGGTTAAGGGGGTAACAAAGGTGTTGCATGGCAAGGACAGACTAAAAAGTCTGGGACATTTCACTTGGGAAAGGTAAAAGCTGAAAACAATATGCTTGAAGTTTGCAAAAATGGATGTGTTATTCAAGAAATACTTCAGCACTATATCTGGGGACACTCACTGAAAATAGAAAGATGTAAAAAGAGGTTAAAAAAATACGTATTTTTTACATGGTGGATAGTGAACTTGTGATACTGTTACCACAGGAGGCTGTGAGGAGAGGCAGATGGTATTACCAGGTTGCAAAGGGGTTTGGAGGACTTTCTGGTGAACATGTTGAAGGCAGATACTAAAGACAGAGTAGGCAGGGATGTATCTCTGAGATGCATAACCCAATGACAGCAGCTGCTGGTACAGTAGGAGAGAAGTGAGCTGCGGGTGGTGGCCAGCTGATGCACTCTGCCATGCTACAAGCAGTCTCTGCTGTGGCTGGAGATAGAGGACTGGACCAAGCTTTTATGTCAGACTGGGTGTAAGGGAGGTTTTCCTTGATGATTCTCTGAGGCTTTGCTCTAGTTACAATCTAAATAACATGTGAGGGTCTTGTCATAGATCTCTAGATGAAAGCAGAGGGGATGCAGTACTTCACAGGCTGCAGAGTAACTCTGGGTAGATTCTCAGCAGTGGCTCATGGATCAGGGTGATTTTGGTTGCAAAATGGCATAGAAGTAGTTCCAATGACTGCTTTGAACTTCTTAGGTTGAAAAGATTGAAGAACAAAAATTTTCTCTTGTTTACATGGCTTACATACATATTTTTATTTTGCATGTATCTATTGACATTGCCACATTTCTATTCAGAAAATATTTAATATCTTTTGTGGTTTTGACTGCTTAGATGTACTTGTTTTCCTGAATTTTTTCGTGTCTGGGTTTTGTTGTTATGAATGTTGCTATGAATGCCTATTTTGTTACTATGGTTTTCAGAAAGTAATGTAAATGACACCACATAATTCAGCTTAAAATGAGGGAATTTTATACATTAAAAATATAAAATTTCATTTGGATTTTTATTTACTCTAGTCTTCAGAGTAGCCGTGCCTTGCTACAGCCCCAAATATTCCTTTCTGTTCTTGATATTTATGCCTTTCAAATAGTTAGCTTTGCTGTCTGAAACATTTTCTTTAATTTTACACTTTATGTATTACTGCCAGGGGAAAAAAAAAAAAAAAAGATACTTTCACATCTTTCACATTTGCAGATGATGTAGTGCCAAAAGAGTTTCACTATTTTACAAATGTGCAGATCCCAATGGTTGCCATAGGGTTGCCTAAAAGTGTGTATTTTGGTCTATTAACATTCACATTTATTTTGAGTTGTTGATGATTTTGTTAGTCTCTAAGGGATGTCTACCTTGAAAGCTAAAGATAGATCATGCTTTAGGTTTTTAAAATCTGTTTATGTGCATCTTGCAGCATATCAATTCCAGTGTTAATTGAGTTGTAACAAACTAAGAAATATTCTCAATTTGTTGAGTGCATGTTTATATGACGGACTTTTGCTGGCATAGCTGTGAGCCAGGTAAATTGAGCTCTGCTGGCTGGCTGATCCCACTCAGACTCACATGCCTGAATTTCTCTGAAATGAGACAAGATGTTACCACCTCTAATTTTCTGCACTATCCCATTGCTATAGGTGAGCAGAGGCAGCAGATAGGAACTTGTGTCTTTCCATTGGGTGTTCCAGTTCATATTCTGGCATATTTACTATTAGTTAAGACAGGCCTGTGCTAATATAGTAAACTATGAACTGGAGTTTGCTTCTGCTGTGGGGGTAATTACCTCCGGGAAGTGGGTAAGGTAAAAAACTGCAGGCAATATTGTCTTCATGGCAGCAGTTTTCTTTGCCTAACAGTTATGTCTAAAAACTGTATTTTTATTAGTTCTACTTTTTTAAACTCATGTAAGGATGAAGCTGTTGTAGATTAATATAAAGCTTTGATTTGTGAATATAGCAACATCTGCTCTACTGTTACACTGCTATAGATCATGTTATTCTTTATAAAATATGCAGGCATATATAACCTGTTTATATAACAGTAAACAGTAAACCTCTATAGATGCAGTCTAACTGATATGTAGATATGATCTAATTGAAATAGTTGCATTGTGGCTCACCAAGGATGGGAAAGCAGGGATTATGCTATATTGATTGGATAATTTCTCACTTTCATTATTCTCAGGACTCTATTTCACATATTTTCCCCTCCTCCAGAAGCCAGAAAAGATGGAACCCTCTTAAATAAATGTTTCAAAGAAAATGTCAAAATAATGGGCAGAAATAAAACCTTGCTGCATCCTTTACTGATCAGTGTGAAACTATTTTGTGTCATGCAAACAGAAGAATGAGACTGCTATTGTGATTTTATGTCTTCTCCTTCAAAGGGTTACATGCCTGCATTAACTTTCTGTGGAAAGGCATGGTCATGTCAGCTCTCACCAAGATTCTCCCTTGTGATACTGACTAAATAAGCAGGTGGGTGGTGTCAAATTCTGTGTTGCTGCAGCTACATTACCTGTGACACGTGAACTAGCTGATTTTAATCTAGTTTGTGGCTTCTTATAAGAGCTAGAATCACTACAAAGTAGTCAGACCCTGAGTTGGGCTGAGGGGTAGGTCTACCAGTGGGGTGAGCAGTCTGTTTCTGCAGCATTCCTTTACAAAGGAAACCAGAAAGGCGTTGGTATAAATTTTGCCTGTGAATGTTGTAAATTCCAAGATTTTTAGATGTTTTGGTACTGTTTCTGGATACACACCCTTCCAGCCTCAAGATCTGATTGTGCTGATTTGTGGTATGTCAGAACAGAGATGCTTCTTTGGTGCAGTCACCCTCTTCTCCATGTTGGTATGTTTTCAGTTTTAATATAAAAGTCAAGCCCTAGCTGTTAGCCTTGAAAACAGGCACTGGATGCAGGGACCTGAAACAATAGCTCTGACAGATGTGACGGGCCCATTCATTTCAACAGTATTAATGCTGATACCTAGTTATACTGTAAATGTCAGTGCTGTTAACTATTTCACTGCTCATCAGAAGCATGCCAGAGTTGGATTTTAAACAGCTGCAAAACCTGCTCAGAACCAGGGCTCATGTGGTACCACTAGTACCAGCGTAAAAAATAAGCCCCCTCTTTACCTTAATCAGGCAGCAACACATTGTCCCATTGAAGCAGTAAGTCTTCCCCCTTCTGCTTTCTTCTCTTTCCCCCCAGTTGTCATCATTTCCTTATGGTGAACAAGGGTTAATGAGTACTGTGAGACATACAAAGTTTGTTGAGGTGTTGAAAATGAGAACCCCATAAAGCTTATCCAGGCAATAAAGTCCAAGTGATGGGAACCTGTGACCATGGAGCCCAGTTCATACTGAGAATATCTGCACTAAAAATAGTGTATGACTTCTGCAATAGTAGAAGAAAAATAGATTATTCTGCAGCCAAAACCTGGAAGGGTAACGTTTTGCTTTGATGCTGTTGAGTGGTTGTAGGACAATAATAATATGCCCTTGATCATGGGAAAGTGCCTAACAGGGAAGAAGCTGGCAACCAGTAACAGCAGAACACCTATAAAGTTAAATTCTTTATAGAAAAATGATGGAGTCATTAAAGCAAATCAGAAATCACTAAATGTTGCTGGCTCATTACAGCATACTGCACAGGGTTAAACTTCTAAACAGTACCACTCCATATTTTCCATAGAGTTGTAAAGTGTAATGATAAACCAGAGAAAACTGTTGTTTCCTTTTGATCACCATTATTCGTAACGTGAAAAGACAAGCCTTATTTTTATTCTTCATGGTGTTGTTCAGTAATACCTGTTTTGAAAGGGCTACCAATGATGCGTCAGAGTCTGCAGATTTCCATCTTGTTGCCCTACCTCTGCACTGATCAATTCTTCTCATACCCTTGGAAGAGGAACTGCTGCTCATCCTTTTCTGCTGCTTTAGTACATAGGTAACAGTGAGAAAACTCATTACTAACCATGAATCAGAGTACTTGTTTTATTTCAGTTTTGTTTCTTATCTGGTTATTTATGATCAGTGTTTAATTTTCTTTCTTAATTGATGCACTTGTAATACCAGGAAAATTCATGTGGACCCCTTCCCCTTTTGATAAGCCAGAAATAAAGAAGTAAAGTTACTAAATATGTACAGTGTCACAGTTGTAAGGCATGTGGTTTTAATTAAGTTTTAACTAATTCCCTTTATCTTGTCATAGTAATTATGACTGTTCAAGTCATGTCACATTAATATGTGAAAGCGGCACTTTGGCATGGCTGGTCAAGGAACAAAGCCTTTATGACCTGCCTTGTTAAATTAAACCAGAGAGACTGATCAACTTGTATTTTGTTACCTTCTTTGATAAATTATGTTAAAGGTGAAGAAAAGTGCTAAAGGGCCAACACACATTGGTGCTAAATAATGCTGAACTACAACAGCAAACAAATTGAGAGGAGAGAACTTACAGACCTTTTAAATTTATGCCCTAGGCTTTGATAATGAAAAACAAAATGACATGTAGCAATGAAATAGTTTAAGTGAATTAATAATGCTTGAACGATCTAAACTTTATCCTTTTTCTTTTCTTTCTTTCTTTTTTCTTTCTTTTTTTTTTTTTTTTCATATGATAGAGTTGGATACTCTGGAGTTCTGACTAACTTTTCAAGTTCCTGTTTGGGCAACAGATGTATTATACAGAATATAACACTGAAGTTAGTTAGGGATTCCCAGTACTTTAGCTAGTCTCTACTACCAAATCACTGAGGTACTTACTGAGAAGAGTAAGTGCAATGCAGTCTTATCAACCTTTGGTAGGGCATAAGGTCCACTCCATTTGGAGTAAGCTGCTTTTCACCTTTGACCTTCACAGGGAAGTTGTACGTACACTATATCTTTGTGTCATAGCTCACTTACCAGTAAGTTTCCTATACAGGCAAGCTCTATTAGCAACCTGTTAGCCTAAGTAAGTTGCCTTGAATTTTTATTTCAGTACTGACACCTGTGCTGATCTGTGTATATTTGAACTATATCACAACAGTGGTTCCTCTTGTTTACAATGTGAAGTTGTGCTTATAAGAACTAGCAAAAGAATGAGAACAAAACTTTGTGTCAAGTTCTTCATGGGGGTTGTCTGCTTCATGTTCTCACCCCCCACCTCCCATGCACACTTTGAAGGAGCAAGAAAAGTGTGCTTTTTCATGATATGCCAATAATTACTGGAGGTGTCCCTCACAACCCTTTTGACTATGTCAATCCTGATCTTTTTGAGACATTTTCCATTAGAAATTACTATAGTATCTGCTTCTGCTGTTTTTGCAGAAAGCTGCTGTAGGGACCATTTTTTAAGACTCCTGGCTGGATTCTTAGCTGGGGTCTGTGGCCTTTCCACAACGGAGACTTTAATCAGTTTTGAAATTCGTTCCTCTGTTCCATGAGGAATATGCTGAGTAATAACAGCATATCATTGTCACAACAGCTTGCAGGCAGATTCAGGAAGAAAACCTTAATTTCTTTTCACACATCCGCATATATTTCTTTCGAATATCTTGAGACAAAAAATAATATATATATATTTTTATTTTCCAGACAAAGACATCTAGGAAAGGTCATGTTCTAGGTCCTTACATGTGTATGAACCTTAACAGTCCTAGTGGATGGCATATTTCAGAAAATGAGACAGTGTGTAAGAAATTACAATGCAGCTCCATTTTGCTACATACAAATTTTAATGTTGTAAGTTCTGATACCTCTTCGAATAAAAGTTAGTGTTGCAGACAAAGATGTGTGGCCTGACCCTGGGCAATAAATGACCAGAAAAATAAGAACTAAGAATAAGAGTCCTCTTTAGGAGTCTGGAAAAGAATTTGGAGCCACCTGTTCCTCCACACCAACATCAGGATGCTGCCTCGAATTGACACTCCACTAAAATGAAACATAGCAACAAGATGCTTTGAGAGTTCTCAGAGTTTTCAAGACCTGCAAGATTATCTCATTAAAAACATAGCAAAGATCAAAGAACTCAAATGGGGGAAAACATATTAATTTGGAGATGCTTGGATTAAGCTTTTCAAAGATTATGACAAGCAGATGGCTGGTATGAACTTCAGAAAGGTTCTATTTTCCTGACCATTTCAGTCAACTATTCCTAAATCATAAAATACTAAGCATCTTGCAGCTGCAAAATAGACACCAAAGTCTGATCTGGAAACCGTGTTTTACTGAATTAATTATACAGGAAAGTAAGCATACACTTACATGTACTTTGACAAGAGACTTACTTTATAGGCATGTGCACATTGGGTATGGAACTATTCTAAAAACTGTGTGCTCAGAAAGCATTTAATCCGACTTTCTTATATTTCCTGTGTAGTTCATTTTGGAGTTAAATGGCCCAAGGGCAACTTTGCAGTGGTGAGCAGAGTTACTGAATGTTTTTGGTGAATTAGCTCAGGCCAATGTGCAAAGGTCTGGGTCCTAACATTTTCCACCAAAACCAAATATAATTTAATACTTTACAAAGTTTTCAGAACAATGTACATAAATACCATTCTCCTTCTCTCAGACATGTTCTCTATCACTAGATTGCCAACTAGCAAGACATAACTTGCTAGTATGCTAACTTGCATACTTACTGATGTTGCTGTTTATTGCTCCACAATCTGCAAACAGGAAGCACCTGGGAGATTAAATCTTAAAGAGGGTTGTTAAAAAGGCAAGAAATCTGAGAACCTGACAACTTAGAAGGCAGAAAGAGACTGTTGATATACTCTATGAGGATATATGAATATATATATATATTTATATACATATAGCATATGAAACATTGGATTTATGAATCAAGCCACTGATTGGCAAATTTCCTCCTTAAACAGAGTGAGATTGAAATTGGTGTAGGGTGGTGATTCAGAAAATGCAAGTGTTCTACCTGGGCTGGTAGAGAGGGGAGGCCTAACTACATCCTGGATACATACCAGAACTTTTCTAGACTTTTTGTAAATCAAGCTTCTAATATTTTTATACTTGGTTATCATTAATTCTGGAGAAAAAGTATGGAAATCTTTCTAATCTCCAGGTAATTATCTCCCACTTATTACTGAAACATGACAGTTTGGGGATAGAACATGGATACCCCCTTTGCTTCTGGAAGGAAAAAATATGTTTTAGGAGAGTTTTCAATGTATCCATAGAATAGTTAGAATTTCAGGATTTGAAGATTTTGTTTTGTTTTGTTTGTTTGTTTGTTTGTTTTGTTTTGTGCTTGAGTTTTAGGGAATAAACTTCTTAATTTTGTCAGTTTGCTTTCTATTAAAAAAAGATTTTTCACCAGCTGACACTATATTACTCTAAGCAATGAAAGACTTTAATCAGATGCTGCAATGTGCCCATTTCCTGCAGGCTTCTAACATGAATTGGAACCTGCTGGAATCAGAAGCTGACTTTCTCAGTAAGTCGTTGTTCAAAATGAGCAGGAGATTTCAGGAGTGGCACTATTTATTCCCCAGCAGGAACTGAACCCCTACTTCAGTAAAGAAAAGAAAAAAACAAAACAAAACAACAAAACTACCACCAAAACTACCACCACCACAAAAAAAAAAAAAAAAAAAAGACAAAAAAACAAACAAAAACAAAACAAAACAAAAAAAGGGCCCAAAACACTAAAGAGTGAAAACAGAGATTAAGAAAATAGAGCCTGAATGTGAGAATGTGGGTGGGAAGGAGTATTAATGCAGGGTTGATGGAGTCTGCTCTACAGAATCATGCTTTACTTCAACCATTACTTAAGGTTCTCCTACCTTTTTGCAGAGTTTGTAGAGCATCTGCAGCAAAAGGTGTTCCAGTACTCCCTGCGTCTACCTTGACAGCCAAAATCAATTGTTTGCCATAATATTTAATCTTGTTTCCATCACAGAGTACCTCATAGTTGATCAGCCTTACCTGTTCCCACTAAATAATTAAATTCATCATCAAAGTCAACAAAAGAAACCCAAATCCATCTCTGGAAGTTAGAAAGCTGTATCTTGAATAATCTACATTATAATCAGTATTATTTCATGGTATTTAACATTCTCTGCCCACTCCCCATAAAATGAGGGGATATTTTTCTTTATAATATATTCAAAGAAGAAAATCTACATCTTGTAGTATTTCCAGAGCTAATGGTGTTATAAGATTTCCCCCTCACAGATATGCCCCACCCTTCTCTTGGAAAAGGACAAATTAGCTTTACCCCAGTACATTTCACTTGTCCTCAAAAGGGAATAGATTTGCATTTCCAGTCCCCCACTTGAAGCAGGTTTCACAGCTTGGAGAATATGAAACGTAATATACACTGGTTAGGCTCAGCAGTGTGTGATACAAAAACAGTGGAACCAAGAGCAAGCGATGTAAAATGAACATTTGTGTCTGTATATTTAGTGGAAGGGAAAAGGAAATAATATTCTAATCATAAGATGTTCCTTTTTAATTTGTAAGTGTTAGCACTGAAGCTGGTCAAAGACTAGCCTAGAAAAAGTCCCTCCTTGCATGTCCTGCTTACTCAGCTCAGTGCAGCAGCTGTTCCAATAAGCAATTTGATGTTTAGCACCTGAGAATTTGCTCTCTCCTTCAACCAGGATTGCAAGCTCAACAAAATGTGCAAAAGCATGAAGTTTCATAACTCTTTCTCCCTAATGCAATAACCATAGAAAATCTGGGTTATGTTGCAGTCATTAGCTTTCTAGTAAAATTAGTTTTTATATTTTGTGGCTTTCCTTTTTCTCAACACAACAAAAATCTCTTCTATCCAAAACTGTTTGAAAGGAAAAGAAGGGATGGGGGAAGGGTATGAAAGAAAGGTGGGGCTACTTCTTACCTATAAATGGCTTCCTTAATTGTAGCCAACAATCAGCAGGCTAGTAGCGTTTATGGATAAAAGTGGTGAAATAACAAATATGTCTTTTGTATCTTGTTTTGAATTATTTAGAAAAATACAAGTATTTCTTTCTCACATTCTTAGAACTTTAACATAAATTATATCTGTTCTTGAATGGACTTCTCTCCAAACTACTGGGTTTATTTTTCAGTTTTGTCAGCAAGCTTTCATATGAATCTCAAATGTCTGGATCTTGTTGTTTTCTCATTATTGCATCAGAAAGGTTGGCCTAAATGTACCCTAAGGTTTCAGGAAGAAGGCAGTATATACATGTATATGTATGTTTTTTTTGTTGTTTGTTTGTTTGCTTTTGGTAAAATTCAAACTGTAAAACCCCCGAGGGTTTTACAGACTTATTTCTGAACTAAAAAATAAATAAAATCTATATTTTGTCTATATTACATTCTTTTTCCTCAAAGAGTGGCATTACTTCCCTAACACATTGACTCTCCATAGCTCTTGGGAGCCAAGATTCATGGGAGCTGGGGTGCATGAAGGATGTAGCCTGAGAAATTAGATTTTTTTTTTTTTTTTGACAGAATGAAAACGTGGGAGTGCTTCCACCACAGGCCCCCCAAAATGTGGTTAGAGCCTTCTTATCAAGTAGACCTCCTAGTGAATCTAAGCATAAAAGAGAATTTTGGGAATGAGTTTTGTTGCCAAGCATTGAAGACCTGCAAGATGGACAGGGTCTGAAGGAAGAAAAGGAAAATTGTGGGGTTGATGGGGAAGAGGACTGTCTTGAAGTAATCTCACTGTATGCAGCAGTTATTTGTCAAATGGTGCCATATAGTAGTCAACCTTAACCATATAGTAGTCAACCAAGCTACAAAGTGATAACATAAATTCTGATGGAGATAAGAGCATTAAACAAACAAACAAACAAATCAAAACAAAACAAACAAACAAAAAAGTAATGAATCATCCGTTTCATTTATAATTTACTGCTAAAAAGGACTTTTTCAGGATCTGTGTGAGCAAGAAGACATTACTGTAAGGTCTGTAGCTGTTGCTCTCAGAAAAATCTTGGTGAAAAATATTGCCCCCGAAGAGATCAAAGCAAACCCGTCTATGTATTGGAACAAAAAAAATGGGTTTGAAGCTTGTTAATGTATTTACCAGCATTACAAGGTGTTTCTGGGCTTATTTTCTGTGAGGCTGTAAGGCACTGAGGCAAAAGGAGTTGATGGCTGAAGAGAAGGTTGTCAGTGATTGCTGGGTTCCTGCAAGTGTACATGTAGATTGGAAGCAGAGGAGAAGGTGAGAAGTGATATAGTGTTGCCACCAACATGGGTGGAGCTTAACAGAGATTGGGGAAAAAACTTTGTAGGATTTCCATCTCTCTGAAGAGAGATTAAGAGCTCTTCATTATCCTGTGCCCGTCAGCCACAGCATGGAATGAAGATAAATTCACAAGATTATGGACTTTCCTGGTATGTGATGAAATCTATATCCATTACCTTGTGACAAAGATATCTTGGCTAGTTTTCATTAGAAATAAATTGCAAAACACTTATAAAGATTTTTTCCCCTCGTTCCTATTGGTAGATATCACAGGTCTGTAATTTGCTTGAAATTATTCTGTTTTCTGTTTCCTCTATAGATTTCAGTGAGTTTGCTTTTTAAAATTATTTTGGTCACAACAGAGACCTTCTGCAATGCTTCATAAAGCAGAAAACTACTGTCTTTCAAGGGGTATGATTCTGAAAGAGAATTTGGAAGCCAAGATTTTTATTTTTGTGTAATTTTTTGAAAAAACAAAAGTGCTGAATTTATAGTGAAAATTATTGTCTTCTGTATTTGTAGACTTTTAAGTCTGATATTTCTAAGCATTGTTGCTTGAATGGGGAAAGACGATCCTTTAACAAGAATCAGTAACAATATGAGTTAGCATATTACTGATGTGTGTAATGTTATCTGAGTATTGATGACAGTGTTATTAGAATAGGGCAGGTCTTTAAAATCCTATTCTAATTCTGAGCATTTTACTTTTCTTTTGTGATTCATTCTATTTTTCCCCTTTTGTCCTGTCTATTCAGACTATAATTTTTTTGGAGTAAGGGGATTATCTCTTATTATGATGGTTGCACAGTGATGAAATTATCAGAAATCCAATTCTCTGGAGGCTTTTCTAGACAGTGCTGTTATATGTGAAGTCATCTGGCATTCAGGTACAGTCTGGTTTTACTTCTTCAACGCCTTCAGAGACAGAAGCATTTTGCATCTGTATGCGGATAATAGTCTTGAAATATATTTTGGTTCTCATTATTAATTCCACGGACATGTATATGCTATCTCTATGTTCAGCATTTTGTGATCACACTACAAAACTAAAAATACAGACTGTTTTAGAGAGGGTTGTCAAGTGAGGCAGGCAATACAAACAACACAAGCAGTGCATTTGCTAAGATTGGTAGATTCATTGTTCTGGGAAGAGGAAGAATTTAGTTAAACAAGCTGAAATGACTACCTATTTGGAATGAATTGAGATTCAGTGGCAATTTAAGATGAATCAAATGAATAATATATACTATTGATAATGAAGTTTATGCAGAAGTTTTCTTTGTTCCAGTGATCTCAAGTACACATAATCAGTTGATTTTTTTTTAATTTAATATTTAAATGAGCTTCAGTTTACTTTGTTGCAATACGAAACTACTTTTGTCCGAAACTCAACAACTACACAAAATTCCAGTTGCGTTGATTTTTAGCTTAGAAATCTTCTTTGCTTTTCCTGTGTTTTCCAATTGTGAATTTGAAGTTTTCTGCATGTGCACATGGTGCCACCTGACACAGGTTATGTGTCAGCACAGTGCAGCTAGCTTCCTTTAAAGGACCTCTGCTAATGACAGCTATTGATCCAGTGGTCAGTGTAGCTCAAAGGCAAGAGCAGCTTCAATGCTTTTCCCTTCTCCTGCCCTCTCGTTTATAGTAAAGGTGTCCTCAGACATCACTTTCATACCTCAGGATGAAACCTACTTATTAGTGAAGCACCCTATACATTCCTTTATCAGGTTTTACTGCGATGTTATTGTTACATTTTCATAACTGGAACTTTCACAAGAAGAAATCTTCAATATGACATTAAAATATCTACAGGCATTGTTCATAACATTTCAGATGTTAAGATCTCACCAATTGGGATGATGTTATGTAGAGCTGAGGTGGTTATTAGTTAAGTATGTGGTAACATCTATTAACTAAAACAAATTTTAGAGAGTTATTACAAAATAATGACTGAGTAGTCAGGCTATACTGACCTACAATTTGGTTTGTACCCACCCAAATCCACCATCAATTCAGGTAATCCTGTCTCTAAATAGCAAATATGTGGAGGCAAAAGTGTATCCTGAGAAAGTAACACTAGATGTTTTCATGCTATTGGCTCCAGTAGGCATACTGTCAGGACTAGATCAACCTCTGCTGTAAGAGAGGTTGACCGTTATTCTAGAAGTCCAAATATAACCTCCTTCCCCTAGTGGATAGAAATTAAGTCAAAACCAATATAGTTTCATTGAACATTTTGTTACAAACGGAGAGGCAGGAAAGTAACATATTGGACTAGGGAAGAAAACCTGACAAAATGTAACTTTTTTTCTTCTTCTTCTAAAACTAAAAGAATAATTGTGAAACACAAAAATCTGAATCTCAGTTTACATTTATTTTTTCCGCCACTAAAGTAATCTTCATCATGGAGAGAAGTCTGTATGTGGTACTATGGAGGCAAAGATAGTTACTTACATAGTTAAGTAATTCAGAAAGTAGTCACTGCTGAAAAATTTTCATCTTGAATGCCTATTATGCAGTTTGAAATCTAAAAGATATGAACCATACTTTTGCTGATAAGTCCTGGTGAATAACAAATGTTGTATATAAAATAGTGGTGTTAATTTTTATTTATTTATTTATTGCAAAAAGACAAGAATATCCATCAAAGAGTAATAAAATGTAACCTGTTATTTTCAAACAGTTTACACAAAGCTTCCTGGAATGTATTCTAACACCTGTAAATGCTTCTGATGCCTGGGACCCAGCTCTTCTTGGTCCAAATACTAAAACAGACATGGATTTTGTCCTGAAGGAGACTTTTTTACATAATATGGGACACAGGGGATAAACCAAGGTAGAGAGAAGGGAACTTGGCTGGTAAATTTTAGCTATTAATATGTTAGGCATGTCAAAATGCCCCGTGGAGCCACACAGTGCCTTAACCAAGGATTAATTTATACTGAACCATAAACTAAAGATAAAACAAAATTGCTGTGAAATGCTAATAAAAATTCTTCTTCCAAAGCTACTCTATCGAGCAAATCTTAAAAGAAGAAAATGTTCCATGGATGAAGACTGATTAAAAGGCTAAAATGGAATGGAAGAAAGAAAATCATGAAAATTCAAAATAATACACAAAGCAGAACTGCCAATGCTAAGTATGCTAATAACCTTACTGCTAAGTCACCAGCTTGCAGATCCTATGTATTTCATAAGTTGTGCCTTTCTGTAAAGATAATGCCATTGAAATAAACGGGATTCAGTCAAGGTGAGGTGGGGGTTAATCATCTAATCAAGACCAAGAAGAGATAAACCTCAGTTTAACCAAGATTCAGATGAATAAATTTAGGGCTTGATGTTATGGTAATTAACACCAGAAAAGGGACTGTCTTCTTTTGGGAAATAAGTAAAGTAGACTCTGTCGAGAAATGATGGTCTAGCATTTAACAAGGTTGAAAAAAAAGCCTCCAAATTGATCTGGAGGTGTAAAGATTCAGTTGTTAAGGGAAGCCCCAGTGTCCGCAATATAAAAACTCAGCACTTATCAGTTCAACAACAACAACAGATCAGCTGTTGACCATAAAAACTGAGGAACAGATTCAGGGAAAGGTTGTTGTGATTGCCAGTATGTTTAAAATAGGATAAGGAAAGGCACTGTAAAAAGCCCAGAGTAAGAGACGTCAGAGTTCACATTTATCTAAACAAACAAACAAACAAACAAAAAAGGCAAAAAAAAGTAATGTTAAAGTTGGAAAATCTACAGTATTTACTAATGATAGGTGTATTTTTTCCTGTAGGAACTGGAAATAAAAACTCCAAAAGAGAAGAATATGTATAAATAATAGTTCTCTATGAAATTCAAATACAGAGATATGCCTTTAGTTTTTACCTTAAAGTCAGAGGTACCATTATCTATGTGATGTTATGAGCTATACATTACCAACTATAGCTTAAACATCCATATACATTCATGGGGAAAATAATATCCTTCTAGTTTGCCTTAGAAGACCAAACAAGAGATAGTAATAGATGGTCATAGCAAATGGAGATGTTACAAAATGTCTTGGCATGTGCTTGACACCTACAATATTGTCTGGTCATAAAGTATTGAAATAAAATAAATAAATAAATAAAAAAGATACAATTTGCTGCAGCAAAATAAAGTGCATTTGAAAACCATTAAAACCGACTAAGACTTGACTCAATGCACTGGGCTGTCAAAAGGAGCGCATGTTGCTTGATGAACTGAAGCCAAAGCACTCACCTTTCAACTGCTGTCCTTCTGAAATGTAACATGATTTTTCTCTGAAAGATTAATTACTTTCAATGAACACGGTGATGGTGGTCTTTTTTTTGTTTGTTTTTAAGCATTTTTTTAAAAATGAGAAGTTTGGTAAAGAAAAGTGCAATGAGAGCAGTCTACCTGAAAGGAAGCAACATTCTAGCCCTGAAGAATCTTCTTCATTGAAACCAATATGAAACTCATTTTCTATTAAGTTCAGCTGCTAAATATACTGGCTTCTTAATTTTTCTCATAAAAAGGAGTCATTGGTGGTGGCTGGTGATACTAGGAGATGAGTGATCATTGGATCCTTCTCGCTTCTCTGCAAACTGTTAGAGAAGGAAGGATTGGGCCTAGCAGACTCTTTAAATTTCTTTGTTGTTCTCTGTTTAAATCAGACATCAGGTGGTTTTACTGACCTCCTGAAAATAGATTGAACAGAAGAAAACAGGCTCTGCTGCAGCCAGCCTGTGGAAAATCAATGAGCCTCCTTGGCAATGCAGCAAAAAAAAAAAAAAAAAAAAAAAAAAAAAAAAATAACAAACAAACAAAAACAACCCCAAAACACTCTGTGAGTTACTTTGAGTTTCACAGACTTTGCCCAGCTGGGCAGCCATATGGTAGAATTTGTAGCACCAAGTTTGGGAAAGGGCCAAGCATTGTGGCTGCTACTGAAGGAAAAACTTCCTCTTTGGGGGCATCTTCCACAGCTGCATATTCAGGCCAGCAGCACTAAAGATCTTGTAAAACATGAACACAGTATGGTTGCTTGCCATATATATCTTGTACATTTCAAAAATACTAGATTGAAAAAAATGATCTAATGTGACTAAATATTCAGGGTGCATTCATCATGAAATCTATTTAGGATAAAACTTGCCTGCAGGAAGATTATATAAAAACAGTAGTTAAAAAGTCAAATTAAATAGTTCAATCAATGAAATAAATTATGCTGGTTAACAAAAACAATTGCCTGAACTACAAAACTTGCAATATTTTGATCTTAACTAAACAATTTTTTACTTTATAGAGATTCAGAATTATACTGTGTTTTGTTTTGTTTTTCCTGTGTTGTTTTTGTTTTGGTTTGCTTTGGTTTGTTTTTAATACAGCACAAGCCTGGGCAGAAGCCCATGTAAAGGCTGGGGACAAAAGGTCTTGGCTGTGGAATGAACTTCTGGAGGAGATTAGGTGAATTGAAACTCTGACTATCTTTAAGAAAGGCTTTAAAACCTCTCCATCTGATAAAGCTTTTTTCTATCAAAACTAGAATGTCACTCACAACACCAACAACTCACACTTCTTAAATAATCATAATTTTCTAAAATCTCAACCAGAACAGAGCTTTTCCACAGCCTCAACAGACAGAAGGGCCAGAAATTCCACATGGTTTACCAGAGACTTCATTAGCGCTAATCTGTTTTATGTAGAAACATTCACATTCTCCAATGGCTGGTGACAGTACAAACACTCAGATGAGAGGAGGAGGGTTTTAAATGCATTAGAGAATTTGTTTTTCTTCTTCTTTTTTTATTAGCTTGCCTTTCAGTATAAAGTCTGTAGGCTTTCACAAGTACTGATCACTTACAGTGTGAGGGAGGCTGAAGCCATATTCTGGATGAAATCATTTTGAAATGTCTGATTCTGATACATATAAAAAAGACAAGAACATGATGACTTTTTTATGGAATTATTTTAAACAGAATTTTGTTTTCTTAAATATTTTATACCAGGAAAGTGAAACTGAATATGAAAAACATTTGGCTAAGAGCCAAGTCCTTTCTCCAGGGTCACGGCTTTTATAGCTAAATTTAATGTAGAATTATTTCATGGATGCAGGGAAAAAGAATCTTTCAATTTACTGAACAGCAGCAAAATTATTCTTTACTTGTAACCTCAGGCCTCTGCTGAGGCTCTGCAGAAGGTAACGTGCACTGAACCTGCTCTTGCCTCCTCTTGTCCTCTCCTCCTCACCCCACCTTAGCACAAGATTTGCTGCAAAGAAAGTTCAAAGGAGGATAATGAGACAATTTTGCAGATGCTTAAGGGTACTCCTCCAAGTGTGAGCAGTAGCATGGAAAAAATGCAAAGGCATTTATTTTAAAATATATCAAATAGGCAGGGTAGGCTGATTTAATGGATCAAGTCCAGTTGCCCTCTTAGCTGTGAACAGAAGAATTTGGAAGTGGTGATGGGTGGCACGCATCAGATGGTGTATCAGATAAAGACTGTACGAAAATTACATAATGATCTAATCTAATAGCACATTGAAAATAATATGACCAGGCTTCTAACTGTGTTGTGTTTAGGAGGAGGAAAAGGTCCTATCTAGTTCCGTTGAACTCTATAGGCAGTCCCTTAGCAGAGTAATAAGTAATTTCATATTTGTTTAATGAATGATCCTATTAGTAGTCCAGGATAACCAAATCCAAACATTAAAAATCTTGAGGCAGACCTCCAAAGAGCTGTGATATGAGCACTAAGTGTGTATGTTTGTTCATATGTGCGTTTATATATAAGAATATGAACTTGTGTGTTTGTGCTTCAAAAATTTAGTCGTATTGGGTTATTTTGGTGGGCCTTTTGATTTTGAACTTTTCTGTCTAGTTTTATTGTATTGGTGTGACAGGGTTATCAGCTTTTGTGGGGCTGCCTGATGTTGTGAGGCTTCCAAAATTATAATTAACACTGTGCCTGAGGATCATTGCAACAGAATTGACATCTGCCTGTCCTCAATCCTGATGCCTGTTCTGAGAGAGGACTAAAGCTTCTCTTATTACAGTCAAATTATGTAGTTCCCACATCGATTCCATCTCTAGATCCACAAGTTCTTACGCTCCAATTTTATTAATCTATCTCAGCATTGCCTCTTCTAGTTTCATCATTGTTTTTCTTTCAGGCCTTGGGTATCTCCAGTTTCTTGATGGGTGTTAAAGAAGTGGTTAGGAACCCCAGCTTGTCTGTAGTGCCTGATGTTAGAGAGGGCAGTAGAGAAGACTTTTTTTTTTTTTTTTTTTTTTTTCCCAATAAGAACCAGATAAAGGAGGGAAGAGAACCTGAAAGTGCTGTGTCTCTTTCTGCTGTCTTGGGCATTTTCTGTGGTCCCTGAGAGTTTGGTGGGGAGAGGAGAACTACATTAACTTTGTCCATCAGGCTTGTCTCTTCGCTTGACTTGTCATAAAGAAATTTCCTTCTGTTTGATAGGTTCAGAACTTTTCTACTTATTGCTAGGTTAGCTTGTCTCAGCCTGCCTGAAATGCACTGGAATTCTTGTGAAGTTGTAGAATTTTGGAGACTTTATACAGCACAAGATCTGCTTGCTTCCCATGGGCTTTGTATTAGTGTCCCCCAACACTTCTCTGTTGTATAGGGAATGGAAAACCTGCCAAAACAGAGATGCTGCTTGGAAGCTTAAGATCTGTTTGTGAAACATTTTGGTGATTATGACATTTGTGTGCATACTAACTAGGGAAACCAAACCTCTATGTTAGAGATAATAGCTGATAAATGGCAGACAGTTTTAATCACTGTTTTATTTTCTGGAGGAAGTACAGCTATCATTCTAAGAACAGAATCACTTCATTTTTTGGATAAACAAAAGAGATAACCAAAATAAAGATCATTAGGTGGCCCAGGTGTCATGTTAGATTTGTCCATTTAGTTTATTCCAGATATGCACTGCAGGGGCATAATGGAGTGCATTTAAGAAGCAAGTATTGTCACAAGACTGACCACAGTAGAGTTTCAAGGATTCAAGAGATGCTATAATATGAAATTGGATAAAAAGCTCAGTGGTTACACATATGGAATAAAAAGTGATTGTAAGAAGAGCTATTTCAATTTAGGTAAAGTATTAAATGGGGTCCCCGGGGATCAATACTTGAATTTGTACTGTTTCTAATCTATAAAAATGCCTTAGGTTAAAAAAAAAAAAAAAAACAACAACAAAAAAAAAACCTGCAAACTTATACAATTTGCTGGTAATATAAACATGGGAGAAGGTGGAATACAGAGCAGTCAATGAGCAAATGTATCTTTGAACTAGGTCAGCATATAGCAAACAGACTTTGTTAAAGAATATATAGCCAAGCAGATGGGATCTCAGAACTGGATAAATCGACAGGAATAGATCTGTACTTGGTTAAGAAAAATTTAGAACGGAACACAAATGATTTGTGCTAGAAGGCAAGAAGGATCGGTCCTGCAGGCAGCCTGAAATGCTGGAGTTTCTGACTCTAAAAAGTATAGACCCAAAGTAATATTTCATCTCCAACAAAGGAAAGCAGAAAAACTTGCAAACTCTAGTCACTCTTGGAAAAAGAACTTCAGAATTAATTTAAACAAACCTGATCCATCTTACTCTGCACCCTGGAGAAAGCTAAGGAAGTTTGAGATGAGTGCTGGCAAAATCTACTGCAGATCAATTTAGAGCCTACAGTGATCTAGCCCATAAACCTGAGCCAGCATCAGCCATATTCTGCAATTCCTTCCAGCAAACTCCGCTAAGAACACCCAAAAGAAACAAAAAGAAGTGTCAGAATTTTTATTCAAACATTTAAAAGTGATAAGTAAATCACTTTTCCCTATGGATTATTCACTATTCCTCAGTTTGCTTATGTGCTCTGCTAAGTTAATGCCTTTCCTATTTGTTACTTTTGTTATATGGGATTTATCTTTTTGTCATTTCGCTTTGCCTTCGTCATGGCTCTATTAGATTGCCCAGAGTTTCCAGTCCTAAACTTACATTATTTTTCACCAATTTGAAAGATAATCTAACTAAACGTAAGTACCATTTATGTATTTTCAAGCATTTCTGTTTAGAGTCAATACCCAGTTATATCTGAAATTCACAAATTTGAAATTTTTGTGGTTTGTTTTTGTTGTTTTTATTTTATATGGATACGAGCTTCATTTCTCACACATTACTTTATGAGGACAACCTCTCATATCATACATGAAAAATGTTTGAAATACGTTGTATTCCTTTCCTTCTACCAGTGTTTCTTGTTTGGCAGGTAATAAATTTGCTCTCTTTTAACATACTTCCTCCTTGCTATGTAACTTAGCTATTCATAAAATATGATATCTATCTCTTTTATTCTTTTTATTTCTAAAGCAGTATCCGTGTGTGTATTCACTATTACCTGTATCTCCCTGTTATGCCCAGAAGAGCATGCCTCTTGGGCTCCTCCTTTGGGTTCTGTCACAAGTAAAGAACAAAATATCTCCAGGTGATAGAATTAGCTATATTTTCTTTTCTGGAGTGAACTTTGTCCCCAGAAGACTGATTCAGACTCTAATCTTTTTGGCCTACCTGCATGATGTGATTGAATATAGGATGAGTTTTTAGCATCTTTTTCCTTGGTGTTACTGCAGTTTTTCTCACCCATGTGCTTAGTACTTAGTTCCATCCTCAGAACTAACAGTCGTTCCTTTAAGTTGCATTTTTTTACCCATTTTCATTGTATTACCTGCTCCTAACTATTAATTGGTGCATGGGCTGTTGACATACGAGGAGGGAATGTCCTGCTTGATTAAAATCAGGTTACAGACTATTCATCTGTATTAGAGCAGTGAGCAGGCAGAGGTGATGCTGTTTTCTTGTCAGCAGCCCATGTTGCTGGAACTATTACAAAGGAATAAAATCCATTTCATTTCTTCTTTCCATTGTTTCAGCTTATGTTCATTGTCATAGCCAGTGCTAACTTTGGAACACCCCCAAACCTTTCCATGGTACCTTTCTACTGTTGTGTATACTTAATGCTGACTTCAGTGCCAAAGAATCACTTACCTTTCATAATCCCATAATCTTTGTTACGTATTGGACAACTATGCTGTGTTGTAAGTTCTAATTGCATAGTTCAGGGTTAATTCTGGCTTTTCCAGTGAACACTTGTTTTTTCTTCCAGATCTCAATTAGAATCTTATCTCATATCTGGTCCTAGTTAGACTTGCAAAATTGGCTTAGATTGACCGCAACCCCCTCTGTAATTCCACATTCTTCTGTGCCATGATTAAAAGCACATACTTCATGTGTTTCATTTTTACAAGGAATGCAGTGCTCCTAGAGTTTCTGTTACGGTTTCATAGTTGGACTTCTGTGTCTAAGATATCTCAAAACTATTAAACACTTGTACTCTGAATCAGCCAATGCTACATGAAAAATCAGACCACCTTCCATGTGTCTTGTTTTTTGGCACCTCTTGTTTGCACGTGCATATGAAGCACCATGGGAACTTCCTTAATTTTTTCCCTTTTTTGGATATTCCCAGCTCTCATCATGCTTTTAGTAACTTCATTTGTCCAGCCTGTGCGTAGTTCAAAAACCAAAAATGTCATTACTGCATCCTGAAATCTGAATCAAGTTTCTGGGCATGGTGCAAGGCATTACAGCAGTTTAAGCAGAGGTAGCTGCAAGCTACCACCTTCCGAGAGATCCTGTGCTTGTCCCTGATGCTGCAGTCCTGCAACCATCCTACTGTATCACCACCATAGGTATGCAATCACCCAGACCTGAAACAAGGTCCTGTAACTAAGTTAATATCTTCCTGTTAGATGAGTGAGATTGCCTATTTGACTGAACAGGCAGAAGGAAGATGTGGGAACGTCCATCTGTTGAGGAATGGGGAAGATGCAAGTGCACCTTTCTGCACCAGCTTGCTACTAAAATCACAGCCATGGGCCTGCATCACCCTGTGTCTTAGTTACAGCTGCTGCTGTGTTCCACAGCTAGAGATGGAAGGTACAAAATATTTCCTCACCGGCTGCTGTTTGCCTGTGCCTCCCACCACAACATCACCTCTTCGTTAGGTGAATCTGAACTGTTGCAAGCATAAGTATGGTTAATACTGGCAAATGCCTAAGAAGCATTATTTTTCTTGCTTTTGAGCTTTTTTCTTCTTTCCTTTTTTAAACTCTGGACTATATTTTTGTACTGCTATATAACAAAGTAGAAAAATTACCTCCACACGGATAGTAGGGCAAACCACTATTACTTGAATGTATTACAGGTTGGAGTAACTTATTTGATAGGGCATAATTAAAAGTAAGAGACTCTTAGAAAAACAAAATCTTTCTTTTTTTCTTTTCACTGATTCTGATAGCAGAGCTGGAGATGTACATGATCCAATGCTGAAGTGATATTTATTTTTCAATAAAGAAAAACAAATGAAAAACAAAAACAAAAATAAAAACAAACAAACAAACAAACAAACAAACTCTTTTCTTTCCATCACTTAAATTTCTACTGAAACATTGCTGAATTTACCTACATAAGGCACAGGCTAAAGAATTCTACTGCTTCTCAATATGCTTCCCAGTTTTAAACCCCAGCTTTTTACTGTTCTCTTCATTAAATGAAATGCAAGTCATATTAAAAACAAGAGTTAACCTGGTGTGTTTAGGCAGACATTTGAATGGAGGCAGGGAAAAATAAAACAAATAATGATTTTTTTTTCTAAACTAATTTTAAAATCTTCTATGAAATGTACCCCTTTCAGGGTTCTTTTCCCAAATTAGTTGATACGCGGTGCCTGATGGGAGGAGCTGTGCAGTTGCTGTTTCAGCTGGGGAAAGCAGCATTTCTCATGAGACTCCTTTGAACACAGCACCCCATCTGCTTCATAATGTCACTGCCTGTTTCTAGGGCCACATGTGAGACACAGCTGGTTGGAGGTCTAAGTGGTAGAGTCTGGTGTAGGGGGTCCTGGAGCTGGAGAGAAAAGCTTCTGTATCGAACTGTGAATGCCATTATGGCTGGGCACAACAAGAGGGGATTCTCACTGATCCCAGATGAGTGGGATTCTGGAACAGCCTCCCAGCAGGACTAGAGGGACAAGAAACCTAACTGGTTTCAGCATCAGCTTTTATAAACTTATGAAATTGATTATATACTGTTATTAGTTAGTAGCAGGGGATAGGACTCTGTGATTGAAGATTTTATTACCAGATTTAAACTTTAAAGCAAATATATATATATATATTTTTTTTTTTTCTCAATTGGAATATGCAGATGGAATGGGAATGAAAAGAATTCAAACCCAGAAACCTTCAGTACATCTGAATAGGTTTAACAGAGGCTTAACAGAAGGTTAATTCCAGAACATAATAAATGCTTTTTTTTCTGCAGTACTGCTGGATACATCAGTAACTGCTGCAGAGCACTCATATGCTGTCATCTTATATCTGTCACATCTGCCTGGGAACTGGAAGTGTAATCTGCAGCCCACCAGGTTACCTGGCCACCTTCTTTTTACCAGCAACCTGTGCTGCCATAATGGTAGACTCATGGCAAATGGGGCACCGTCCTGCCCATTGCAAATCTGAGGGAAATGTAAAATAAACAATACTGTATATAGAAGAAGAAACTCCATGGTAAACAGTCGGTTCTCATGTTTAATTAAAAAGATTGAGATTTATGTAAGGCTGCTACAGAATTTTTAGTTCCTGCACTAGAATTCCATAAAATATCAGGCAACTGAGATAGAAATGGTGTTTTATTGGTACAGGTTTTAGGCCTTGGTTGTTAAATGTGGATTTTCTCCAGTGAAAAAACAGAGAAAGTCCTGTACTGGTTTTGTCCTTTAGTGGGAAAATTTACAAGTAAACCTCAAAGCATTGACAAAAAGGAGAGGAAGGGAAGAAGTGAAACTCAATAGATAAAATTTTGGTCCACGTTGAATTTAGAACTTGATTAGAAATAGCCAAATGCTTATTCATAATTAAATATATAGTAAAAATATTCTGAAATATGTGTATTAAAACTTAGAGTTACTTTAAACCAATTTTAAGCAATGTTTCAATTTGACCAAACACAGTCTAATCTTTCTTTTAAAAAATACTGCTTTACCATGAGCATCTCTCAGAACAATCCTTTATATTAAATGCAGAAAGCTTCTAAAAGACTCTGATAGCAAGACTGTGAAGTGCAAGTTTACATGCAGTGTTGAGGATATTCATTAAAATTGTAATTAGACTCACGATTAAATTCAGTTGCAGTAGAAACTTTGTGTGTAAGTGTTGCTACAGGAAGAAACCTCTAGTCTGAAAATTAGTTCAGCAGTCTGAGCTATTTTAATTATGCAGAGTTGATTATCATTGGAGAAAGAAACCTTTATTACCACACCAGAATGCTGATTCCCTTCCCCCCCACCACACTGCCTGTTTTTCTGGGCTACAGTGTGGTATGTTTTGATAGCCTAATGATGTTCTGTGTAAATAATAGGAAAGTTAATCTGAGTAAGTTCAGTATCCTAATATTAGCATTTTATTAACTGACCATTCAAATGGTCATTTAATGTAGCACCCATCTTGCTTATCATGTTACAGCGGTAGCTTCTAGTTACCTACAGAATCTTGGATTTGTGGAGAGATGTTTTTTTAATCTGCAGAATTGTACAAAGCTGCATTCCAAGGAAACATCTTGTTTCCATTTTTGCAAACCTAAAGCTAGTGACAGAGATGCTGATGGATGGCTCTAACTGTCTCAAATGTCACAAATATACCTAAATTTGGCAAATCTGAGTATAGCAGAAGGGAATGTCCCTCCCCCCCTTCATTTCTAATTTGATTATCAAGAGAGTCCCCTATCTTAGCAGCAGACTTTATACATCAGTTTAGAAGAGCTTGATTCCCTGAAATGGAACCCGACTCTATTTCAAGTCAAAAAGCAGAGTGCAGCACTGCTCCTTGCCAGCCCCTTCGTGCAACTGTCCTATGATGGTGTGGAGGTGAGGAGAAGCTGTGCAGAGATTTTGGGGCATGGTGATCCAAGTGCAGCACTCTGCCTTGTTCCCTGGGTGACTTGCTTAGGCTGTGATGGCGGAGAAGGGATGTAATTGTTGCTCTTGTCTGGGAGGGTTCATCTGGCCACCCCTTAATTTTCATCTGCTGCTCTGGAATTTAATTTCCAAGCTTCACACATGGAGTAGTAGTGTAGTAGTTTAGGTTTTCCTTTTTTCCTTTTATTTTATTTTAATTCTTATTTTTATTTTTTTTTTTTTTTAGATGTGAGATTTAACAGTACCTTTGGGATTCATTTGTTTCTGATTTTTTCTTTCCAACATCTGCTGCCCTTCAGATGTATGTACCTCTCCCAAATGTGCCAACTTTCTCTAAGTTGGTCCTTCTCTGTATGTGTATCTGTGATTCTTGGAGATGTCTAAATATTGAAATATAAGCCCTGTAAGGTATGAACTATTGCTTTTATTTGTCATAGAGAAATGGATATGTCAAAATAAATTGACAAATTTAGCTAGATATACAAATTTATAACCCAACCACCTACTTAGGTACTCTGATATGATAAATTATGCTTCCCCCTATCTCTATATTTTTGTGTTTAAATAAATATATTCTTATTTAAAAATCATAACATTAAGGAGGACTTGGATTAATATATCCAAGTGGGCTAATTTGTTTGGAAAGGCAGGGTCAGACCAAAGGAAGAATAGGCAGTTCATGGAATGGTGTGAGAGGTTTGTTATGTAATGCAGTGCAAACCTGCAGATATCCTTCACCCACCTGCTATTGTTACTGTTGCTAAAAATAGAGAAAATCCTCTGCTAAGACTTCAGAGCAGAGAGTTCACACTGTTGTCACCTCTCACCCAACTATCATGAAAACGGAATATACCACTTTTTTTTTTTTTTTTTTTTTTTTTTTTTTCATAGAATGAACTATTCTTTATTCCTCCCCTAGAATGTAAGCCTTTTTGGACGTACAAATTGAACATTAATCCCTGAATTCTATAGGTATTGCAGCATGGCTAGTTTTGTAATTACAATTGTTTTCAATAGTGCAACTGTAATAGATGCCATCTGCCTATGACTGATGGTCCCAGCCTACTGTTATGGATGATCCTTCTCTGCATGTTGTCCTTTAGGGTGTCCTTTAGACCTACAACTCCAAAGGCATTCAGAGGTTATATTTCTTCTTGCAAATTTGGGCAAGTGTAAGCAACTAGAACAGGAAAACATGGTTCTTAATCTTTGCTTGCAGTTTTTTGCGGGGTGTGTTGTACTTGATTAAGACAGAAACATAGGTCTACCTGTTGGATATTCCATAAAATCCCCTAGTGTCCCTTTACTGGCAGTGGACTCTGAGGGGTGGGCTGGGGGACTGTAAGAGGAAGGGAGAAGGCAGTAGCAGTGCAAATCTCATTCTTGACCTTGAAGTGTTTTCTGAAAGGTTTTCAGACCTGTGATCGCACTTGAAATTATTTCTACAGACGTTGTAGTAGGTTTTTTTGTTTGTTTGTTTGTTTTGTGGAACCTACTTGAGTAGGTTTTACTTTTATACAGTACAAAGCATATGGTACTGGTGTGGTTTTTTAATTGATTTACAGAATACATTTTTTCTTCCATGTTATTTTCTATCTTGCTGTCAGTATTAGAGTAGTCAGTGATAATCATGTATTTGCTGTGCTTCTGCTGGCTGCCAGTTGTTACTATTATATCTTTTTATTACAATGGAAGCTCTTAGTCATATGTCATCTCCTCAAGGTGTTTTTTCGAATACATAAGTTTTTTCCTTTATTCTAGCAAATAAAGAATCCTCTGTGTTTTTAATAATGTATATATCTTTCTCCATTGAAATATTCAATGCAGCAAAAATATGATTTTAAGAAATATTACTATGGTATGATAAATATGAACTTTACCGGGTTTGACAGTAACACAAGTGAAGATGTTCTTTAGTCTGTCTCTTTGTCTTCTTAAATAGCTCTCTGCAGATCATGGAGGATAGATTGACATGAAAGTAATTTAAATAGCCATTTGTATTACTGATTTAAAACATGAAGCAGGAAAACTTGTTTTAAGTAACAGACTTTTAAGAGGCTTTTTTTCCTACCATTTCTCTGATGCCTTCTAAAAGAAGAGTTAGTTTTTAACTGAAGATGGCCAATGAAAATTGAAGCTGCCATTAAGTGTTGATTTGTTGCAAAATACTGCCTTTACAATAGAAAAGACTCTTACTGGTTAGATATACTCATGTTATTTAAGGTATTCCTAAATAAAGAAGCATATACTTATGTTATCTGACGGAATTTCAAACATCGAATGCTTTATTATTCTAGTGATTTATGTTTTGAACACCTTTGGACGTGATTGGAAATTATTTAATAGATATAGCATAGTACCAAAATTTAAAAAGATCATGTAATTTGAACTTTCTGAACATTTAAATAAATATGTTGATCAAAATATGTTTTACATGTAAGATATGATTATTTAAATAAACAAGTGTTTTCTGCAACTAAGGAACTGATGTAGTAACTTCTAATGCCTGAGTTTGCCAGGATTTTAGAATAAATAGATTTCATTCACTAATTTTGAGTTTTAGCCCTGAGCTTCGAGAGGGAAAATAAGTTTATATTTTTTTTCAGGTTACAGGTGGTTGCTTTATTTTTCATTGTCAAATCACTGAATTCACTGGCTAAATAAGTAGAGAAAATATCCCCTCTCCCCTGGTCTTCCCAGACTACTGTCATAAATTCTGATTGAAACACAAACTGTAGTATTGAAGTTTAAATGGGACACTTAACCCTGCCTTGGGCCTTTCACATAAATTGTCATAACTTCAATTATTATTTTAAATAAGTTTATTTTTCTGAATGAAAACATTTATTTAATTTCAAAATATGATTTTCACATAAACTGCTTAAACATCCCCTAATTACTTCTATTAATTTCTTTTAATATTTGTTATCCCTATATAGAGGAGGATGGTATTTACTGGAGCTAATGGTAAATTAACACAAACATCCAGTAGAAATATCATATTAGAAATGTTCCTACCCACCTCTTAACTCCAGCAGGCAGAAATCAACCACAATCTGTGCAACAGACATCTTTTGAATTCTGTCATTTTGCCTGGATTGTGTTTCTTTCTGTCAGGAAGCTAAGGGACATGCACTTGAACTGAAGAGGATAGGAAATTAAAAATAGGCACATATAGCCTTCATCCTCTAAAGTGTGCTCTGAGTTGGATAGTTTTTGGTCCCCACCTGTATCAAGAGGATGCAGAACATTTTAGCACACACAAAATTAACCCAAGTCCTTGGCTTTCAGCTTGTAGATATAGTGGAATAAGTACATATAGTTTTAACAAATATAAATTATATGTTTTTTTTTTTTTTTTTTTTTTTTTGCTTAAAGGGTCTTCTATCTTGAGTCCATAATGATTAAGTGAAAACATAGCTTGAACCATCTTTTGGCAACAGTTCTTTAATGATGCGTCATGCAACAACATCCAGCAATGAGGAAATGTGAAGGGAACAGGATTTGTTGTTAACAGGCTGAAACTCACTTCCTCATCAAATTTGTGATGTATGACTACTGGGAACCATTGTGCTATCAGTGAGGAACTCTCACTCAACTTTTTAAAAAAAAGTTTTAAAAAAAAAAAAACAGGTGGTAAAAGTTCGTTTTTCTGGTTGAGCATCTTTTCATTGCTGAACAGAAAAATCATGAGTAGGTGTTATAGAAGGAGGTAAAAAGGCATCTAGGATTAAGGCCTCAAAGCTGTTTGACAGTATATATTAAAAGATCCCTTTGCCTTTTTAATTTTTGATTTTCCTTTCAAGTTTCTCTGGGTATCTCGGTGGAATTGGAGGAAAAATTATTAACACAATACTACAGCTTGCAGTTGCAAGGGAACTGTATTTGCGCACTAGGCAGGTAAGCTAAAATTGGCTTAAGGGAGTAGGAAACATTTTTGGTGTGTGTTTTAAGTGCTTGAGAGTGAAGATGTCTGAAAAACACTGGGGGAAATAATGAAGCAGACGAACTTGTCTGAATATTTATTTTTTCCTCAGCCGTGTTTATATACTAGCTGGTCCATGTATTTATTTATTTTAAAACTACCTCATAACTGCATACGCAAAATAATCTCGTGGGTTGCTTCCCTTGCAGTTTTTCCCTTATGGGCAGAATTTTACTTCTTTTCCTCATGTTATGAAGTGTGCAGTCTGCCATGAAACCTATGTAATTTTGTTTTCCTAGACCAAGAGCTAGTTCAGAGGTGGCAGTGTAGAATTTTAACTCTCTGTGTACAGTATAACAGCACATTGCTATGAAGGAATGATTTAGGAAAGGGGAGGGCTGAGGATTTGCCTGCTCTCAGGATCTCCTGTATGGAGAAGAGCAGAGATTTCATGGGAGGGAGCAGAGGAGAGGAGGGCTCTTTTCTGCTCTCCTTGCTGACTAACTGCATGCCAGGCTCACCATGGACAAGGCAGGGAGGTTCTGTGCAAAGGATTAGAGATAACCTATCAAATGTATTTCAGGAAGATTTTAAGCTGCTAGTGTAGACAAGACAGTGGTATAATTTTTGTGTGTTAGGTGAGAAGGACAAGTACTAGAAGCAAACAATATCTTGTCCTTCTTAGTTTAGGGTTGTCTGGACTTCAGCTCATACTTAGTAGTGGGACCTGCAGTCCCTCTACCTGCCCAGCCCCTGCCCTAATGTTATGACTAGCATCTGCAGATCACGAAGATTAAATTTAAAGTGGTACTAGACATGGTATTGCCTGTCTGATTCTTTTCAGTTTAAGAGGAGGAGACTGAGACTCCGTAAATGATGGCAGAAGAAGAGCCTGATTCTCTAAACCAATGTCTCTCAGTATCTCCTGAGAGACTCACATGCCAATTCAGCTGCCTCATCTGACACTCCTTTTCCTTGCTTCAATTACTTACTACTATTATTTCATGTGCCAGTGTTACTATCTGCATTGACAACCCTGCATTTACTACTTATTTACGTGAGAAACACCAGTTGTCTCTCAAGTGTCCCATAATACTTCATACTCTACCTCAGTTCCTGATGGAAACGTTACCTAAAGGAAGAAAAAAAGGGGTGTGGACAGACAAGTTGTGTGACATTACAATTATAGTTCCTGTAAAAATTGTTCTCACTAAAGAAAAAATGCAAAAAAGTTAGTCTGGAGCAAATAGGCTCTCCCTGACACTTATTGGAATGCTTAACTTTCTGTAAATATTATTTGACATTTCTTCATCTATGTTGAAGTAGGAGTGACAACTTGATCGATAGATGGAAGGGCCTCATGGCTTTCTGCCTGTCTTTGGTTCTCCTATATTTGCATCACAAGTGCTCGCCCTCTGAGGCAAGCTCTCAGACAAATCAGATGAAGAAATGACTGTGGATCTGTGAGCTCATGTGAATATTCTTTTTGTATGTATGTATAAATGGAAGCTTGTGGGAAAAGGTGGTGTTAGAAAGGGAAATAACATTTACTGCTTGCGAATCCTGTGTGGAGGGCAAAATGTACCTTGTTCTTCAGGAGCTGTTTGTGAAACAAAATTTGTTCCTTTTTAAATTCAAATGTAGAAAACGAAGTCTTCTTGCTACCAAGAACTTCCCCTGCACACCTCCTACTTCTTTACCAGGTCTACAAATATGCGGGCAACTCTTTTGACTAAGAACTTAATGATTCATGTGCTTTCTGGATGGGTGACCAAAAGGATTTCTTCAGTGATAAACAATAGTTTTGGAGCTACCCCAGGTATCATTGCAAGGGTTTCTCTGTGCTCTGTAAACCCAAATTAATAGAAGAAAGTAGAACAGCATTTGTAGACAATCAGTATAACGTAATGAACCTTTTAAAGTTTTATTTCCTCTTTCCCTATAATTCAGGTAGTTTCAGAGGACTTGAAAGAATCAAGAGTGTTTTTTTGACTGCTTTCATACTCAAAGTGTCACAAAACAGTTTTGGAAGAAGAAAAGAAAAATAAGCAAGAAAAGACTGAGTTTTAGCATTGTAATAGGAGATACAGTCGAAATCCTATGTTTGTTGATTGATATTATTGTGTTAGGCAGCTCAACTTTCCACCTTTTCAAGAAAACAATTTTCAGAAGAAATAAATATGACAATGTAAGACTTTTTAAAAGCTAGAATTTGTCTACTGCCCATTCAGAAGATTGCTTAAAAAGAATCCACCAGTTTGATTAGAGGCATTGTTACCACATAGTCTATGACCTTTGTCAACTTTTGAAAAGAGGATTTAATAGAATACTGTCATATTAACTAACCCCTTAAACGCACTATTCCTTTCAAAACAACATACACTCGCCCAGGTTCTCTGAATTTATGCAACTATGGAGAAAAAGCCAAAATGGAAACATAATTATAAGCAGTGTAAGGAGCAACAGTTCACTGAACCGTGCTACCACTACTGGAATTAACACCTGAACCTTTCTCTCACTGGCAATCCCCAGGATTCTGTTAGCTCAGAATCATCGATTGCACTACCTCTTGCAAGCACAGAAATCAGACTGAGAAGCAGGACTGCCTCAGAAAGAGGAGCTGTTTTATACAGACAGATTCCAGGAAGTAGCCCAACAGCCTCTGACATGATGGACTTTGCAAATGTCCTTCTCAGTAAGTGGTTTCATATTGATGTTGGGCCATTGTAAAAGGTGCATAATTGTTGCAGTTGTGCTGAAGAGAAAGGTGCACTTCAAATTCCTTTTTTTTTTTTTTTTTTTTTAATGTTTCACTTTGGGGATGCTGTTGAACTATAATGTAAAGTATTTGAAAAGGAGGAAGGAGTGAATTGCAAGAGTGTATGTGTCTAAAATATATTTTCATTGCCTGAGTCCTTTCCAAAGTGCTTTTGAAGATGCTTCTCAGCATGCTCAACAAAAAACATACCTCATTAGTAGTCACTAGATGAAGCTGCACTTTCTAGTAAATGGGCTAGCTGGGCAAAAGCATTTCATGCCAGAGACCGTTTCAATAAACTTTAGTAGAACAACATAGTGAAGGAGCATGACTAGGCCAGGAAATTTCTGTATTGCTAAAACATGAGAGAAACATTACAGACAATTGCTCTGTACTTCACTGAACAAGATACAGTTTTACTTTAGCTGAATTCCTGAGTGAAAGTTGCTGGACTTTCTACTGAATAGGGCAAAGCTGTGTTGAGCCATTCAGCTTTTACATATTCTATTAATTCATTATATATCAATAGGAATAGCACTGAGAGTTACAGTAAAGTCCTCCAAGTCTGAGGTATGGGAAGGGTGCACAGAATTTGTGTATTTTATCAGCTTTCTGAGACAGATGGTGTTCATTTTGGTGATTCCTTAATGCAAGGGGAAAAATTATAATAATAAAGAGGACTCCAAAAGCATAGTTAATAGAAAAGAGCTCCCATGAAGTTGTTATTTGTTAGCTATTGCAGAAAATGAAAATCAATGTAGACTTCTGCTTGCATCTCTTATACTTCTGAATTCTCCTGTAATACCAATGGACTTGGGGCAACAAGGGTCAGCCAGGAGAAATTAGACATGTTCCTGGGCTTCAGCAGCCTTGAGTCATCAGTTCTAGCAGTGAACAAGTGTTAAAAGGAGTGCATACATTACCCTTCACTTTGCATATTGTGGACAGCTCTCAGAGACTGTTAGTTACATTAGACCAAACTGTTGCCATCAGAATAAGAGTGATTACAATACAGTTAACCAGTAAATACCTAGAAAACATGATGGAAGGCGCCAGACCTGAACATTTAACGTTACTACACTGGTTTTAGAATTTACACAAACCTTTAAAGATTATTCATGAGGGAAAACTCCTCCTCAAAAGACCCTTTTTGCATTAAACATGCTAGTAATGTCTCTGACCTTGTTTCTGAACAGATGAGAGAACCTGGGATTTGGTAACACTTTTGTTTTGCAGCAAATATCCAAATAGCACCAAATGAATTAGCAATATTTCATGCAATTTATGTGCTCTTGTCTTGCACCTTGATACCATGTGTCTGTGCTCCCATGCAGCTGTTCTTCAGCTCTTCCATGTCCTGGATGGAGCATGAATCTTTGACTGCTGGAGGCTGCTGTTCAGTCGGTGGCATTGGCAATGGGAGCTGTTCTTTCCATTATGTTCCTCCTGAGCCACTGCTTAGTTTCATGAAATAATATTTGTTTGTAAGCTACATGAAATGTTCAATGGATAATTATCACTGAAAATGTGAGCTAAGATTTTTTTTTTATACTGCCAGGAGGAAACAACTTTGTGGTGTTTAATTTCCTTTCTTTTTGACCACCTAAAAGTGGGCTGTTCTGAAAGTGGTTCCTGTAGAAGTTAGGATCACCACTCTTTCAGTTACAGCAACTTCCCTGGATTTAGCAAATACTAGAAGCTAGCACTAGTTAGCAAAAAGTGCTTTTCCAGACAGATCCCTTTGGCTGTCACACAACTCTTTCATCACAACTTACCAAGGGACCTTAAGGAAGAAATTCTTTCTCTGGGGAAAATTCTTCCATGGCTTTTATGTCACTCCATTCTGATTATGCCTATATGGACATCACCTGTAGAAATTTTTCACTTCAAGATGTCTTTGTCTTATATATGATTAAAAATTCGACTATTATAATCCCAGTGGGAAAAAAAAAAAAAAAAAAAAAAAAAAAAAAAAGCAGGAACAATAATGATGTCCTGTTTTCAGCATTATTGCCTCAAAACAAAACTACAAGACTAGAGTAAACCGTAGGTCTTAAATACCAACTTGTTGTTTGCCTCACTCTGAAAAAGTAGAAATATCACAGGTTGATTTTTAGGTCTTACTTAAATTTCAAGGATTAGTAGATAAGAACTCTTTCATTGTAAACTGGCCATGAATAACCTATTGCTCTATTTTCTGACAGTAACTACATTTTAAAAATCATGCTAGAGACACTTTTGGAGCTGATTTTTTCAGCCTGTTCTGTGGAGAACTCACCTTGATTAGTTCATTACTTGAAAGTTCTCCAAATATATGAATTTATCAGAGAAACAATTCAGAAGTGATTTTGACCCCTAGTTTTAATTAAGTTACAATACAAAGAAATAGTTTGACCAGCATCTCATAATGCCACTTAGATAAATGAAAAATATTTTTTTTCACCTAAAATATTCCAGTTACATGAACTAAAAATTCTGGGATAAGATAACAGTACAGAATACTTCTGTAAGTAACTTTGATATTGGTACAAATAAACCTGACTTGCTTTATAAAAAGTACAGGGAATATCACACACTGTTAACAGTATATACAGCTTTCCAGAAAATAGCTAAAATGTTTGCACATACAGAATTGTCAGAATGGAACCTCTATTGTTGGTCAATATTCCATGCCACTAATATCTTGTCCCCATAATGCTTGCATTATTTCTAAAGGATTGGTAAACACACTGTAGCTGTAACTTAATTAATATTCATAGAAAATAATTGTCAAGGGAATATGTTGATCTTGCAATCTGAATGAAAGATAAAGTAGGTTTCTGATGAAATTTTTCAAATGCAAAGTGCATGCTTCTTTTTTCTCTTCTTAAATTAAAAAAAAAAAAAAGGAAAAAAAAAAAAAAAGCTGAGAAAGATTCTGTCATACCGATAGTACTACCAGCTGTCTAGACGTATAAGCAATGTGAGGTGATGCTGAGATGGAGCACTTTCCATTCTTCCTGCAGTTAGACTTTCTTATTGAGGAAAATGTATAATCTCTGGTTAAGTATTTACATCATGAAATAAAAAAGATTTTTTTTTTTTTTTTGAGGGGGGGACATACTGTTGTTATCATTGTAACTTTTTTTTCTTGCATAATCTTTATGATAAATAAAAATAAAACAACAGAAGCTAAAGGAAGGTTTTTGTGGCATTGTGTTACTATGTCTGTAAAACCTTTTTCTCTCTCTTTTCTTTCTCTCTAGAATGTTAAATAGAAGCCCTAGCTTGGGAATCGATAGTTCAATTAGATTATATGGTAGGTTTTTGGATGACTGTTAGCATAGCCAGGAGATTACTTTCCTTGGATATCAGGAGGAAGCTGCTCTGGAATGGAAGCCTGTAACTGCACCTACAACTAGCCTGCACTGGGACAAAATTGCAGCAAGAAAAAGCCATAAACTTGTGGTTTTATATTATGCTTACTGGATGCCCAGGGACTAAAACATAATTAGCTATCCCACATCCAGAAGGAAACAGAAACCATTTGCAATACATACAAACAGTGAGAGGAAGTATTAGGCCCAGGTCCCAAAAAGTATGTACTTAACTTTAAGTATGCAAATTGTTGCACTGGAGTCAACAATATCGTCTAAGTGCTTTAGTGTATTGGAACATTAGTGCCATAAACTGACACTGCACAGACATTACGGGACAGTTGACTAGAAGACTTAATTTTGAAAATAACAAAAATTATGTTACATGTTGGGGTAAAATTCAAACTGTAATTTGTTTTTTAAAACCTTTAACAAATATAGATGTATGCAAATAGCCCTGCCTAATAGTGTCACAAATAGCATGGCTAAGAGAGAGAATGCACTATTGACCTCCTAAAATAAATGTTTGTAAATTCTCTTTTCCAAAAAAAATCAAGCAGAATGTCTGTTGTTCTCTAACATCAACATCCATGTGTATTGCACAAAGCCATTTTGAGTATTTGTTGGATATCTAACACTGAAATGTTTTAACGTGGACTTATTTTATGGCTATGAGATCTTTCATATAAAATGCACTAGATTAAATAGGCTTCAGTTTGTACTTTCCCCCCCTCATCACCCACAGGCAAATATATTTCATTTTGGGAAGCTTCATTTTTTTCTAAGGACTATTCCTATAAAAATGTTGCATGGACTACAGTAGAGATAAGCATCTATTTCTCTGTGTTAAATAGCTGCGTGCCATTTCTAAAGCAAATGGTGGTCTTCTGGTAAATTCATACAATAAGAAATAAACCTCAATTGTTCATTTAAAGAGGGCTAAACATTTCCATAAAGATGCTTATTCTGGAAGCAACCTTTTACTATTATACAAGATCTATCTGCTCAGTAGTATAGTAGCATTACAGGCATCCTTTGTGAAGCTCAGGCATTGCTCATTATCATAATATTTCCGGATGAGAGGTTTGAAAAGGTTAGTCTTTATTCTTAGAGTAACCAATTTAGAGAAGCTGTAACGAATCACAATTAGAAAAATCACAGATTTTATATTGATCAAACTCAAATTGCTCACTCAAAGAATTAATTAGAAGGGAACGAGAGCAGCAAAAGGTGTTGGGGAATTCTGAAGTACAGAGTGCACAAGAGAGCACTGACATCCTAAGGAAACCTGGCTGCTTGTCTTGGTAGTTTTTCTTTTCTCTCTCTTTTTTTTTTTTTTTTTTCTTTTTTTTTCCTGTTTGTTTGTTTCCATGTGTCTGGAAACTTAAGCTCTTTGTAGAGAGTGCTAAGGTTTATAAAAGTTGGAATGCACTATTGGTGGCTTCAGTTGCATGAGGGAGAGTGGAACTGCAACTGATCTCTGAATACAGAGCTGAGGAGAAGCTGGGGACAAGAAGCAGGAAGAACCAAAAGAGTTTTTCTTTATCAAGAAAAACTGAAGCTGGGGACAGAATACAGAATACAAAACTGGGGTTGAAAAAAAAAAAGGAAGATGCAAGTAGAAAAAGGATAATACTAGCAGTTACTCTCACTGCAAATAACACAATTCTTTTCCTGACCTCAGCTAAGCTAAATATTACTACAAAGACAAAATACTATTGTGTTTTGTTTTGTTTGTTTGTTTGTTTTCTGTTGCACACTGGTTGGAGAGAGCTCTGTTGCTGTCTCATTTCTACCTGTAAATATAGCATAATATGAGATATAAATGTATTATCTAAAATCTAGTTACCATCCATAGGCACCCAGAATGGTGAACTACTCTAACAATGACAATTTTGAATGTGTCTATGAACAGCTTCTGGACTCTGCTTGGTGTTATGGAGTCTCCATAAGCACCAGTTTCTGTTTTGAATGCACATTTTTTACATACATCGTTTCACCTCTACATTCAGCCAGAAATCAAAGACTAACAGTGACAGTTTACATGGCAACAACCCTGTAAGTGTAAATAGAAAAGAATTGATGGGGTCATTAGTTAAAAAAAATGAGTTATCAGCTGAGGTAGGCCAACTGTTTCTGATCAAGTCTTGTCAAAGTCAATGGAAAGTGCTTGAGAAAAAATCCTACTAAACAATGACGAGGGAGACGGGCCAAGATAAGATTGGATGGAGTAACCAGAACCAAAGCAGATTTACATGATTTAGAAGACATGTGCTAAGGGAGGGAGATTCTTTGAGGATACCAAACAAAAGCTTGAATGTGGTGTCTAGGCAGAGAATGTAATCATGCTTTACTGGATTTCTCTATATCTGTATATTCCTCATTCAAAAAATACTCATGCTAGAAATCTCTGTAAAGTCTCAGAGTTATATATGTAGACTAATATATATCCCTGGACAAGAAAACTATAAAGCAAATGAATAAAGCTTTGCTTGAACTTCAAAATGCACACACAAAATGTGGTGGAGAGCCAAAGAAAGACACTGCTGAAGCCTGAGAAAGATAAATTTCCATGAATGAAGTGCAATGGGACTCAAACACCACGCATATCTGACCATGGAAAAGCAATGGACCTGTGACACATATATTTCACTGCAGGGCTGACAGAACATGAATGATTATGTGTTTTTCACTAAAAAAATATAAAAATGTAAGCATAAAGGATAGGAATTCTGGTCCATCCTTTAGTCTGTTATGCTGTTTGTAGACAACAAAGAAAAGGAGTCTCTGTTTATTTGGGAAGTGTTGCCATTTCAGATTACTTTCACTACAAACTACAGATGAGCCCCAGCAACAGAGCACTAGATCAGAACTTCTGAGATTGGGAGATGTCTTTGTTCTTTGTCCAGGTACCCATGAGGAGATGCAGGAAGTGGTTAGACTGCAGTTGTTCCATGAATTTATATGATAGATAGGAATGACAAATCTTGTTTTGTCATCCCTGAAGCATGTTAGGTTGCATCAAATTTTAGCCTGGAAAAAACACTGAGAAAAATAAAATGAAAAAAATCACAGGAAGTAATTGACCATTGCATCTCTTAGGGGTCACAGACTTATGGGCTTTATAGACAATTCTTCTGGTTCATCAGACATGACTTTGTAAGAGGGATGGGCTGCCACTGCTCCTGTGGTAACTAGTGCTCTGTCCGGTGTCACTGGGTTATTCTCCCTCAAGAAAATATCAGGTGTAAAAACAACCCATTGTTAATGCAGGGCCCCCATGTGAGTGAGAACCTGTCACGATGTTTAAAAATGCCCTGATGACAATGGACATGCATCCCTTTCTTCTTGCTCCCTCCGCCGAAAACCATTAAAAGGTGAAGGCAGATAGCTGATACCATGGGTATACTGAGGTGAGGAACAAGTACATTCAGTGTAAATTACTGTTTCACATTTTCTGCTAAAAAAAAAAAAATCAATGACTGATAAAAATTGACCATCTCTTTTGAATAAAATTTTAGCAAACCTACAAGAAAACAAAACAAAACAAAAACAAACAAACAAACAAACAAAAAAAAACCACTCAATTTGCTCACCTGCATCTTATCTCTTTAGAAATGATTAATATTTTGTGGTATCAGGGCTGTAAGTCAAACTAGACACTTTATTAAAAATCTAAGAGAAACAACATGAAAAAATGATGCATGTGATGAAACTTCAAACCAAAATGATGGTTGAATGGTATAGGTTGATCATTTTCTTGTTAATCTAAAACTTTCATGCCATAAAATAGCCTGATCCCTAGAGATTCTGAATGCAGTTTAGCAACTGTTTTGTACACATATAGTTGTTTGTTTTTTTTTTGGCAAGATACAAATGGAAGCATAGTATGTGTTCCAGGGAAGTTATTTGAGAGAGTGGTAGCTAAAACTTGGATGCAGAAGGTACTTAAGAGAAGATTAATCATATCATGTGATTACAGCTGAAACAAACTCTGCAGTTTCAATTGTGTGACATTCCTGACCTCGTGTTGCTCTGGGAGAGGCCCTGTGTCTTACTCTTGCTCATGAAGTGTCTTCCATTCCTTGCCTTCCTACATGTTCTTGGACGTATTGGTCATGTCATCTCTTCTAGTTTCTATAATTCAACACCAACAGTAGTCTTACTGAGATACTTCTTCCCATCCTTCTCCCCTAACAAATGGCATCAGTTCTCATGTTGGAGTGCCACTGCCCTTTGATCTGCCGCAGTTCTTTTTTTTTTGGCTATTTTAGACTCTGCAGGCTGTGCAAAGGAAGGGGATGTTTTTTTCTCTTTTCCCTTTCTGCTTTCACATGCGTGTGGTATTTTCAGGAGCTCTGAAGCAGGAATGTACTGTGTTGATGTCCAAGTAGCTGTTTTGCTCTAGATACAATGTCATGGCCTGGATGGATATGTCTTGTGGTTTGAACTTAAACTGAAGTCTGGCTGTTGGGTGTCATTGATCTGAAAATATTTCTGTGAAAATAAGAAAGAAAAACAAAACAAAACAAAACAAAAAATTGTATTCCAAACCTCTTCCCAAAGCTATAGCAAGAAGTATGCAGCCAGCCCATGAGACCGTGTTGCTTTACCAGAGTTCTGAGCTGTGAATCAGCATGTTTGGTGGTCTGCAAGAAACACTGAGATTTCACTGAAGATCCATCATTCAAAAGCTTTGGAAATCAAAGATGACACTCACTACTGTTTGACAAGGCTGAAAATCTGACACATTCTCATAGGTGTCAAGATAGATATTGGTCATTAGACTGGATTGAATATTGAAAGGATTTTCAAATATCCTGCGCATCTTGAAAGCAAGGCTGAAATTGCCAATGGGGAAATGGAAGCGTGGATGTGAGGCTGGTGTTGTAGCCATGACAACAGAAGCAGAAAAGATGCGAAAGGAAGGCAGGCATTTGGCAGCACAGCTACTCAGGGCTTCGAAGAAAAGGCCAAATACAAGGGAAGAGGTGGAGCTCATTCCTGTTAGAGAGACTCAAAATGTGGGACAGGAATGCGATCAGAAAAAGTACAGATGCATTTTACAATGTGTTGTGCTTGTGAATGGTCTATGGAGACTTTTATGATGTGAGAGGAGGGTGTTGACTCTAAAAGGAGGAAAAAAGGAACTGTATAAATTATCTGGAGGAAGAAGGATATGGGGCGATATGGTTTCAGTACAGGGGCAGGTATCTATGATGTCTGCAGACAAGACCATAGTATTGACTGAGACACAATAGGAAGGAGTGGGCAGATCTGGGACTGGAAATTAGTAGTGCAGTGTTTTAGTTATGAGTTATTCCAGCCGGAAATGTCCGACGTGGTATTGCCTGGACAGAAAGCAGCTGTGAGTGCAGACTCACAGCCCCAAGCTGGCAGCAATATGTCAGCAGTTGGAGCATGTGAATAGCTTTCACCTGCCCAGAAGGGGATATAAGCCAGAGAAAGCAAAGAAAGTAGATGATTTGCTACATAGATACCTCTGGATTCTGAGCGCTGTCCCTGTCCTGTTATGTGGTATTGGACAAGTCATTTAAATCTATTGGTTGTCCTATCATGTGATTTTATATAATTCACAAATATTGTGAAAAGCATGTTTCTTTCTTTCTTCGTTTGTTTAAAAAGTAACTATCCTTATACTCCAATTTGCCTCATTTTCAGTGGGGCCTTTTAAATGCTACCTTAGTAAATTTACAAATGAAAAATAAGACGGCGTGAAAAAGTCTGAGGAGTGCTGCAGAATATGCCAAAGTCACCGACTGTCTGTCATGTATCTCTCACTGCTTACACTTGTTACCTTGGGAAGACTTCTCCTTCTGCCCCAGTGTTTGGGTTACCAGCGGGCTTTTTCAGCTTGAAGGGAAACTTTCTCACCCTTAAGAGTGCTAATATTGTTGAGGTTGCTTGCCTCTAAAAAGTTTGACAGAATGTAAAAGGATTCTAGATTTATTATATTTAACAATTAAACAGTGTTGTTTGAAAAAGAAAATTCTTCTGATCTGTTTGTTCTAGAATAGTTATTTATTATAAATTGTTATTGTGAATAGTTAATTATGATAAACATTTATTTTAGACAGTCAATTTGATTTTCCTGATTACAAAATAAAGTAAAGCTGGTAATGAGGAGAGGAAAAAAAAAAAAAAAAGAAGAAGAAGAAGAAGGAAAAAAAAACACCTAAATGACAATTCTGTTGTTAACTTAGCCAGTGACCTGTTCATGTGCTTCAGCATCTTGGCTAATTCTGTGGAGGTTGACAACTCAGTTTCCTTCCTCCCAGTTCAGACTAGTATGTCTTGGAGAATTTTTCTGAGGCTACACATCCTCTGAAATGTTTATCCAGCCTTAAAGCTAAGCTGTGTTTACTGCTTAGCGTGTTTCAAATCCAGTTTTGCTCATGGCCAGTTATATTTTTGGTAATTGGGTATAGTCATTCTATTTTTTTCTAATGGACTACCCTGAAAAGCAGTAAGTTGAAGGGCTCTTCAGGAAGGCAGGGAACTACACGGAGACTCAGGCTAAATTCAGCTGAGCAAAGGAGAGACTAAGGCTACACAACTTCCAGCTACATGACTTCCAGCCTCCACCCCTGCAGCATGGGCCAGCTGTGGCCTCTGATGTGCTCTGCTTCCTTTCCAGGAGCTGAGGGTTTCACTGCAGAAACACATCCAGAAGATCTGGTCACTTCACGCCATTTGTTAGGCTACTCTAGTTGATACAGTTTTTATGTTGCTGGCACGCAACGAGTAACTGTGGAGACATAAATCTGACCTGTAAAGTTTTTTGGTTTTCCTGTAAAGTGGCATGTGTATTTTTTGGTTTCCCACAAATTCTGATGTTGCTCAGAACACATCTGGCTATATTGTATGGATGCTGTGCTGGCTTGATATCAGGTAACAAATAAACTGGGAAATAAGTTGCAGTGTCTCCTTAAAATTTTTGTTTGTTTATTTATTTTTCAGTGCTGTGCAGCTGAAGAAATAATAATGTAATCTTTTTTAATATGGCATCAGCAGGCTGCTACCTAAAGGGTTAATTTCTGGGAACATATGCTCAGAGCCAAAATTCTCCTCAACCAGTAAAGAAGAAAAAAAAAAAAAAAAAAAAAAAAAACACAACCAACAACAGATTAAGTTACTACTTTATTGCTTAATAACCTAGGAGCTTTTGCTTTGATATTTCTTCTTTTGGTCACTAAGAAACTCAGATACTTTTTCAAGAACTACAGAGTAGAGTAGGTGTTTCTTATTATTTCTTCGGATGCTGTTTACATTTTTAGTACTGGAGTCTCCAGTGGCCTAGGGACAGAGCAAGCTTACAATTTCAGGTTTGTGGTAATTATTTTAAATACTTTTGACTATCATTACTACATGAACAGAACTTTATGCACCATCAATATTTCAAATGTAAATAAAATAGTTCTTAAAAAATGAAGATCACTTAAAACATAGTGCTGCTTGAATGTTGAGGAGCCATTATGTTTAATAGCATTTTTAAACTATTAAAGTTGAGTGGTTACTTTTTATTTTGCATTTAGTCACTCATGGGAGACATTTATTTTGTCTCATACTCTGCAAATAGTGATGCTGTTAGTGGAGAAGGTTCTCATTTTGAATAATGGTCTCATTTATATAATATCTCTTAGTATAATATATTCATATCTTAGAGAGGAATGAAAATTCACAAACTGTTAAGGGGTGTACAGGAAATCAAATGAAATGTATGGCTATAAAAATCTTGGGGGAGGGGAAGCAAAAGTGTGAATGTCCTATTCTAGTAATTATTTGGTCTGAAGTTAACACCCTTTTTTTAGTAATGATGACATCAATAGGAAATAATGGTAATAAAAAAATGGTTTGTATTTTGGATTAGATAAGATTTTTTTGCAATATACTTGGACAGTGAACTCCAGGACCATTTGGAATGGCTGACTGCATGAAAACGCAGAAAGAAATTATGGAATTAGATGCAGCAGTTTTTATAGCCCTGACTTAGCTTTATGTAGGCATTTGAGAGCCATTCTTGCTATTTTTTATTCACTTTTTATGGCTATTCCAGCATGTTCCAGTGATTCTCTTTTTATGCTGTGGTAGCACCAAAAAGAAAGGCTCATTTATTTGCTACAAACCTTGCAGAAAAATGAATAAAAGACTGATTCATCATTTGTTCCACACAACATATTTTTTTCTATTACTTTTGGGTGCCTTGCCAAATGCCTGGGTTTATATTTCCTGATCCCAAGTGCCTTGAAATTTGAACCAGAGAAATAGGCAAATTGTAGGTATAGGTGTACAACTCTGTTTGGACACTCTTGATTAAGGCAAAGACGTAGAAGTAGGAACCAAAAACTGACTCAAATTTGGAAGTAGTTAAATCAATATTGGGGTGATGGATGCTCAGCTGAGGTAGATAAACATGCATATGTATCTGCAAATGCTAGAAGGTGTCTATATCAGACTCTTCTTCTTGAATGTAAAGCTGTTGCTACTATCAACAGGAATTTGACCAGATCGTGTATGTCTCTACCTATTTAAGAAAATACTGCTTTTAAAATAGTTGCTCACAGGGTGAAATTTAGCATTAAAATTGCTAAACTTTACAATTACCAAAGGTGCAAATAGAAAGTCAGCAAGAAATTTTGGAGGTTTCAGCATGGTGTTGGCCTCAATGTTTTGCTTGCCTCAGATCACATTGGAGAGGACAAGTCAGTGCCTTTCTGCTTAAAACCGATGGAATTCTTTAGAAGGAAATGAGATAGCCAGAAATTTTACACTAGAGGACTACCTTTCAATTTGTTATGCCATTGTAAATTTTAAAACATACTTGAGTTTTAAAGAAGCAAACCTTGCAAATTCCTCTTTTTCCTAAAGCAATCAAAATCTGTATGGATTCAGGCAATATCTTTTCAGTATCAATGTATCATTTAGCTACCCATTTGTGCTTTGTAACCTTGACTTGATAAAGCTGTTTAAAAAAGTTTTAAGAAATCTTTTGTATAGAGGGTTGTTAATACATGGAAAAGATCCTATTACTTTATCTAAAGACTAATGCACTACAGTAGCCTTTTCAGTGAATGTAAGCTATCTTCTCCAACACGTCTGTAATTCTGTTAAATATCTATTTAAAAGATGTCTAACAGTGTTACTAAAGTGATAGATGTTATTTTTACTTTTAAAAATAAAAAGTGCAGCACCTTCCGAAATACTTTAAAATCATTTATGTGCAAAATGAATGCACGGTATACTTTAAAGAATAGATTTTTCAACTCAGTAATTTTTGCACTCTTTGAGATTGTTTCAATTGCTACAATAACGGAATTTGAACTCCAAATAATTGGCGCAGCATTGTGAGTTTTATGTGGAATCTGTGGTCTTTTGAACAAGAAACATAATTGCTCTTTGCTTTTAGAAAGGTTTTCTTTCAATAGCACATTCGCTCATTCTCATTAATGAAAATTAATTTTTTTCTCAGCTTGCAAAGTTTGGGCAAATTTCTATCTAAATTTATATCTTTGTTATCTATCTGTTCATCTGTTACAGGTATTTTTGTATTTTAACTGTTGTTGTAAGATACAGATGCTGTAGTTTATTGATGCAATTTGTATTCTGCTGTGTGGCTCAGTACAAAATTTTAATGCAAGCAGGAATTTGTGAAGAAAATTTTAAAGAAAATGATCTGATATTAATACTCAAAGAATTCTTATTAACTTTAGTATCTCATGTTTTGTAGAGACATGGGCATAAATGCTCAATACCTCAATTTCTCTATGAAAAGTAAGTTCTACAAAAATAGAGGTATCTTGAAGGAGTTGTTAGCCAACCTTCTTACTTGTTTTGCTTTCTTCTCTCTGTGGAAGAGCTTTTAAGCCAGTAGATACATGGTGAATCTCACTTCTATAACGCAAATAAAACAAATGTTATCTGTATGTTTGTAATTACTCAAGCCTCGAGGCTGTACTCTGTTGCATACAATGTGCTCTTCTCACTGCCAAGACATGGCCCTTGTCCAATTTATACAATCTAAAGAAGAATTTATACTCTAATGGCAGGTTTAATCTTTCAAACCACTATAGGTTTTGTTATCTACATTGTATATGTACAGTAACTAATGAACAACAATTTTGCTTGCACACTATGGGCATTGTTTGGAAATCAGTGTATATTGTAGTCCAGAATTTCTATGTATCTTCTTTCACAGCAAGATTTTAGGAATTTGGGGCGAATATACTCTTCATTTTGGGACCTCTACCTAAAGCTGTCAGAAGTGTAACATCTGGAATCAAGCAAAAGGAACTTCTATGTTTCTTCTCCATGTGCAAGCTATTTTTGCACCAGAGAAAAGCTTGCAGCCAGCTGTTCTCTGAAAGTTTATTGTCACATATTCACATATTCTTACCCACCACATTGCTGTTGAAAAGAGAAAACATGGATATTCACAGTGAAATAACAATGCTGTGCACTTGTTCCCAAGAAGTTGTTGCCTATTCCCCTTCCAAATCTCTCCTAATTTTCAATCACAGACATAAGCTTATGATCAGTTAGAGCTTTAAAAGAAAAAAAAAATATATATATTTTAACCATAAAAGAAAATCTTAAGGTCTAGAGTGAAAGTGGATAGAATTACCAAAAGTGCTTTGCTGCATAAGACCTCAGCTCTCAAGAAGTGCAAGAATTTGAACCCATGCCTCTGCAGAGCAGTGGTTGCTTAGCTGTGTGTAGCTGCTGGTATAGCATGCAAGTTTTCTGACTCACTGTGGAGAGATTATTTCTCCTCTGATGGAACGGGGCATCTGAGTCATCCTGTTGGATTCAGAAACCAATTTTTTTAGGAGTCGCTACAGTTGTGTTCTTAAATGTTATTGATCTGTACATTGTGCCTAGCATCAGGCATTTAGCAGAAAAATGACAGTTGCCAGCAGTGATATGAAATGTGTAAGGTTCATGGTTTCTAAATCGCATAGTCTAGAAAAATCCCTGTTGCCTGTTTTTGTTTGTTTTTTTTTTTGTTTTGTTTTGTTTAGAAGATATAGAATATTTTATGCGATGACAGGACATTCACAGACCTTAATAGTGTGACCCGAATTCCAGGAGGAATTAACCTCTTCTATCTGACTTGGGAAACCTTTTACCAGATGCATGGAAAAAAGAAAGGAAGTGTTTAAACTGACCAAAAGTAGTTGTAGCTCCAAAAGTAGTGGAGTCTCCTTTTCAGAAGACTTGAAAGCAAAAAAGTCTTGAGAATACATACTAATAGGTTACATCTTGTCCAAGTCCTTGTTTTGTAATGAATTTCACACCACCTTCAGAAGAAAAGAACATTCTGAGGATCAGGAGTTGAATGTTTCAAGTGGCCAGACTGGAAGTTTCAATAAAATCAGACCTGCACCCACAGGCACAGAATGACAGAAATATTATATGTGGACATAAAGTAAAAGGGCCAGTTGTGAGAGACTTGTGTTTTGCGTTAGAGTTTTGTTTTTTTTTTCTTCTTTTTTTACAACTAGAAGTACAGCATGCCATCCTGAGGAATTCAAACCATACAAAGGTAGAGTGCCTCTGCACCAAAGCACAGAGTCATGGTGTGAATGAGAAAGGACCCTTTCTTCTTGGAAACTGTCCATAGTATATATGCTTTTTAAAAATAAGTCTCATTGATTATGATTCTATGTCTTGTAACTATTTTTTGGTTAACCTGGAACATACTGGCAGAGAGTACTGTGCTCATTTAATGGACATAAGAAAATACTCATTGTGCTTGTCTTTCTGCATTATCATATGAAAGAATGGAGAATTTATATTTACTTTTTTTTTTTTTTTTTTTTTTTCATTAAAAGAATGCCAATTTACATGCCCCTCAGGTAGAGAAGAGAAGAATAAGACCACCAGTTCCCAGGAATGCTTAAATTCTCCTCTATCTCTCATTAAGTTTTATTACAATGCATCATGTAAGGCTTACTGGAATTGGTTTTACCCACAGTTAGAGTCTCTCTCTACCTGTCATTCAGGCTAATCCTCTGGCTGTTGATTTAATTTGGGGTGGTTCAGCATCTTAGTGATTTTGCCTGGTACTTAGTTTACCAAGTCATCACCATCCCAGGCATACAGGGTAGACCACGGCAAACTGGTATTTATGCATCTCAAAATAATGGCAGCTATCAAATTGTACCTGGACTATCTATAGTTCATCTGAGCTACTTTTACTTTCTTACAACAGTGAGAAGAGTCTTAAATGTGCCTCTTTTTCATCATATACTGATGTGTCTGTTTTTATGTTTGCTTTACTATGCAGCTGGACACTTGGGCAAGATAAAGCACTTCTCCCCAGGGCTTGATAATATCTCATGACAGACAGGGGAACAAAGCAATATGAAGTTGATGAATAGTCAGAAATGTGACGTGACTGTAGGAACTACTTAGGAAGTGGAATTAGAAAAGATACTACTTGGCTATAAGCAACAGTGAAAAGGGCCTCTGATGAACTGGATTCTGAGTAGATGAGGTACTCAGGTAAACAGGTAACCAACAAGGCAGATAGGAAAGCAACACAAGGAACTGATGGGAATACTGGTGCATAAGCATCCTGCTGGAGGAAGTGGTGCATTCACAGCTGACTTAACACAGATGATGTGTATTGAAAAGTCAACCTCACAACTCCTGGTAATATTGAATTCTAAAAACATGTATGGGATAGATGTGCAAGATACTCTGAAAGAGCTGAAATACACATGTATCCCGAGAGCACATTTCTCCAGAATAGAAACATTTAAGCTGAAATCTAAGTTACATAGTAACAAAATGAATAAAAAATACCTACTTTTTATCTGAGTGAGTGGTTCTTCTGATCTTTAAATTACCAGTAGTATACCCTTACCTTTTACATGTAGTCCACAGAATTTATGATAGTAACATCAATAACTTTCATAACTTGTATTTGGCTGGAGCTGATTTTCTAGTTGTTTTTGCTTCAAAGTTATCAGGACATGGAGCATCATCCACTTCTCTTCGTACTTCCAACAATCTATTGCTGTCATTGCTGCAGCTGTGCCTTCCTTCCAGATTTTATCTGGATATAAATTCCAGTCATTGTTCCTTGTCTCTTTCTGTGGAATTTAATGAGCCATTTGCAGCTTGGTGATTTCTTCTTTTTAAGGTATTTAAATATGAGGACCACATCTCAGTCTTGTTTTGCTAATACACAAAGACCAAATTTGAACCTTCATTGTAAGTTCTGCAACATTTTGTACCTCAATTCTGGATCCACTTTCAATAACCTTTAAAAAATGTGGTCATCAAAGTATGCATACTGTCCCAGCACTGCAGCAGAGAAAGGTAAAACAATTTCCTTATGACTTCAGAAAACGAAGGGAGAAAATAAAGTTTCTGGCATTATATCTTAATTAGAGATGCTTGTTTGCTTAAGATTGAAAAGAAGATGTGTTCCCTCTCCAAATGATGTCATCGCATAAAAGTTTAGTTCCGTGAAGTCCCTATCCTCCTAGCTTCAGCGACTCATCTGATCCTGACCATCCCATTACCTGCTATGCAATGGGAGGTTGTGTCAACCTGCAAATTGTCTGTAACAACTGAAATCTCTGAAGGATGGGACTGTCCTTTACAAAGGCTTTTTAAAATAATACTTGGCACACTGGGTCATATGGTAGTTGCAACTTTTAGGTACTATGAAAAGATAAAGGTTAAATTTATTATGATAATAAAAGAATGTGGGAGCTGTGCTGCTGAAATCGATCAGAGTAAGATTAAACAATAAAAAGCTGGTTCAAGTCAAAATGAAGCAAGGGGGAAGCATTCAGTGGACTTTGGATCAAGCCCAAAATTAAAGGTTTCCTTCTTAAAAAAAGATTTTAAATTCACTATATATTCTCCTACATATTTTTCCAAGGGTCTTTAAGAAATAATAACTTAAAAATCATCACCTTTCTCATGTTCTATGCTACTTGGAAGTGTATTTCTTTGGTAAATCCATAACACAAATTTAAGTCATAAAAATAAATATTTCTTATTTTGCAAATACCACATTCATGTCTTAAAGCCAGTAAGGTTCTGCCTGCTTGGAGGGGAGAGAGCTGATGTATTGATCAGCTGAAGTGCTGCAGAGACTATAAACTGAAAGTCAGGAGCATGAAAGAAAAACAAAAAGAAATCATAGGAGAAGACATAGCAGCAGAAAATCTATTGAAAATAATCCACTGCTGTCTTCTTCTCAGCTTTTATCCTCAAATTAGACTATATCTCAGGCTGTTTCTGGTCAAGCACAGGCATAACAAACCTTAAACATTTGGTTTGTATTTTTTTTCCCCATGAAACTTTGAAGGAATTAGAGAGAAAATCAAGGCATGTCTTTAAAAATTCTGATCAGGTTTCCTCTGGAGTCTTGCTGCTGGAAGAATGTCTTATGGGTAAATTTCCACTCTCTCAGCGGGGCAGTGTTTTGCATGAACCAGCTCCCAGGAGAAAATGTTGTGTGCTTATTTTGTACAGCAGCGCTTAGGTAGCATCTCCATCTTAAACTGACCAGAGGGAGGGGTAGCAGCTGACCTGAGGGGAAGGGGGAGGATTGAGGAGAAGACAGTGCATATTTCTGGAGCCAGACATAGTGCTAGTCATAAAACCAAAAAAAAAAAAAAAAAAAAAAAAAAGCCCTCTGAAATATTTGCACTGCTTTTCAGTGTGCTATATGACAGCAGTTAAAGAGTGTGAATATCACCTTACCAGAAACATGCTCGTTAAGGGTATGAGACAAAGCTCCTCAAACAAGAAAGCCTTGTGTCAAGTCATATTTGTAGTCTCTTTTAAGGAAAGTCAGAAAAATACTTCCCCTCTTTATTCTTTTACTGCTTGGACTTTAGGCTTTTTCATGCTTCCTAAAAATTTGATTTCACTTTTCAGTCTTTTTTGAACCAGGTTGGCTGTACATACTGTCTCACTAATGGAGCTTGTTGTTACTGGGCTGTTTCGTGGCATGGTTCTGTGATTCAATACTTTTAATTATCTTTTTATTACAACATGTACCAGGTCCTAACATACAGTAGATTTACTGATAAGGCCATATACCACTTGTATTGTACCCATTTATAGTCATTTTTTATAATGGTATCTTGCTAATAAAATGTTATCTTATTCATTCAATTTGTGTGTAATAAATCAACAGCCTGTTCGCTTTCTTCTCATGCAGATATCAGAGTAAGTATGTACGACTGTGTGCATGTACTAAACCTGATGATGTTGCTTGCATACAAATGGAAATTAGCTTAAGAGCATTTCATTAATGAAAGTGTAGCTGTTTGCCTTTGACCTGACTAAAATTAATATCCAAAATAAAATAAAATAAAATAAATAAAATAAAATAAAATAAAATAAAATAAAATAAAAGAATTAAAACAAAACAAAACAAAATAAAATAAAATAACATAAAATAAAATAGGACTTTATTTTAGCTCTATGCAAGACATTTGAAAAAATGCATGCAGCCTGTCACTATTCCCACATTATAGATTACAGAATGAAATAACTATAAATGGTATATGATGCTCTCTTTCAGTGTTTTTTCCATTTCATAAGATAAATAAGGGGTTCCCCAGTTTACATTTTTGCTCAGTACCACTAAGATGCTACATAGCTATCTGTAGAAGTAATAGCACATCTCAGTCTGCATATATGCAAAGAAGGATGCTTATACTGCATTGATATCACATTTAGGAATGAGTGATATACATAATGGAAGCTGAAGTATTGCTCTATACTCTTGCTTTAAAGGTGGCCTATAGAAACCAGTGCACACATTGTACCTCCTTTCAGAGGAAACTGAAATAAAACTACAGATACCATGAGTATGTGATGATGAGCACAAAAATACCTTGGATTTAGTCTGGATCCTTTAGAAGTGTAATTACTCCCATGCAGACAGTAAAAGTATGAAACAAGCCTTAAAATGTTTGGAGAAAGTGCAGAATTATGTTTTTAAATCTTCAGTGAAAACAAGCAAACAAAAAAGCCCTCCGTAATTCTGTTTGTTCTTTATGTGACCACCCTCCCTCCAGAAAAAATAACCCTAATAGCTGCAGTATTAAAAAAAAAAAAAAAAAAAAAAAAAAAAAGAGAGAGAGAGAGAGAGAGAAAAAAAAAAGAAGAAAAAAAAAAGAGTTGAAAAATCAAACCCTCACATCAACAACATTTTTAGTAAAATATAAATTGGAATTAAATTGGAATTCATTGCTAAAAAGCAAATATACTACTGTAGCTGTTGTGGCATGGACAGCTTACATCTTAAACATGAATTGGATCACCAAGAACTACATATGATAAAGAGAGCAAAAATGTGGTCTACTGATAACTTCTCTCTCTGATCTACATTTTTAAGTCTTTCTCTCCTGCTGAACATTTGATCAAACCATCTTTTAGGTGGCAGAATCAATCTGTGCAGATCTTCTTGGTGTTTGGAATCATCTTGTGAGTAAATGAAAATGGAAACTAAATTAACGATCAGATTTACTCTCCAGATTTCTAGCACGATTATTGCTAATGTGAGAACCTGGGAATAAAAGAAGGCTTAGGACTGATTATCCATGTCTGTATATCTTCACTCTTCTAAATGGAAAAATAGCTTTTGTACTTGTGTGAAAGAAACGCATGGACTTAATTTCTTGATTTCAGAAGCAAGAAATGTACATTTTCTGTCTCTGAGAGGAAGATGGCAAGTGTCTGCATTCACTCCAAGAATTGCCTGCTAGTTTTCTCACTGGAGATCGCAATTGGCATTAGCTGTTTACTCCATGTTCCTCAAAAAGTCAGAATCCATTTAAGAAGAAACTGAAGGGTTTGAACAGAAAATTAGGTGTTCTCAGGGCAGAGAATTTTAAAAGCCTGCTATGGCAATGAGCCTTTTCCCTTTTTTATTAGTCAGTTTTGGGAGGACATTTATTATATTTTTAACTCCTTTAAAAGAAGCACTTGCTTTCCTTGAGACAGCTTATCAGTGAGCATGGTTCATCTGCCTCTGTTGTAGATTCTTGTCTGGCTGGACTCCTGTCTGATCAACTCTCAAAGAGACACAGGTCAGGCTCATCTTGCTGTGGTAGCAACCTCTACCCAGAGAGAAATTTTAACTTTGTTTTGTGGGGTCCAGGAAAATACATAATTTATTTACATGTTTAGTTTTAAACCTATTGAGTATGGCATGTTAAAAGGTAATCAGCAAGACTTGGTTAAAGAATTGGCTCCTTAATTTCACCAATAGTAACATTCACTAATAATATTTTCCTTCTTTCCTCTGAAAAACAATTTCTGAAAACCTTTATTTTTTTTTCTCTGCTTACAGTTATAGTATTAGCCTCTGTAATTAAACCCGTAGGAGTTGAAACTGTTGAATCTCTATCTGTGATCTGCAATTCTTAATTCAGACTACAGTGTGAGCTAATCAATATCTCTACAGTAATCCTGTTCTCATTATTAAGGTCTGATCTTTCCCCACTAAACTCAGGGAATGGTTTTCCCTCTCAGGACAGGCAGCGTTAGGATTGGACCATATCCTCACCAGAGCTGTAGACTATCATAAAGGTGACAGAAAATTCTATTGACATGTTTATACAAGATACTTGATGGTTTAAGTTATGACAGGTTTTAAATAAATTTGTCAGAATGTTTGCCAAAAGGCACATTTGAAGGAAAACCAAGCAGTATCTTTTAAGGTAGCAGCCAGCATGCTAACTGTTGAAATAGGGTAACTATGCTAAACTGACAAATTCTTTTCATTTCCTTTCTTCTTTCCAAGACATCTTAATTTTCTTTCAAAAGAAAGAGTACATCATAAACCCCTAATGATGGTCTTCCTTCTGATTAAAATGATAAAAAAATGAAGTAGGGGGAAGATCTAGGTCCAGAATTTCCAAACAATGCTCTCTTTTAAACCAAAACCAAACTTTCAAATCCGAATCCAGTTAGAGAATGAATGTAGCCACACTGGCTTAGTCACCTTTCTCATGGGGGTAGAGTGAATTTTGTGAAATGTCTCTGAAGTGAGGAGCATTTTATTGTCTAAAACCTATCTGCTCCATGCACAAGTGTTTTATGAAATACAAGAACTAGATAAAGGAGTACTACTGAAAAGGTTATTTTGTTAATCATTTCTCTGTATAAGATCAACCTTTTCTGTTTGTATACAATGTTAATGAAGGCTTCCCTGAAATCTCTGAACGAGGTACCAAAGCTGGAATCCTGGACATACACATCAACTATCTTACTATATTGTATTTGCTTTCTATAACTGAGTCCTGGGTCACCAAGCATCAAGGTATTTAATGTTAGTGTGGGTAAAGTGCTTAAGACTTAATCAAGTGTTGGAGCTTTGTAGTTAACTTATGGACAGACTTTGAAATGATCAGAAAATTTACTTGTTATTTGATGACATTGTTTTGGAAAGAAAAATTGTATTATGTATAAGCATTACAGGGAGGAGGAAGTGGCTGATGATGAACATGACAGATCATTGATAAACGGTGATTGCAGACTGCTTGTGTATAAAACATGTATATATAATAACTGGAATCAGGAGATACATATTTTAATATGGTCATATGGAGACAAATAAGAGACAAAGATAGTGCTTGGCAAATGGAGACTTGGTTGCGGGAAGGTGTGAATTCTGCTTATCATCTGAAGGTGAACTCCCAGATACCTCAACAGGAAAACTAATGTGGTGTTTGGATTTATCCTATGGAGAATCTCAAGTCACGAACAGGAAAAGTTTTTTTATTTTGGTGGTCTGGTGAAAATCTAATCAGAATGCTAACTGAGCATTCATTTTTGGTGCCTACTTCTCAGGAAAGATGATGATGCTTTGGAGAGTGTCAGGAGAAAAAGAGAAGAATGGTTAAAATATTAAATATGCCCTACAATGAAAGAATCTGAGATCACCATCTGTTTTCTTATCAGAGATGGTTACTTAGTCATGGTGTACAAGTACTAAAATAGAGAATAAAATTCCAGAAGGTTACAGCAGACAAAAGCAAAACAATGCCCTGAGGCTAGAAAGTGAGGTCTTTTTTTTTTTTTTTTTTTTTTTTTTTTTGAATTAACCTTTGTAATACACTTTTTAAAATCTATTGAACAACATACATAAGATTTTTAACCCTGTGATTCCCTACTGCAGGAACCATAAAACTTGTATAAATAAAATAGGTATTTTTGTTAAAAATCTGTGCTCTTCTTCAAAAAAGAATGGCTTGGAAGAACATCCATAGCCTCAGTTACAAAGGGAGGTCAGTTTTTGTGACTGCAATGCCTCCTGAAGCATTATCTCTTTCTGATAAGAATCTGTAGAAAGCAGTTCTGTCCCCGTTTTTAAGAAAAAAAAAAAAATCATACTAGTTTTCTCTTAGAGAAATGAGAAATGACTCTATAAAAGCAGTAGGTATCTTACTCTCTCAAATTCTGCACTCTTTTTATACAAAGGTGAGTATTAAAACTATAATTCCCTTTACATTCGTGTGGAAAAACAGTGAGATGGAATTGTAGTAAGAAGTGACACTCGATCTTTCAGACTCAAAACAGCATGGCAAAGAAAAGCAGGTTTACCACCTCGTTACCAAACAGCCAAAAATGCTGTTTACATGAAAGCACCGCAGGACACGGATGTCACCTTGCCTGAGGAGGGCTGTGGGTAGAGCTGCCTGTTCCCTGGGGCTGGCACAGGGGGATGTGGGCACTCCTGGAGCTGGTGGGAGATCTTGGTGCTTGCTCCTCCCAGCACCCAGCACCATGCAAGTGGTGCAGGTCAGGAAGGAGAGGGTGGTTCATCTCCACAAAGGAGCACCGGCCCAGCACTGTAACATGAAAATGTGGCTAATAAGCCCTGTTTTTCAGAGGGGCTGAATGCTTTAGGAACAGCACCATAAAGACACATCTGTATGGATCTTAAATCAGAGTAAGTTTGGTGTTGCTGTGAATTGTATTCCGAGGATGCACAGGCTGCCCTTCATTGCGTGGTGTAAACATGCCCTCAGCGCAAGTGAAGTGTGACCTGAGCTGGCTGCTCTACGTAATGAGATCAGAGGTAATGGAGATCCTGTGCTGAAAGTGTAATTGCATGTGCAGTGTTATTTATGACTCAGCTGAGTCTACACTCGAGAGCTACCTGGTGATAAGGAGTGTAAGTACTTACAGGATGGTGTTTGTGATTTCCCTTGCTCTTCCAGACCCTGTAAATGGCACAATCCCCCGATAGTTGGTTATTTTTTTTAATAGTATCACTAAATCCAAAGCATATAGTACTGCAATTACTTTCTTGCTTTTGCTTTTTGTTCTTTTTTCTTTGGCATTAATTTCCTGATTCACCTCTACAACATTAAAACTACCCTTTTCGGGGTCTGCTAACATCAAGAAGATGGGAAGTGCCTATATCATTTTCCTTTGTTTTCTTCCTCCAAACATTTTATACAAAACAAAATGTCTGTTTAAATCCACAAGTGGAAAACTCCTACTTGTTTTTAGAAAGTCTGTTTGATAGTTGCATTTATTTTTGTCCCTGAGTTTGTGTGAATTTCTCTAATTGCGTTACCATCCTGGCATGTTATTACTTTTCCTCAACTATAGGTTAAGTTGTACTGAGATCAGAGAATCAGCATGCTTCAGTGTCACGTTTTGTATTCAGTGCTCCAGCTCTAGGCCAAGAAACTGCTCTTTTTTACCACATTTTTAAAGTTACAAAAATGTCATTGGGGTTTCATTTTTTCTTCACGAGTGGTGAATATAGGTGATCCTAATGCCAGAAGGAAATAGATTTTAACATTATCACATTGTCACATACCCCATCTTAAGTTATAGAAGGAAGAAGCTTCAGAAATAGGTCATTTAAGGAGATTTATGATGTTTAGGCTTGATCCTGAATGGTACTGAGCATTCTTTCCCTGATCCTGTAAATTCTTAACTTTTAAGTCCACTGCAGCTGTCTTTGTGGTTTAGGTCAAGCATGCATTTAAGTGTTTTGTTGGATTTGGGCCAGAATGCTCAGCATTATAACTAAAGAGGTTTAACCTGTGGAATCTGGATCCCTTAAACATGAAATCAGACGTCTAACATTTCCAAGACCAGCAATTAAAATAACTTTCAATCTCTCTTGGCTAGAGTATTGATTAAGAAACAAATTTTAATCATCATCAGTTGTGCTTGGACTCTGATCTTGCAAACAGCTGCACATATGCTTAACTTCACTAACCTAAGTAGTCCCATAGATTTCAGTGTTAGCATGTAAAGTCTTTAAGTGATTTGGAGAGAAAATCATCTTTACTGATAGTGTGTCTCCTGACCTCCCTCACTGCAGATACTTCACAAGGAGAGCAGTACAGTGAGGTCTGCTAGTGAACGGTAATGTATTTTGTTGCAACTTTAGATACCTCCTGCCTACTTTGACAAAGTTTGCATTCAATTATGATAAGCAAGGAGGCATTTGCTTGCTGTAGTTTGTCATTTGGCAGGGGGATATTTTACCAGTTGTTAGGAGAGAAATGAGTTCTGCTTCCTAGTTAGGACTTTGTTTTCATTGGATGAGAATGAGAGCAAATATTTGGACATAAATGTTTTATGGCAGTACCATATGGTCCTTGGTATTTTATTTTTAATTTTTTTGCAGTTGCATTAAAATTCCTTTAATATTACCAAAGTATTTCATTTAAAAGATAAATGCTGCATGTAACCTGAACAGCTGTTTTTCCTAAATATGCTACAGCATCAAGAGTTTTGTTTCTTTGAAACTCTACAGTTTGGCTAAGCGGACCAGTTTTAACTCTGCTTGCTTTGTGGAGAACTTGTTTCTCTTTTAACTAACGAATACCATGCCAATTATATTGCATTGTAACAATTTTGTTCTTAATTGTAATTTGTGATTTATTTGTAATAGTGACCAGTGAAATTAAATAGCTGGTTAATGTGTGTTGCCAGGATTTTCTTCCCCTTGAAAGGAATGGCACTAAATTACACCCACCCACACTTCCACACACCCCAGATTAAACAAAAGTCTTGTATTCTTTCTTTTTCCCTTCCCCTCCTCAACCCCCCAAAACTCTCCACCCTAGAGGGGGAAAAAAAAAATCCTTTAACTAGTGCTGAACAGTCAAGTCTGAAGATTTACCTTATTCTCTTCTCCCAGAGCAGTACTACAGGGGAAATGAGCTTCAGAAACTGAAGTCCTTGCAGCATCTGGGGACTTACCAGGACAAATGAAACTCACAGGGTTTTAATCTTACAAGTATCTTCAGAGAAGAAAAATGCTAGATTGGTGTAAAGTTACTATAATGTTAGCACTTAGTTTTTTCCAGTGTCCAACAGTGTGAATGCTATTTAACAAAAGCAAATAGGGACTAAGAGCTGTACCCAAGCAGCTTGTGTCTGCACTAAATCTTAAATTGGGAAGAAGGGCAATGAGGACATTTGAAATACTCTTTAGCCTTTTAATTTTATCTAGCCTTCTTTCTCTTGTAAAAATTTTGCAGTTTGGGGGAGAGGGGAAGGGAAGAGTAAGGTTGCATATCAGTCTAATTTTTTATTTATATTCTAAAAACTTGTTTTCTGTCAGAAGTTAATTCAGTAATAGTCACCAGATGGTGTGCAAATACTAATGAGGGGATGTTATGACTCTTGGGTTCCTTGTGGAGGTTGTAGGAGTCGGCATCTTGCCATCAGAAAATAGATGTCAGGGGAGTAGAAGTACTCCCTGGGGAGGATGTGACTGGACCAGCAGGGCTTCAGTTTTGTTGCTGCTTTACTTGTGGGAGTTCTGTGAGTTGTGAGAAACTTTCTCTTCATTAGTTTTAATGAAAGAGAAAATGGTGGGACATGGTGCTATGTATCACTACTTTGGAGAGTATGATTAATCTTTGTTTTCGTTGAACCTGAGCAAATAATTAATACAATTTTTGAAAGTGAAGTAGAGCACTACTGTAGCCCAGATCAGCTTAGAGTTTGGGACACAATACGAAAAGGTCATTTGTGGGATAAAGACAGAGTTATTTCAAGGAAGAGGGAAATGTTCTTATTTCTAGCGGAATACTTAATACAGCCTCTTTAGAATGATAATGCTGTGTGTTCCCTGCGATATGATTTATTGCAAGTTAATCCATCACATCTGTTCTCTGTCCCAGTGGCAGCATATAAACATTGTAACGCAAGGAAGATGAAACAGAGCTCTGGGATGTCTTTTATAACAGATCTATGTAAGTGTGAAAGTAGAAATGTCTGTTGATTCATAGCAGCATGCTAAGGAGGTTCTAGTCAACAATGGGCACTGACATGTCAATTCCCTTTTGCAACTTGGGCTCTTTTCCCATCCACTCACTCGCTCATCCCCAGAATTTACAATGCCAATCTGAAAAGGAAAAGAAAATGTTGACAAATACATAACGCTGTGTCTTCCAGATATATTGCATTTATGTTTGCCAACAGGACAGCTACTACAACTTTTGGAAAGCCCTGGGCAATGCATGCAGGGGTTAGTAATGAGATGCAGAGTATTGCACTGCTGTGGAGAAGTCTGATGCAAGGTGGTGTTGTCCTATCTGAAACAGGTATTAGTTTTATTCCAGTTCATGAAAGATGTAGCCGTATTATATAATCTGGATCTTTTAAACCCTTCCTGGTGAAAATTCTTGTACACAGAAACCTCATGGATAATCCTAACATGTAGGATTGCAAACACAACTGTGTAACATCTTGGAAGAATGCATTTTTTCTGTTTTCACTCATGGATAGAGTTAAACACATACTTTTTAAAACTTTTTATGAATGCTAAACTCACTCAGGAAAACAGAGGCAAATCACATATTTATTTGTTTGTTTGTTTGTTTGTTTGTTTTGATTGATGCCATCAGTAAAACATGTAACATACATCAAATGTGATGAATTCAGGAAACTTACAAAATGGACCATTTGACCAAAGTATTGATAGACAAATCTAAATACAGTCTACTCTTCACTCTCCTAGATCAAGCTTGGCTACATTTTACTCTTAAATGTTTTGAGTTAAGTGTACAGTAATTAGTTCTGGTTCTAGGCTTCACAGAAAAAGCAAACAAAAGTATTTGGTGAATTTGGTTCATCAGCTTCTGGAATTTGACAGATATCTCCTGGAAATACAAGGAGATTTTTAAAAATCATTTTCTAAACACAAAGTCTATATGGTTTCCATTTTTGCATCATGCCTCCATTACTTTAAGAAACATTATATTAGCTTTCAAAATCAATGACTTTTCATTCTATTTGTCTCTGCTTGTAACTGTACAGTATGTGGCAAAAAGCTAGAATGCATATTCTTACCTTGCCAATTACATTTTTATCTTCTTAATTATCCATCTTATTTAAGCAAACACCAAAGTTTTGAACCTTAAATCTAAAAACATTTTGCTGTCTTAAGTGTCTGCTATATCACAGATTCACATTATACCTGCCATAAAAACTCCTGCATGTGGAACTAGTATGTCAGGAGATAGATCTGGAATCTAGTTCCAGTACTATTCTGATGATAGTTATAAAAAAAATAATAATAAATAATAAAATAAAATAAAATAAAATAAAATAAAATAAAATAAAATAAAATTGGTGAGTCTGTACTATATGGAGATAAGAACTTGATCACTTGTGTCAGCAATCATTGGCATATACTTTGCTCTATGGAGCCCCTCAACACCTCCAGGTAGTTTCTGTTTGCATCTAAATTAATATGTAAAGATGAGAGAACTAGCATTCTGCTGAACTTCCACTGGAGTTTCAAATGGGTTTGGGTCAGAAATTTGATAATCACAGAATCATGGACTGGCTGAGGTTAGCAGGGACCCAAAGAAGACCCCTCCTGCTCAAACAGGACCACCCAGAGCAGGTTGGTCAGGACCACATCCAGGTAGCTTTTGAAGGTCTCCAAGGACACTTCACAACCTCTCTGGACAACCCATGCCAGGGCTGCATCACCTGCACAGCACAGAAGTGCTTTCTGATGTTCAGAGGGATCCTTCTGTGTTACAGTTTGTGCCCACTGCCTCTTGTCCTGGCATTAGGCACCACAGAAAAGAGCCTGTCTCTGTCTTCTCTGCAATCTCCCTTTATGTTTTGATAAACACTGAAAAGATCCTTCTGAGCCTCCTCTTCTCCAGGCTGAACATCCTCAGCTCTCTCAGTCTCTCCTCATAGGAGAGGTGCTCCAGTCTTGCCATCACCTTTGTTGCCTGCTATTGTACTCTCTCCAGGAGCTGCAGGTCCCTTTTGCACTGGGAAGCCCAGAACTGGACACATCGCTCTAGGTGTGGCCTCACCAGTGCTGAGCAGAGGGAGGGACAGGATCACCGCCCTTGACCTGCTGGCAACTCAGTCAAATCTAATCAAATAATAATCAAATTGTACCTCTTGTGATTTGTATTCCTTGGTACCAGCTGAGATACAGCCACATCTAACCTTCTTATGCTTTCATTTTTCAAGCACCTGAAATCAGCTTCAGTCTCTGATATGCCTTATCAAATTGATCTGTTTTCAGCTGCTGCTAGACTTTTGAATTTAGTATGGCCATTACAACAAGAAATTACTTTGTGCATCTATAGGAGCCTATTGTTTTCAGTGTGGGAAGTTATATAAAACAACTGGTTTTTATAAAACAGCATTTCCTACAAAATTTAATTTGTTATCGGTATTATGGAAATGTCTGGGACATAATCGAACACCTGTACTGCTTCATGCTAAAGCCTGTATGGACAATTAGAAGGGAAGAGAGTTTGCTGTGTCTGTACTAGTGACTTAAGCAGCAACCAGGTGTGCTCCTAGGCACTGCCACTCTGGGCTGTGCCAGCCAAAACCTTCCAAAACAACTCCTACACATAGCTCAGAAATTAGCACTGATAAGGAACCACTCCCAAGAGGCTGTTCACACATGTCCATGATGTTTTGGATTCTAACACAGGCTTATGTGGATGCTCACATTTTTGTGCTTGCTGGCCTTAGTGCCACAGGATGGTCCTGGGCATGTTTAAGTTACTAGTATAGGCATAACCTCCGGGTCCCGTGATGTCTCCAGTATGTGTGTCAGGATATAAATAAAGAAATGTGGTTATGGGGGGGAAAAGTTAAATGAACACAGTGGAACAATAAAGTAGTTTATAATTCCTAATCAATACCAGATGGAAGAGATTTGTAAATACCATAGCAAAAGTAAAGCAAAGAAAGGATTTAAAAGATAAAGTAATGGTGTTTTAAAAATTTGGTGGAGTTGTTCTCTCTGCATACCAAGGCAGGCTGAAAGAAATCATCACTGTTTGCAGGGTTGCAGAAAGAATTTGATATTTGTGTTGTTGTCAGGCTGAAATGGGGGTTGGGATTCAATAAGGTAAGAAATCTACATAGCAGATTGTTGGGAAGGTCTGAGAAGACATCTCATTTACTTAAATGGAAGTCATCAGATAGTGGGCCTGAGGGTCTGTGCAGTTTGACACAATATGCACCAAACTAAGGCCTGGGAAGTTCCTGACAAAGAAGATATTAAACACATAAATATGCAAAAAAAAGTGGCCTGCTCTTGTAATTTGTGATTCTCTAAGCAAATGCAAATACAAATGCTCAGTTAGGTTATATATTTCTCAACATGTATCCTAATAATCATATGTAGGAGCTAGCCTCCAAATATTCTAATAATTCATGATTGAGGTACATTAGATGTTTAATCTACCAAAAGTTAGGTAACTTTTCTTGTTTGCATTATCAGAATCTTCACAGTTTTTGTATTAGCAAGTGCATGAGGATGTGAGAAGTTAGCAGAAATTTGTTTTCCTCCCAGACTTTTGTGTGTATAACTCTATTTAAGTAGAATGGAAATATTATTAAGACTTATTAATGCAAGGCAATATTTAATGAGGAGATTAAAAAAAATAAAAAAATTTAACCATGCAACTCACTGCTGTTGTCAGAGTACACATGCTCCACAGGGGATTATATAGGTAATAGAGATCTGAATAGTTTTGTATTTCTTCTTAGTCTTTCATTAGACCAAAGAGTGTTGTTTTTGCTTAGCTTTGCAGTGAGTTATTGGTAAAAATGCATTCCCGAAGGTTGTGTTTTGCATGATTTAATCCACCAACAAAATCTAGAGTAGCAGCTAACCTAGAGACTAAACTCAGTCAGACGATAGTAAAATGGTTTCTTGCTATATTTAATCCAAAGGCACACCATGCCACTTTCCCACTGACATACTCAGGAAGCAAAGGACAAAAGTAGAACCATGAAACTTAGAATCTCAAGTGCTAATTGAAGGAGTTTGGTGGAATGGGGAGCACTGAAAAGTCAAAGAGAATGAAAATGGAATCTTGGGTCTTCCAAGAAGTGTGCTTTGTGCTTTCAATTTAGAAATCTCTTCTGCAGTGGGATGGAACTTTACCTTTTTTAATGTACCATTTAATTCTTTTTCATATTAATATAGATTTATTATGCTGCAGAAAAAAAAAAAGATCTTCAGCTTTATTTCAAATAAGCCTTTAAGCCACCTGTGGAAATGGCAGAATAACTGCATTGCATGGACCTTAAATCTTTTTCAGGTGGTTGGATGTCTAAATTAATGAAAAGCTCTTCTTGTTTCTTCTGGAGTTGGCTTGTAGAAGTTGTGACAAAGACTTAAACATACAATTAGGAACCATTTTTTAACATATGTAAGGAACATAATAAAAATAATAATTATATAAGTGTAGCTCTCCAGTAACTTGCGATTAGAAAAGACAGAGAATATCCTAAAGTTAATATCTTTATATGTGACAACGGCACCAACTTCTCCCAAAGGAGGGTACAGAACCCAGTGTTGCTATGCAATTGCCCTTTGACATTGAATAGCTATTACAAAAGAATTGGTAAGTCTCTGTTTTAATTTTCCTAAACACTCCTAGACACATGTCTAGGAAAACAAGCTGAGCCTGAAAGCCAACTTGGTCTTGGTCTGAGCCAAGCCGCTTGGTCTTGTTGCATCTTTCTATGGATATCCATGTGAAATGGGATCATCCTCCTTGAGTACAGAAACTGGTCAATGTTGAGTGCTGTCTTAGTCAGTGTTGCAGTTTTATGGCAAACCACAGTATTTCTGAGAAAGGTTCATACACTTGCTTTCCGTATATCTGTTCAAAATGCTTTTGAAATCCCACTACAGTAGCATTTTTTTTACCTTGTACCAAGAGACATTTTAAAAATCCACATAAATTAGGTAAGTGATTATGCATTACACCCAGTTTAGCCTTCACAAGAGCTAGTATTAGTGCTCCTTCATTGCTTTGCACATTGGGCTCTTCAGCATGCAGCTCTCTTGGGTGCCAGGCATTAGGGTGTAAATTGTTACTCTGTGAGACGGGACATCAGTGGGTTTAGTTGCTGCTTCTGAGACAAGATTTGCTCTAGGACTTCTGTGATCATCCTGCCTGGTGTCCAGGGCTTTGGAAAGGTGAAATGCTCAATGATTCTTTCCTACAGACTTGTGCTAGATAAAATTTGCTTCTTGGGGTAAAAATGAAAGATTATGAGAAGACTTTAGAGGCTGAGGCTAAAACACCCAGCTGAGCAAAGGTTTACTTTGCATCCCCAAGCTGCCAGGTGGGCATTTAGGCTGACACATAGAGTGGTTTGCCTGACTGTAGCCAGACCTTCACATGTGTGGGAAAGGATTTCTGTATGTGTGAGATGGCAGTGTGTAAAATTCTAATGTAACTACATTTATTTAACATATTTAAGACTATAAAACATCTTTGATGATGTTTTTTGTTTGTTTGTTTGTTTGTTTGTTTGTTTTCTTCAGGGAAAAGAGTGTTTATATTTACTTACTGATTTACAATGATCCTGAGAGAAAATGTTTGTTAAAGTTTTGCAAATAAGGATTTTCGTTACTCTCTTGAAATGGTGACTCTAAATATTGTCTTATAAGTGTCATTGTCTTGAGTGTTACAATTGTTAAACAGTGCCTTTAAATGTGGTTATTTTCCTGAATACTGTTGAAGATCATTTATTAAGTGCCAAAAGTGCATCAGTACAGTATGAAGAGCAGAATAAGACTCAGTTTGGCTCCAAGGAGATTACAAGACAGCAAATATTTAAAGGAATACATATATTGGGCGATTGATGCGTTCTGACTGGCAGTGGCATCATTATTTTCTCTTCATCTGTCCTCCCTCATAGCTAGTGTGAAAGACGGCAAATGGGTAAAACACTTCTAGCTAGGCTGGTTAGTGCTGAAAGGAAAAAAAGAAAAAAAAAAAAAAAAAAAGATTTGCCCTGGGAAACACAGACTGTCTACATATGAAAGTTAAAGGGAGACTTTGCTGTATAGTACTAAAAGTTGAGTTTTACTTCATTCCTGTGCCACCTGTACAAAAAGAAGGCTGCAACACTTGCATTGTTTAGTAGCTGGAGAATAGATTTTGGTATGAGGACTATAAATTTTATTTCTGACAAGCTGTATGACCTTAGGGATGTTTTTTTTTTATTTATCTGAGCTTCAATTCATCCAGCTATAAAATGTGGAAAATATTGATTTTCCACCTTTCCAAAGTGCTTTGAAAGCATTATAGGTACTATTGCAGAATATGCAAAATATTGGTGATAGTCAGACTGACTTAGAAGGAAACTCCTTATCTTTTTAGCGATCCCTTGGGACATGCAGCTGTCTTAAGTAGATTTTAGGTGCTTCTCCAAATATTAGTATTCATAAATCAGTTTCAGAAAAGTTTCAAAGCTGTACTTCATGATTACGTTTGGTTTAGCTCTTAACATAAATGAAAGCCCAATGTATTTCTTTTTAATGTCATTAATTACTCCTCTGCAGAGTTTAGCTAATAAATTTTAAAGGCTGGTGGGCTTTCAAATGGTCACTGTCTAGTCTGAACTCCTGTATAAAACCCTCCTTTAGTCCAGTGGTTCTGCTTGAATGACAGATTAACTTTCAGGAAAAAAAAAAAAATCATTCTGGTCTTGGTTTAAACATTTCTAATAATAGAAAATCTACTACAAACCTTAGTAAATTGCTCTGAGGTTAATTGTGTTCACTGCAGAAATATGTACCTTTTCTCTAGTTTGAATTTGCTTAGCTTCAGCTGACATTTCAGTGTTAATTCTTATATTGATTTTAAAATGTGAAAATTCATTTTTATTTTTTAACAGGAAATGGGTATGAGTTTCTGTACACTGTGGAATAGAAACAATGTTGAAATTATTTTTCTGTGAAATAATTTTCCTGTTATTCAGTCAGCTCTACTATTATCCTGAAATAGTTTTGCGGTTTTTAACTCCTTGTCATTTCTTGGGAATAGAAGTCAAACTTATGCAAGAGCAAATTTCATAACTCTTTTTTCCATGAATACTTTGTTCCTTCATTTGCTCTTCTGCAATCGAGTACCTCCACAATTCTATTATTTTCATTAAAGCACCATCAGTGGTATACACGTCATTTCTTTTTAATTCCATAGAATGAATACCAAGAGGTCTTCACAAAACTGATGGGGTTATGTGGTGAAAATTAGAGGCTGCATAACAGCATCACTTTTTCTGGAGAACAGTAGAGGACTTCTGCCTTGATTCAGTTTCATATTAAAAAATATATTACTACAAATACATATTATGTTTGTTTGTTTTTTAAAGTGATTTTGGCAAATCATGACCACGAAATCATGTTATATAGAGAAGGAAATAATTTCTAAACAGTGGGTAAAACACTTGCAAAGATTGTGTAACTTAATTATCCAGTAAAGAAATGTAAAAGGACTGAAGTATATAGGATTGAAAGGAAGGCTTGCTTGCAACTACTTATGCCCACACAAATGACTGATTTTTCTGAACAGGATCTGAATTGTAAATTGTTTTGAAAAACATCAACACTTGTTATTTTTTGATAGTATTGTGGTGAATGCACTAACAGAATGTAATTCAGAATATATAATAATAATAATAATAACAATCATAGTAATAATAATGATGCAGAGATGCATAAAACCAGAATGAATGATTCTCTAAATGATCCCCAGCAAAGCTATATGCATATGTGCTATTGCATATAAATTCTGAGACCATTGTTTTAGGGGTAGGGGGTACGTGTAATTTTTGGTAAAAAAAAAAAGTCAGCAATTTTGTGATAGAAAGGTTAAGAAAGTACTGACTGAATACCAGGTGGGCCTTTCACTGGTAGAAGTGGCTTCCCATTTGTGTTGGCGAGGTGCCCCTAGACTTGATGGCTCCAGTCCCAGCAGGAATGGAATCTGCTCTCTAAGATAGCTCTGGAGAATCTGTCCTGAAAGACTAGCTTCAGACCATCTGGAGCCAGATGGCCAACTTCAGACTTCTGCAATTTAAAGGGCAATTTATTGGGCTTATTGAAGTCTATGTGAGCTTTGCCATTGATTTCAAGGAGGGACATGAATTTGTACAGCGTTTTTGGGTTCAGAAGTATTACCAGGTTAGAAATCTTTAGAATGGAAGATGAACACTGTAAGGGAAAATGTGTGGGGGCTGTACAGGGAAAGAGAATCTGGATTTTCCAAGAGCAGATGGTGAAAAATATCTTTGCTGCTAGCTGGTGCCTGAGCTCGAATTGCACTACTTTGCTGTTAAAATCCAGCCTTTTCAAAGTCTGTCTGCATGAACTGTACATTTCTAAATAAAAGTGTAATAGGATAATTTAGTAATTTGGTGTCTGCTGTCTACTCTCTCCTAAAAGAAATTACCAAGATCCAAATACACTCGCCACTCAGTGTCATGACTGCAGGTACTGCTGAATGATTCTTACTGCATTCATTGGTAAACTATTGTTTCTCTTGGGTGTTTTGACTCCCTATTGCAAGTTATATTCACCTTGTTTACTGAACTATCAGTCTACCATGATTTTGTGAATTGAATTATCTTCTGTTCATGATTCTTCCACTTAATAGCCACTGCAAAAAAATGAAATTTGAAATATTAGAATTACAAATATTAAGTCCTTCCTTTGATACAAGCTGGGTAATTCAATATGGGGATGAGGGCATACTTAAAAAAGAATAGAGAAAGAAAATCAGTGTATTGAGAAGAATGGTGAAGTATGTAGTAAAAAATGTGACGACCTTTTAACATTTGCATTATTCAGTGCATAAAGCTAGTTTTGGGAAAGATCTACTGATATACACTTAGTGTATAGTGTCTATATAGACTTTTCAGACAATGTTCTTATATCTGGAAATTGCATTGAGTTCTGTCAAATTACAGCACGCTAAGAAAAATGTTCCAAATACATATGTAGTATTGTACAAGAACAGGATTAGATAGTGAAAAAAAAAAAAAGTTTATTACTAACATATATGTATATACATGTATAACAGTAATAATAATGTAGTAGTAGTTACTACTAGATGAGTTCTTATGATTTTCATTGCAATTGTGCAAATATTTTATCTCATTTTCTATATATACAAGTAACAATTTTTTTAATTAATGTAGTTTTAATCCTATATTAGAAAAACTAGTTTGGGGGCTTTTTTCTATGTATATGTATAAGGAAATGTACTTGAAAGTTTTATGGAAAACATTTATGTAGTGTAAACTGTCGACTTATTGAAATTAATGGGATATTTTCCATGTCATTTCATGAGCTGGATCAGTTCCACAATCTCTTAACTAGTGATTAGCGATGAGTATATGCTGCAAGGGCAGTAGCATAGGTAGGTGCATTTCAGGCGTAGTTCAGACACCTGTCTTCAATGGAAGATGCAGTGAGACATAAACCACAAGTTTAATTCTGAAGTGACTGGCTGACTTTCCATGTTTTTCAGTGTACAGGAGCTTGGATGATTGCTTATGGCCCTAAGCTCTGTGACTCTATGGACGTGCCTCTGAGAGAGGCCTCTAAGATATAGGATTCCCCCAACAAGTTAGGTGACAAGTTATATTCACTCAGTGTAGTGCAGTATGGCACCATGGTGGTCCAGAAGTGACACAGACAGAATAGTTGAGCATTGCTTCCAGGTTGCAAACAGCATCAGCTGTTTTGATCCCAGCAGCCTCATACATGCCTGATCTTCACTCTGTGACTCATGGATATGCTCTATCAGTCTATACAGCCCCTTTACGTTAAAGAAGAGGGGAAAGAGGGTTGTACACTGAAATACATAGAACATGCCAATAGATAACACAGTATAATAGACACTAGGTGCAGGGTGCAGGTAGTTAGATATAAGATCTCTCCTATCTAAAATATACCAGGATTGGGCCCATTCTATTAGCTCATTATTCTGCTTTCTTCTATATGTTCACTATGCCTTGAGTTTTAATTTTAACTTGAAATATGACAACTAGTGATCTTATTATTATTTCTAAATCATCATAAAGGAGAAAACAGTATTTTAAGACCAGACAAAGTTCCATGGGACTGCCACTATAAATATCCCCACTTGGTGATTCCCTGCTGACACTCTATAACTCTTGATCAGCTGGTCAGGACTTCATTCATATAACACATGCTTTATTGATACTGTAGAGTGCTCATGATTCAATTGGGTTGTTATACATTGCAAGTTAGGGCCTTATTAAAAGGTTAAGTATATTACATTCAATTCAATTACGTTTATCAATTTTTCAACTTCTGTCGGACTTGTAATCTATTAAAACTGAGCCAGATTTGATTAGATTTATTATCAGGAAAATATTAACTGGCATTATTGAGGCTTCTCTGTGTTGATTTTTATTCAGGTTAGTACCGTATGTGGTATCCCATTGGTTTAATCACTGGATTAATCACCTAGGCCAATAGTTATCTGATTTTATCACTTGGTACTTTTTGAATATTTGCACAGTAGCACTCTGCAAATCATCTAGAATTTCCTTAATACAACAAGATTTATTGAGGATTAACATCAATATGATGAACGCTTTCTGAGCCTTTCCTTTAACATATTTGGGTGCAGGATACTGAGATCCATTGACTTCAAAATATTTATTCCAATTAGCCATTTTTTAACACACAGCTATGACACTAATGCAATACAAAAATATCATTCCAGTGTCATTATATGTTAACTTGTCTCATAGCTAAACCACATTCAGCTTTTTCTGTATGTCTTAAAAATTTGTGACCTTCATATATTCAATACATAGCTAAAATTCCCTTTAGTTAGTAATATCCTTACAAAAACCATATTTATCAAGGGTTCTACCAGTTCTGTTCTCCTTTTTTTGAAATGTCTTTTTTTTTTTTTTTTTTTTTAATTGAAGTCATGGCTTTATTGAGTAGATAATGAGCTCTTGTTAATGAAGTCCTTATTTTTATTTATTTCATGTCTTTCATTTTTCTGCTCAATCATCCTAGCTTAGAACTTTCCGTAGCTTTGGGAAATGAGCCATTTGTAAACCTTCAATGCATATGTGTTATTGGCAGGTTCAAGCTCTGCCCATATTAAATGTTAAGGTCATGAATCTAGGCTCTATCTATAGTTTACAGCTTGACCTTAATTGTTATTTAGAGTCTAAAATACATTCAATTTCTTTTAAGTTGTTTTACTGTTACTATTGATTGGCTGAACTGCAAGACACAAGTTTGTTATTATTTGTTAGGTGAGAGTTTCAACATCTGCCTTCCAAATGGAAGTAGTCCATAATAATACATTTCTCCTACACACATTGTAGTGTTAAGGAATACTTTATCCTGGTTTTGGTTTAATTTATTGTTGTTGTTGTTATTTTTAATCTTACTTTGTTTTGCTTTTTTTTTGCTTTTCTTTAAATCAGATCCTTGCTATGGCCATTATGATACAGCATACTGGTCTGCTTCCACTCAAGTGATAGATCTAAAACAAGTATTGTCTTTAGCACAGAGTGCCACCTTGTTTATAATCAGATACTTTAATATTCTAATCATTCAGACTATCCTGTGTTTCAATGACTATTCATTTTCTCAAGATGCAAGAACAATATAATTTTGAAGAAAAAAAAAAATTGAATACAAAGAACTTAAATTCCTAAGTAAAAGCTCTCTTAAATATTTCTCTCTTCTCTAGTCATCTTTGACATCTATAATAAATACCTTAACCATGCATACATTGTGTGCATGTCAGAAGGACATACAAAATATCTTTCTGCACATATCAGGGAAAAGAGGTCCCATGAGTCCTCATCAGTTTATAAACAGAATCAAATCCTCTGTGTCTAGGGTTCCATGGAGTAAAAAAATATTTAAAAAAAACTGCCCTGACTCTATGACACAGCAGGTCATAAAACATCTTGAACCAATGTTTGAGTTTCAGTTGCTTATAAATCAAGAGTAACAAACAACAAATAGACAGTGGAAGTCAGTTCCTAGAGTGCCAGGAACAGTCACCTCTTCAACACTAAAATATTTTTAGTATCTAGAGGACTTTGAAAGTCTTGGGGACCTTTGCTATGCTTTTTTGTAATTTGCATAATGATTCCTACCCCCACCTGCAATATGATTCTCTGCAGTATTCTCATCCCAGACTGCTTCCTTATGTCATTATTAGAGTTTTCAAGGCTGATTGTTTTATCAGTCTGCACCAATACAAGGAATTTGGCTAAAATTATTTTCAAGTACTGGTTATTTATGATAAAAGTGTTTGACTGTGGTCACAATTTTGAATGACCAAATTCCCAAATATTTGAGAAGCTGAATGGGTAAAGATTTTATATATATATTACAATATATTAATTTTATAACCATCAGAATGATTATTAAAGAGTTAAAGTTTATTAAACTTTTTAAAGACCTTTTAGATTTATTTTTAAATTGATCATCATATGTTTTGGAAACCGGCCAGTCGATTCTTAGATATAAAGAATATAAATCATTAATTCCTCAGTTATGTATTTAATTTTTCTCATAGAAGAAATAGAAGAAATAAAATAAGCATTTTAGCTTTTGATAGATGATTTCAGAAATAAAATTTTGTTGCTAAGATTATTAACCTTAATCAAGAGGTACCTGTTCAGCATTTTGTGATGTTATTCTCAGGGATGCAAAGCACTCAAAGAACCATTGAAGTAAACTGAAACGGTGATCAGTTCCCACTTCTCAAAATCTAAAGGGCTATTTGCTTTCATCTTGTTAGAGATCATGTAATGTTAGCTCAGATCCAAAACTCAGGGATAAAGTCAGTGTTACATCCAAAAATGAAAGCTCTTCATAAGATTTTCCCATATAACTACTACGCAAAGCAATTTCAAACAAACATGGGGCCCTCTAGCCAGTCATTTCTACTGGGAACAGATTTTTAGGGCATAAGACTGGCTTTACTATTTATTATGTAGTAATGGAACATTACCTTTGTTGTAAGACTAAAGGAAAAAGTTGAAAGCTGGGTTATAAAATCTCAAGAAAGTCTCACACTTGCCAGAAGTAGCCTGTAATTACCACAGTGATAAGTTTGAGGACTTAGGTCCCAAACAAAATCAAGAAATGAGAATTCAAAGAGAGGATTTTTTTTTTCCTTTCCAGTTTCCTCTATTCCAGGAAATTCATGTGGTCAAAGGTTTCTTTTAACAGAAAATTATTTACAGGTGCTGTTCCTGGCTCTGTCACAAAGTTGTGTCTTACACCTTCGTCTAAGTGCAGTCAGCCTCTGGATCAATGTGACTTCTTCCTGTAGGGATCTTTCCATTAAAAAACTGCTTGCTGCAAAGGTCCATGGCCTTCCAGAGCTTTGGATGACTCAACAGACCAATGACTATTTCTGCTGAATGGAGCAATCATATTTCTATCTGAGGTTATAAATTTGTATATAAGGTAATGTATTTCAGTAAAGCTTCATAGCAGAATCTGAACACTTACTAAAACACTAAAACTTCAGTCAATGTCTCTTCATCTGCAATGTAGTAGCCCTGGGGCACGAGAGCTCATTAACGTTTGACCAATAGCACATGATACTGTGTTTACAATGAGGTTTGTTACTTATTATTATTTAATCTCTTTGCATTCCAATTAAGCATCAGAAATCACAGTTAGTTCAACTAGAAGTTAATTTAAAGCATCTTTTACCTAATGCTCCAGAGGACATGTGCAATATGTTATTGAAAGTCTGACCCTTTTCTTTTTTTTTTTTTTCCAGTTTTTGAAGTGAATTCTTACTGTTCTTACTCTTGAACCATTTCTTTATTAGAAGTATTTTCTACAGCCATGTAGTATGGAAATGAAATTCTTACAAATAATGAAATGGTAAAGGAAAATAACATTGAGATTCAGACATAATCACATGAATGCTGAAACTGGGGCCAGAAGATAGACACCAGTAAAGTGTGTGACCTGGCACTGCCCTGTAGGTTATAAGGAATAGCAGCCTATATTGTCTTTGTGTTAATGTTACCAGATAGCTTTCCTTTGTTTGATTGTTTTTGAATAAGACCTGTCAGGGGTGAAACCCTTTTGAGTGAGTCCTGAGCCAGGAAAGACACACTTTCCACAATGCCATTTGAACTTCATGTTCTAATTCATTGTAACTTCAGAATTGGATGCAAAGTGTGAAAAAATTTCAGAAATATTACAGCTTCAGTACTTTTCAAACATTGAAGAGATTTTCATCAATTATGAGTACGTAAAACAGGCTACTGTGAGGTTTTCTCTAGCACCATTTTGAAGCTAAAACAAAAGGTTTGATCATGTAAGATACCTATTATTTATATTTTATCTGATTATAAAATCACAAAACAGACCTAGCCTGAACATTCTCTAGAATATCACTTGTCTAAGAAATAAATTAATTAATTAACAATAATAATAAAAGTAAAAGAAAAAACTTAGTCCATTTTTTGGTTCAAAAGATTTAGTTCAGTTGTCAGTATTTGTCTTTTCTTAGTAAAAGTAATGTAAGTAGTATACAAAAAAAAAAAAAAAACAAGTATGACCAATAACAGTAATAAACGCTTCACCCACTTACTGAATTTAGGCAGGAATCTTCAAGATGAATAAATATTTTAATGAATGAGTCCCTGTGACCCTGAGGACCATTTCTTTTGTGAACCTGCTGAGTTTAAAGGAATGGATGGTGACAGTTCTTGAAGATCTCCACTTTGTGTCATTAGATCTAAGAGGTTCGGGGTTTCCTCAGTCAAACTAAACTCTAAATGTCAATCTGTCAGGATTCACCCAGAACTTAGTCATTTTTACTCCCTGAATATACATTTATGTGCTGTAAAAGCCATATCTTCTGTGCACACAAGTAAAGCTTGCCAACTTCAGCTCAGTGTGATTTCAAACAGCTGAGCTATTGAACCCTCCAAATGAGTTTTATAATAGAAACCTAAATTCAGTTTTAACTATTGCAGTCTTAAATGTATGCATACTTTATTAATAACAGAAAGCAGCAGATGTAACATTTTAATCTTGATGTCAGGTAGCTGGTCTGTTAGTTGTTTTTTTGTTGTCAATTAGGACTTCAGAAAATATATGCTTGGGCTTACAAGGTGAACATTATACAAAATCATTTCAATAGTGAAAAGGAAAATTTGTTTCTAAATATTTATTGGTCACCAAAATATTGAAATTTCTGTAGCAGCTTCAGCTGAAACCAGTGCTTATTTTTATAACTGAGTCTTTTCCATTATCCAAGAGTGGTTTTCCCATTTCAGTGTTCTGCTTGCTTTCTTTTTTTCCATGCACTTTTTGAGGTTTCCCTGCTTGGGCCTCTTTTCTATCCTTCAGTAAGGTTGAATTCCCTGATGGTAATCATAATTATAAACATATGTTGTTACTGAGGGCTACCAATTTACTTGCAGTCCTTGGTATAAAAAAAAAAAAAAAAAAAAAAGTAGGGTTTTGGAATATATTTCACATCACCAGGGCATATCTCATGAATAATTAAAAGGAAAGTCAAATTTACAGTAAGAAGCGGTCTCTGGAATGCCATGTCTAAAGATAATTGTATATTAAAATTGGTTTGAATTAAGTAACACACCAAACAATTAATATCATAGCAAAAAGTATTTTTGAGCTTCAATAGCACAAACATGCTTCTAAAAAATGATACCTATGTCTTTGAGATTGGGATGACTAATAGAAAAACAGAGGAAAATATAGAAACAAGCATATTTTCTAATGTAACCGAGAATTAAAGTATTTTGGAAATTGCTAGACTTAGAATATTTAATTAATCACAGATATTTACTGAAAAATACTTTTAAACCAATAAAATTAAGAAAGGCAAAGTAAAAAATACTCTAAATTTTACATTTGTTTTGGTGGTTTCTTCCACAATAAATCTTTCAACCATGGTTATTTCAAAGAAGTGCCTCTGTAATTAACATGTTAGATTTTTAGTGACGTATTTTACTGTGCTGCATTTTATTGCTGATGTGTCAGTCAGTGTAATGTTCACAGTGCTGCAGGGAATAATCAGAGCATGCATTAGGCAATTCATAATGTATTTGGTATCCTGGTAAGACAAGATAAAATGTTTTGAAGATTAGTTTAGAATTAAAAAATAATAATAATAATAATAAAAAAAAAAAGACACCCCCCAAACACATACTGGGAAGACATGGAAATAAATATGGAAAGAATCAAAAAGGGATAAAGGGCTTTTTAAAATTTGGCTGGACCTGCTAAAATTTGCCAGAGGGTACTTTGGGAACAGGTGTCAGCAATGTTGCATCCCTGAGCAAGTAGCATCCCTGGGTGTGGTGGTGAGCTTCTGCAAGGTGTGGGAGGAAGAACATGGGGATGGTGAAGCTGGGGAGTTATGTACCACTTAGAGTAACACTGGTTCCTGGAACAGCACTGGAACAAATAATTAAGGTTTTATTAACAATAAAACAACAAGGAAAAGAGTAAGAGCTAACATAGATTTATAAACTAAATGTGTCAAACTAGTCTGATTTCTTTGCTTAATAAGATAACAAACATTGTAAATATGGAAGAAATTGATGTCATACATCTGGACTGTAATCAGGCTGTTGTCACTGTCTTGTGGCCCAGACCGGATAAAACCCCTAAAACTGAATAAAGGCTGGTTGGAAAGCAGCGTGCATAGCTCAGTTAAGCCAGGCGGAGATCCTGAGCAGGGCTCTGCAAGAATCTCTCCTGGGTGTGGCTGGGCTGCAGATTCTCAAAAAGGAAGCGAATGACAGAATAAGCAGCAAACTTACTGAATTCACACAGTGACTAGCTGGGAGAAACTTGTAATTTTTTAATTTAATTTAATTTAATTATTTATTTTTGTAAGGAGAAGATACAATTCAAACTGGTCTTGGGAAGTAATCTGAAAAAGAAAAGGGGGGGTGGAGGTGGGGGTGGGGGGATGTAGTTGAAGGAGAAATCCAGGGTTAGAGATGAACAATTGTACAAAGGCTAAGGAATGAGAGGCTGAGATGCAGCCTTGGAGCTCTGGGAGGTACAGTACATTGCAAGCTGAACTTTTAGAAGAGGATAGCACAAGTCAGCAATGGCACACTACTGGGGAAAGGTCAGGTCTTTTACTGGGGTGTAGAGAGATGAGTATTGTCAGCCCAGCTTTGTGAGCTAGTCAGCACAGGTGTTGGCTCAGCTGGAGAGCTGTGTTCATTTACAAGCGTAACACTTTGAGAAAGAAGTGGATCAGCTGGAGAAGATCCAGAGGGATACAACAAGAAAGATCAGGTGAATATCCTGAACCAAAAGACTGAAAGATACAAAGTTTGTTTAGAGAAGGTGGGGAACAATGGCAAAGAGAAACAGCCTTCAAGTACAAACACAGGACCTGCCTAAGGCACAGGTTCTCCTTGTCTGCTGTGGATGGGGAAAATACTGGCCATAGATTGTAGAGAGAAATATTCAGGTTAGATATTAGGGTTTTTTTTCTTACTCTAGAAATAATTTAGCTTGGGAAGAAAGTGCCTAACAGTTTTGTGGAATTACTGTCACTGGGAGTTTTTAAGAGCAGATTGGGCAAACATCTGTCAGGAATGTGGTAGTTATATTTGATCCTCTGCTGAAGCAGAGAATAGACTAGATGACTTCTCACTTCTCCCACCCTGTTTTTTGATGATTTGTTGAAATGATGTCAAGCTACCAGCTTTGAATAAATGACCAACTGTTCTTACGTTGAAGTCCTTTTCTGCTGAAAGAGAAATGTCCCTTTCTGTTGATTTCACTAGGTTTAGGTTTATCACAGGGTGATATAAATGTCAGTTGTTGCAGAGTAAGTATAGGAAAGGCCGGATCCCACTCCCACTAAGTTCAGAAGAGGTTTTTGATCTCTTTCAATTGAGGTTTAGTTGAATTCTAAATGCATGTTATGGATACATATGTGTTTCAAAATATGTTAATACAATCCTGTCAGTTAAGCATTATCACTGAAAACTTGCTGTTTGAGTTAGTAACATGCATTGGTAGGGAAAGATGGAATGATTTGTAAGCAATATAAAAAGAGACAGTGTTTTAAAAGAGTTTTCTTTCAGCAGAACAGAAACATGTGTTGTCTTATACTATAGTAACATACAGTATATTCTGTGAGAGAACTAAACTTTATCAGCACCGTTTCTTTTCAGAGTTTAGCAATAGAAACCTTAAAGAAAGTATTTCCCAATAATGCATATTCCAAGAAATTCTCATAGACTTACTGATAGTACCTGAGTGGATGAGGTATCAAAGCATGGCTATAACGAGTGAATAACCTGAAATGCCAGGAAAAAAGCAATAGTGGGGCTCCACTCACAGTGTCCTCTTGGTCTCCTGCATTCTTCTTTTTCATTTTAGGGGCTTATGCTGTATTCTGGGGATGATAACAGTGGGATTGTGTGATCTTCTTTTCTGGGAGTGGATGAAACCCAGCAGCAGAAAGAATCAAAATGTGTAAAAGGGCTCTTTTCAGCTTCTATGGGACCTAGCCAAACTCAGAAATGGCAGCATAGTAAGAAAATCCCCTTCCAGATAATTTCAGTGTTAGACTGGTCCCAGGCTGGTAACTTTTCCCTGTCTTTTACGCTAAGCAAAGTCATTCCTTTGTACTGTCTGGGTTTTTTGTTCATCCTCCTAACACACAACTTTTTCATAAGCCTTACCTTATGTGTTTTACAGCTTCCAGAACCAGAGAGGCTTGGACATGTTTAAATAAACTTCTATGCTAACCATTTACCATCAAACATCATAAGGTTTTCCAGTCCCATGGAATGCATGCTGTAAGCATCAGCTGATAAACTGCCCTTTTTTTCTTTTTCTTTTTTTTTTTTTTTTAATTGAGGTTTCAATCAAGATTCTTCACCAGAATGAACAGAGAAACTCAGAACCTGGCTGTGTGCTCTGTATCAGAAAGGCAGCAATGTGTAATACTATTTAAGAAAAGCAAACCCTACTATATAGGCAGAAGTCATGAGCAATGCATTCACCCTGGCACGCATGGTCAGTAATTAACATTCCAATTCCTGAAGGAAGCAGCATGACTCAAGGGGTAAAGCAGCAGAACAAGACTTTGCATTGCATTACTACATTGGTCTGCAGCACCTTCCTGACTCTGCGAAGCCATTTCATTTCTGCCTCATTTCTCTATCAGAAAAGAGGATAACCATTCAACTCAGATTTGTTAGGCTACAAAGCTACAAACAGTGTTATGAAAGAATTGTTGTATAGTTGTGGTTAAGTAGAAATGATTCATAGGTGGCTTCAGGTTATTTCTACTTGCCCTTTACTGAAAACGTAAAACTGTTGGACTACTTTACAACATTTGGTTCCTACTTTGAGGCCCTAAAAATGGTCAATTTTACCTGAGATAAGGTTGGCATTAAAAATGAGATACTAGACTGCAGAATGGCATTTTATTAAGGGAAGTGGACTTTCTTTTTAGTATGGGGAATATTGGTTTATATTATATATATTGGTTTATCTGATCTTAAAAGACTTTGCTCGAGGTTATCCAATGAAGGAATGATTCATAAAAGATTGGTGCTTGTAACTGAGCTTTCAGATGTTAGTATTACTTAGCTAACGTGGCTTTTTTTGCATCAGGCTTTTGTACCAGAAGTGAATTTTTCCACTTAATTCTCAGATACTCTGGTGAAGAATCAGTAAAGCTTCTGAACGCCTCCCAGGTTACTGTGGTCCACACGAAGGTGGCTTCTGCCCTTGTTTGTAACATTCCTCCAAGTGATCGAACAGGCTTTTAGAGCTGATGTTCTGTATGTATGCACTGAGACAACAATGCCAGTCAGTAGATTTGCCACGAAATGCCTTGGAGGAATTCAAGCAGCAATGTGTGTACAAGTGTGATGCATTCTAGTCCAGTGTCATCTAAACCCAACAGAGGAAAGAGACTAGCAAGGTTTCAGGAGCAAGAGGAGAAAAATGTGTAAAGGTTAAACTCCATGCTAAAATCACTGACATTTGAACAACATGGATGTAAAAGCAAAGAGAAAGCTTCAGACATTAACTACGGTTATTGTACTGGAAACTATCTTGGTAATGATTGTAAAGCAGAAAAACATCCCCCCACCATCCCTAAAAAAACAACCAACTGACTCACCCCCAGGAATGCTGGATCAACTTAAGTAATTTTGTCTTTGAAATGCTATAAATTGAAAAAACATGCCTTTATATAGATATGATCAATATAAAATCATGCCTGCCATACATGTTTGAACTTGTTCTTTTATAATTAAAACCAGAACTAATTTAGAATTTATTGCCATAAGACCATAAATAGTGTAGATCAGAATTATAAGTGCAGCAAAATATCAGTATTTTTATCTCCTGAATTGTGTGTTTCCTCAGCACCACTTAATATGTTTGACTCCATTTAAATATCATAGATAGATTAATTGATTGTTAAATTACTGCCTACTTTATGTACAGGCACGAGCATTTCTTGTTTTCTTTGTGATTGAGAGGAAATGAGTATATATATTTTTTAATGAACAAACCAAAGATTCTTGCTAAGCACATGATCAGGAATTTTATGTTTGATTTTTCAAGTAATTTAATGTGTTTATATCTGGGAACAGACAGGCTAAAATAGAATAAAGCAGACTGGAATCCAGGAAAAGCAGATGAGGCTATAGGGCCATGTGAGCTCTAACTGCCATAAACTCAAATTTTGTAACAAATGTTTGAATTCTTGTACATTAGAAGAAAAATGTCTGTGATTATCATGAAGGACTTCTAAGCACTAGAGAAAATACATAAACTCACACAATGCATTCCTGAGTTCAAAAAATGTCAAATGCCATTATTTCAGTAAAGTACTAGTATGATTTATGTGGGTGTCTCTGCTTGTTTGTTTGCCCAGTTCCTGATTAAGAAAGAACAGGCATCGTTATATATTAAGTTCCTTTCATTTTGTCTCAACCACCAATAAATATGTTGAAGATAATAGAAATAGTTGTTCTTGAGCTAGCCTGCCCTTGCCAGTGGCATTATTAGCTCTTGGGATACTGGCTAATGACACAGATTCAAATCTCTCCTGAAATCTAGCTGCTTTTGAGAGACCCAAAGCAATAAACATCAATAAAAAGCCATCACTGTTCCTCTTATAAGCATATGTGCATATGCTTACAAGTCTGGATCACTTTTTGTGGGGGCATGAGCAAGCATGTGCTTCCTGGATGCCATTTCTTTGAGACCTTATTAACTTCAGTCTATTTGTGTTTTCTACTTAGCTGACCACATTGTCAATGCTTACCAAATAATATATCCTAATTATACTAAAATCAAGTTTGGAGCACACAGCTTCAAGTCCTCCAAGTCTGTCTTTCATTCTGCCTCTAAAAACTTCCTTACTGGGGCTGCTGCCTTTCAAGCAGCAGTATTTTTGGCCTGAAGACTGACTGATATTTGAAATGAATCAGCAGTACAGTAATTTGATTTTCAAAAAAACAAATGGTTGTTCATATTTAGTGCTTGGCCAAGAATCATAAGTCACATCCACTCTGTGTGTTTATCTTTCCACATGGGTGGTCAGTGGTAAAATTTCACCCAAACAAGGAGCTCTCACTGTGGCTGGTGGTAGGAGGGGAGTCAGGCTGAGAGCTGGCATCCTGAGGACCAGCACAGAGGCTGATGCTTGAGGGTGTAGCCTGTAATCAGTTGTGCTGTAATCACAAAGTTGGGACTAGAGGCTGCTGGTTGTGATAGCAGTTGGGTGAGTTCCTTGCACCTTTGCGAAATCAGCGCAGATCTGCTGAAGTGGTCCTGAGCAGAGAGGAGGAAGAGATGCTACGGGAAGGAGCTAGCTAGGATACAGCTAGTGAAAAATAAACAGAGGTAACACCAGGCTCAGCAGAGCCTGGAACGGCATTCAGAACCATGGCTTGAGATTCTCTTAGACACAAGACAGTCACTTATTTCCTTTTTATTTTTCTCAGAATATACTGCCATTGTTCAGCAAGTTGGTTTTCTGTGTCACTCCTAGCAGGCAGAGCTGAACCTTGCTATGTTGGAGTGTGGAGCTGCATTTTATGTTCCCTTAGCAACTGAGTAACTGGCATGTGAAGAGGAAGCAATAAAAAAGTGTGGCTTAATTCTTTTGCAGTCTGATAAAACTAGAGAGATGGAGAAGCCATGCAGAAACTTCATGAGGAAAGAGAAAGTAAACTCCCTTTGGTTTATATCTCTTAATTGCTCCGAAAATACCCGCACTGCTGTTTTACACAGAAAGCACACTCTGTGGAGCTGATCTGCATTAACGTATTTATTTTATATGGCATCTTATCTATAGGTAATTTGTAATAAAAACTTATACCTTTAGCGTACTAGGGCAAGAGTCAAGAGAAAATAAGCTATAAGAAAAAAAGCTAAGCCACACTTTAGCCTCTTCCTAAACAATTTTCCCTGAGATTCTGCTCATATAGTTTTGTCAATTTTAACTTTTGTTTCACCCAGCCTCAAAAGCTTCTTTGGAAAATTCAAGAAGGCAAAAGAATAAATTGGAAATTTATTTTGGAGGATCCATGGGCTGTCTAGATAAAATTGACCAATCTGTACTCCTTTCAGGTAAAGGTCTGCCTTTAGATAAGGCACATAAATATACATACAAATAGACTGACATCTGTAAAAAGTGGAATCATTCCTTCTGTTAAATGAAACTTTTTCTGTTAAGGAGACCAGCTTGGACCCAAGCTGGGGGACGGAACTGGGGAAACCAAGGTGCACAGGAGCTACTCCGAATGTAGTGCCAGTACTGCAGTCTGGGGGCTGTCCTGGGGAGAGCAAATTTGTTTGAAGCTTCTGCAGAAAAGGCAGATGTACAAGACCTAAGATAACACTCATCAGAAAACATCAGAAAGGTGCAATATCCCTCTAACCATGAAACACCCTGTAAGAAAAACTTTATTTCTTTATTGATTCCTTCCTTCCTTCTTTTTCCCTTTCTTTTTTTCCTTTCTTCTTCTTTTTTTTTTCTTTCTTGTTTCTTTGTTCCTTCCTTCTTTTCTACTTACTGATTTCTGTCTCACATTTTACCTTTCTCATTGTCTTGCCCCAACCATTCATTTTAATCAGTTCTTCCATAACCTGTGGCTTCAGTATTCAGCATCTTTCCGCATGTTAAAATTGCTCTCCTGAGCATTGCTCCACCCACACTTTGATGGATTGCTGTTTATGTGCTACTGCACCCTTCTCCCTGAAAAGCACTGAAAGCACACAGGCAGACAATGTAGACATTTCTACACTTTGATGCAAAGAACATGGTGCCACTGAACATGGATCTGACTCGACCTACAGGGATGCTTCTGCAGTTCCGTGGTTGTGCTTGAATATCTTTTGTTGTAAAAAACAAAACAAACAAAACAAAACAAACAAACAAAGCAAACAAACAACCAACAACAACAACAAAAAACAGTGTTGGGGATATATACGCCTTCCTCATGTCCAGACTGACTCTCAATGCTTTTTTTTTTTTTTTTTTTTTTTTAAATTGTGTATCTCCAATTGTCCAGAAAAGCACATCTTCCCCTATTAATGATACTTGCCTAAGTCCCATGCCTGTCAAAGCAGACGGGTATTCTCAGTGCCATATTAAATTAGGTAATCTGACTAAAATAACTGTAAACTTATTCAAGATTTTGGCTACTTTTAATTTGCAAACTCTTCTGACACATGGTAATATACCTTTCAGTGGGCATGACAGCAAGTGCTTGTGTTGAGCCATTGAGGTTTCCCTGAGACTCTCTCCAAGAGATGTACCACAAGGATCCCTTTTCACTAGTGGTGACTTGGTGCTACTGCAGCTGTGATTCCTCTGACGAATACTCTTCATCCATTTCCAGATTCATACGATGACAAATAATTTCCACCTGAACATTTGTGACATTTGGGTTCTGAAACAGCCTCAAATACCACGCTGTTCATTAGTGGGGATTCAATTTCCTGTACCTCTCTGCTTCAGTTTTGCTTCAATGCATAGAGTGCGCATATTCATTAAAAACAACAATAATAAAGTTTTGCCGGAAAAGAGAGATGTGTAAATAAAAGATGCCTGGGGCAAAGCTGTGTTTTGTGTTCTGGACATTTATATAGCTGTTTACAGTTCTCTTCAGTTAAATAATAATAATAATAAAAAATAATAATAATAATAATAAAAAAAAACAGAATTACCATAGCAACTGAAGCAAGTATGTGTTACATTTTTAATCTCTGAGATACACAAACACTTACCAAGAAAACACACAGAAAAAAAAAAAGAAAAAAAAAAAAAAAAAAAGAACTTACGTGCCTTCCCCATGTTTGAAGGGAATATTTTGTTTCTTATTTCCTTGCCAGTATTTAATGTTGCCTTTGTTAGAGGAGTAGCATTGTTCTCTTTGCATTGTTCCACTTGCATCTCAGGCAGAGGATGAGTGCAGTAGACAGCAGGAATGTGTTCTCCTCTGAGACATTTTGGAAACTGCCAGGAGTGTGCAGCAAATGGTGCCTATGAGGCTACTGTGACTTTTTTTTTTTTTTTTCTGGTACACTGGGATGAATTCCTCAGGTGAAGACATGGGGAACACAGCTATAAGTAAAACATACTTGTATTTTATATCTGCACAAAACTACTTACTGTGCTTTTCAGAACCTGATGTACAGGGAGGTACTTGTTCAAGTTTATTTCCCTTCCCTCCCCACCCCAGTTTTGCAATTTTACTTAGTTTCCATAATTCCATTTTGAATTAGAGTACATAACATTTCCACTACATAAAAGATCCATTAACAATTCTGTTTAAAATATAGATAATATAATATAAATTTGCATAACTGTGCTTTTTATCTAAGAAGAGTGAGGGGAAAGAGGCATTGGTTAATCCATCACAAGTCTCTCCATCACTTTCTACTATGGTGGTAAATTGGGATTTATTTCTCTTGTTGACAGTAACCATTTTTTCCTTTCTTCTATCAGCCCCTGTTATTGGCAGAGTAATTACAACTTCTCTTATCAAGACAATCGAGAGAATAAACTAGCTGCTTTCACCATGTTACTGCAGTACTTTGTTTTGAGTCTCTTGCAAAGAATGGGGCTTTCGCAGTAACATGCCTGGACACTTCGCTGTTTCCAAGACAAACAGCTCTTGAGCCAAGATCGATTTGGACTGCATGCAATAGCTTGCATCTTTTTTCAGGAGATTTAGAGTCCTTTAGAAAAGCTAAATGAGCTTTACAGCGGCCCTAGAAGGAATGGCTGTGGGTAGCTTGAGGAACAGAAAGATCATGCTTGCCCAAATTCATAGAATGGGTTGACTGAGCAGTGTAGAGGATCACTGTTCCCTGAAATGTTAAATATTTTCAAGTCTGATCCTGATGGTGCAGACCCCAATACACATTTTTTACCCAAATTTTCCTTATGATCCTTAGGGAAAATCTGCCCTTCTCCTTTCCCTGCCAAATGCCTGCAATTTACGGTACTGCAAAACCAGGTTATGCTCCAGATTTTTGAGCAAGTCTTTAACATGCTGATGTTAATATACTCTTCATAGCCTTTACAGATCTAAACTTTTAGGTGGAATCTCATTGTGTTGTGTCAGCATGGCTGCTTGGCATTCTTTGTGGTGTTGGCCAAGTTTTTTTCTTTCAAACTAATGTTTTGCAAGAATGAAACTTTGCATGGGAAATCAGCTGGTCTGATGAATTTTCATTTTAAAAGTTCTCAATAGAGTCCTATCAGAATGAGTTTAGCTTCTTAAACTGGTATGTTTTAATTTGTTTTGGTGCTATGCATTGTGCACCAGTCATACTGAATTAAATAACTGGATTTTACTCATAAAGATTTTGTTTAACACCAAACAGACATCCAAAATTATACACTGAAAATTTCTTAAAAGGTGGAAATGCTCAGTTTCATCTAACTTTAATTTTACCTCAAAATGGTGAAATAATAGCAACATAACTCAGAAATTTTACTGGTGTTTTTCTGCTAGTAAGCGTTGAAGTAGCACTTCTAGCTCCTGTGAATGTAGAGCAAAATCCGCAAATGAAATATGAATTTTCAATAGCTTATGTTCAGCTTGAATTAAAAACAAGTAATTCTTTCCTTCCTTCCCCATCTTGGAGTTCATCATGCAGTGACAATTTGAAATTTACAACCCAGACATTTAACATCCTTCACAAGAACATATAATTTGAAAAACTTGTGAAGAGAAATGTCTCTGCTAAAAAATGGCACTATCTTTTTGTAAAAAGACCCCTGTCATTTAAATTTCTGTTCAGCTTCCCATCTTAAGCTAAATAACACTGACATTTTTTTTTTTTTCAGATGCAATTTTTTGAAAGTTACCTAAATTAGATATTCACTTAAAGGAGTTTTAATATGACATTGCTAGCTTTGTTATATATCTCTCTGTGTCCCTTTTCAGCTAATGTAGAATACAGATTTTATCAGATTCCCTTGCTGAAAATAGAGACAAAGCCATTTAGTGTTCACAATTCTACAAAATACCAAAGCAATGTTGACCCTGAATTTAAAAAATGAACCACAAGAAAAATGAACCTCCTTTTGAAAAATGTAGAGTGATATATGTTTTGATAATACCTAGTAAAGAAGGGTTTAAGATTATTTTTTCTGTGTGCAAACAGATCTCTGATGAGATTTATAAAATTAGGCCTGAAGTCTACCGTCTTAACTCCACACTATATTGGTCACAATTTCTTTTTGTAAACTCCATTAAATGAGTATCTTTATTTTAACTATCAGAGCAAATCTGTTCTTTATACACCAATATGTATCTTTCTATTATGTTTGGCATACCCATTAGATCCACGTGAATGTCTCCTTATGTTAGGTAAAATGCCACAAAACAGAGCACTTGTCTCCTAAATTTTACAGAAAGATTTATTTTCCAAATAACCTGATCATTTAGAACAGAAGTATTGTGGGAAATGACTGCCTCCAAAAACTTTTAAATTCCTCAATATTTTAATTGGCATGAAAAAGTCTTTCTTTTGATTGTTCAGTATTTTAACGTCTGCTAGACATTCATGTACAGAGAGTAGAAATACGTGGGAGAAACTGAAAACTAACCTCTACAAAGTTCACTCTTTGATTGATGGCAAGATGGACAAGGGAGAAAAGGTCATGTAGAAGACACAAGAACCCCCCATTTATTTCCTGAAGCGTTACAGCAGATTCCATATCTAGCAGATCAGTTGCTTAGCTTGAAAATAATTAACAAAGACATTCTGAAGGAGTTCCTATCATGGGTTGTCTTACTTTGTAAACTACATTGCCCCACAACGTTTTCTTCCCTCATTCTCAGTAAGCAAGCTTATGAATATTGTTAGAAATGTAGAACGTAAAATCAGTATTATAGCAAGCTAGATTTTATGCTAGGAAACACTCTCTTTAATGTCTTTAAAATATTGTACAGAATCCGTTTAGTTCTAATACCAATCTAAAATCGAGAGAAATATTTTTGTAGGGTAACTTTGATGATGATCAAGAGACACGGAGTAGAACTTCCAAAGCATGCAAAGTAAGTGTTCAATTCACATTTTCAAGAGTATCTTTGAAGCTGAAGATCCTTAATATGAAGCATGTTGCTCTACTTCCTACTATGTTGCTAACAATCCTGCTATGCCAAGCAGGTATTTGGTGATGGGGGTAGGGGTTGCTTAGCATTTCCTACAGGCAAGCAATGCTGGGTGCTTGCCAGGAGTGGCAGACAACAACTAATACATACATAAATATATTTTAAAAACACACGGGGAGATACAGGTACATAAAGGTTATGTATTTTGAGTTATTTAAATAAAGTTTATTTTACTAGTTATCTAGCATGTTTTAACTTAATCTTCTATTCACCTAGTACTTCTAAGATGAAAGTGATATAAGTCTGCATTATATGAACTCAAGACTGTAAACAGACCTGGGGTTAACACATTTCTGCAATTGATAAGTGTTTATTAAAAATGTCTGTGGTTTGCTTTGTGGTCATTCATGCCCTGTGCTGTATGTTACAAAGATAGCAAAAAATTGTAACTTTTCTATGTCTGGCCTGTACCTTAAGACATATTCATGTAGCTGATAATGACCACTGAAACAGAGACATTTTTTTACTTTTTTTTTTTTTAAGTGAACAGTTCAATCTAAAATTAAGACTCAGAAATGGTTATGCTTTCAGACAAAGTTATCATTCTTTTCATTCCACAATTCATGTTGAAACTAGGTGTATGAGTAGGGACCCAACAGGGAGAAATAGGAAATTCTCCTCTTGGTACTGATGGTCAATTTTCCGAAATGAACCGTAAGTTAGGTGTTGGCAGCATGGTTTTATTTCTAGAAAGCAGTCTAAAACTGAAAAGAAGAGCTCCTAAACTCTGATAAGGTTTGAAACTGACCATGAACTTCTCAGTTCCCTTGGAGGTTTTCTAAACCCTCAAGTGCAGCCTTGTCCCTGCACTGTGTTGCAGTTTCTTTAACCTCTGAACCAATTGCATAAATTCACAGACTTGTCTGTTTTTTTTGTCTGATAGCTTTTTTTTGTACAGCTAATAGTCTTTCACTCTGCTGGAATGGTCCACTGTAGGTTTACATAGTTTGATGTAGTAATGAGATAGGTTTGTCACAACACTAGCTAATTCACTGAACTTCATCATTTTTATTAAATATTAAGAAACAGTGAATTCTCCATCTTCAGATTTGTGCTATGAAGAGCAACATAGATTAGAGCAAAGTAACAATGTTTTAATTCACTCTGCTGTGCTTTCATTTCTGGATTGTAAACTCAAATACTTTTGCCTTTAAATGCTTTCAAGGTAGACAGGTTGGGTTTTCATTGCTTCTAAACACGTGGCTGCCTTGGGGCTTCTAATTTATTTATTTATTTATTTTTTAATGAAGTGAGAGGTTATAAAACCTATGTGCTGTAAAGCAGGCAGGCTTCTAAAAGTTTCCTACCAGCTCACCAGGCTCAGCTGAAAGAGCTGGTATCTTCAAGCTTACTTAACTCTTATTCCTAGGCTTCTAATTAAAACCATGGAAATGCTCCCCATTTTGAAAAGGTCACATCTGAGACATTCCCTTTGTCTCATCTTTGCTGCCTCTAGCTTATATACTTAAGAAAAAATAAGCAATTATAGTCAACTGTCCATTACCACCAGGATGATAGCCTTGCTGGTGCATGAGCTTTGGCACAGGGATAGACACAATCTGTGTACCTCTACAAGTATCTTAGCAAAGTTTAGTAACCCGCGAGTGCACGTAAGAGAGTCCTGAATGGCTCTGCACAAAACTAGGGAGCACCAGGTAATGCTGGAACTGCAAATGTTTTTTGTTGTTGTTGTTTTTTTTTGTTTGTTTGTTTGTTTGTTTTTTATTAATAAATACACTTCCAATCCAGAAATGTTAATGCAACAATCTAAAAAATCATAATTTTTGGTGCTATCATACATGGTTAAACTTTTAATATATTTTTAAAATATTATAATGAGATCACTGTCTTTATATTTAAGATATTCATGGAGGACACTCTTCAAAAGTGGTTTTCGTGGTTCCCATTATTATAAAATCAGAGCTTCATACTCTTTAATGTGTGAATCTGCCTGAGGGCACTCTAGAAAAGTACTAGTTAGATTTTGAAAACTGAATGTCATTCTACTGTCCAGCTTTAATTGTCTAAGTGTAGCCTCATTTTGTTGACTTGAATCCCACAATGGGCTGTAAAAAAAAGTTAGGCTGTTAGCTTAGCCATGCTGACTTGTACTCTAGAATTTCTGAAATGACTGTTCAGGAGTCTCAGCATCTAAATCAAGTAATATCGTGATCCCTCCTGGAGACTAAGTAACAGGTTTCCAGGTTTCCAGAGGTGTCTAGACACTCGATGAAGCAAAGCAAGTTGAGCATCAAATTGGATTTATCATTATTATTTTTAATGCTGAAATGTTAAGGTACACTGAAGACTTAATAGACATCTATCTGCATCTGAAAAATTTGGCCATGTCTGTCTTGTTGGATCAGAGCAGGGTTGAATTCATGTCTGGAAAGTCCCATACCTCTGTTATGTCAGTGGTTCAGTCATCCTCTTCTCTTTTCTGTATTTCATGTCTTAGGACAGAAAATAGATGTTTTGCCCAGTGACCTTTGAGTAGTGTTGTTTTTTTTTTTTAATCATGTTTGTGCCTAGGCAATATCCATAAGAATTAATACTAGGAAATACTGCACAATGCCAGGGTCATAAGCTGCCACATGTAGAGTGGGTAACTGGAACTCTAAACTTTATTCTTCTGAAATATTTCTTTTTAATGTGTAATATAAGGAGATAGATAAATATCACTGCCTTTATTTGTACAGTTTATGATATTATTCTTTCTAGAAGACTAACTTATTCTTTCTGTAAGACTAACTTTTTCATCAGAGAACGTTTAAGCCCTTGCTCAGTTGATGGTATTTGTTTTAACAGTCTGTATCAAAAAGGTCCATGCTCCTGTGTGTGCTGGTGTTGCTTTATGTCTCCACTCAACTTTTCTTCCCTTAATCTGAAACCTTAAAACAGAGTACCAAAATTTGCTGCAAGGAAAGTAATGATCCTCCAAAAGAAATTCAGTGCAACTGGAAAGAAACATTTTAATTAGCTGACAGAATTGCATTGTTTAGGTTTCTTTTAAAAATCAATGAAGTGACTGCAAATGTTTCTAATGTCTTCATGTCTTTAAAACTCTCACCAGGGAGCCCTCATTCTTACCACAAAAGAAGGTTTCATAATTTTGTAATTATTATAAAAACAACCGATACTTGGATGGGGCTGTAGCACACTTCTTCATGTTTACAGTGTTTTGTGAGTTTGCTTGTGGCAAAAAAAAAAATAGTTTTAAAGATTCTTGCCCATGCAGGCCAGACGTATATGCTATAGAATTTTAAGCAATAGAATATTGTGCTATTGAAGCCTAAGCCTAAAGTAAACCCTTCTTCTCCAAAACCTCTCTATCTATTAAAGACATCAAAGACTTTTTCCCCTGCACTGAAGATTGTGTTCAGCTTAGACCAGTTGGAACTGTTTTCTAACACCCAGATCTGTATCCACCTTTTCTTGCATCCACATGTAGAGCACATACAATTATGTGTATTGCTTTAGTAACGTTTGACAAATGGCTACTGACTGAAGTCTATGTAACAAAATAGTTCTGAAAAAATGAAATATAAAGTGGACAAAGACCAGAGCTACATCTTCACAATCCAACCTTGATGAAGTGCAGTGAACAGCCCTGCTCAGTGTGCAAAGTGGATATTTCCCTTCGCGGTCAAAGTGGCTGGAGGCTCTGTGCTGGAGATCTCACCACTGATTCCTTCTCCTTCCTTCATATGCATGTTTGAAAGAAGAACACTATATGATGAGTCTAAACACAGACAAAAGTACCTGATACAGTCCAGTTTAAAATAACAATAACAAATCACAAAAAAACCCCACAACCTATACGTACATTTTTGTGCCTTGCAGTTGTATTCTCTGAATGTTAACATTAAAAGAAAATATATATATATATCAATCTTTGATGGGAAAAGCCTTTTTTTAGTTTAGGAGAGATGAAGAGCAGAACACATTGCTCAAGTTATTGGCTGAAGGAGACTGTAGTGTTCTGGCTATTGCTTCCATGTGTTTGAGCCATTTCTTGCTCCTATCCAGTCCAAGCTTAACATAACAACATTAGCTTTGTCTATGACTCTTTGAAAATAATTGATTTCAATTAAGTTGCTGTATAAGTGGCAAAGAAAATGTTGCAAAAATATTACAGCTCTTTCTTCACTTTTCCTTTGTCTTCTCCATGGAGAAGAGTTAATGACTGTTTTAAAGCATGTTCTGTCAATATTTATGTATGTGCAACTCCCAAATAAGGTGTGCTCTACTTGACATAATTACAGAAGATGCAAAGATCACAGCTGATCAATGTGAACTGCTTTTCTGTAGTAGGGTTTTTTTCAAACAGATAGATTGTGAATCCAATCCTGCATTCCTTACTCCTGGGAAACCTGTTTTCAGTTACTTTAATGAATATCAATGCTGTTAAGCTGTAGTGATTAGAATATCACAGGCATGCACAAAACTCTGAAGTCCCTGAGACTTCTTAATAAGGGAAAAATTCTTCTTGAGACCTTTCCTGATTTTATATCCAACATAAACAATACAGAAAAATATACTCAATATTTTACTTTCCAGTTCTCTCATTCCATCAGTATGTAACAGATAATATTTATTGCTGCTCATTTCTATTTTTTTTTTTAACTCTATTAGATATTTATGGATTATTTTTCGCGTATTTTTCACTACAACACCACTATAACAGTTAAATCATGGCTAGAAGATATTATTATTCTTATACAGTATCTCTCTTTAATTTATTTTTTCTATTTCAGACTCCTCAATTATATTTCTCTGTTCATGTTGTCCAGACTTTTCCAAGCCAATCACTTGTGAATGTGTTGACAATTGTGAAAGAGTAAATAGAATTTAGCTTGGATTCTCAATTCTTCCCTAGCTTCCCTCTTGAAAAACAACATAATTGATTTGAAAATGTCTGCCTTAAAGGTTAGAAGATCCTTAATATAGACATTAGTTGGAAGAAGAAATAAAATTGTGTTACTAGAGTTCTACCTCTGAAGTTACAAAGAGAAAATGCAAACATTTCTGTTAATATAGAAAATATGTTTCACAGCCATAGAAGCAATCAATAAAAACATTCCTTTGGAGGAAAACTTAACAAACAATTTCAGAGATCAAATGATAAAGAGTAAGAAATGTCCAATCTACTGTATCAAAGGAGGTGCTGTGAAGGTTCACTCTAGGGGGTTTAGTGTGTATGTTCTCATGACAACAAAACTGAGAGCATTAGCAAGGGGAGAGAAATCAAAGGACAAGAAATTCAGATGTCATTTTCTAGCTTTGAAAGATTTTATTTTAAAGACAAGTACTTCAAAAAAAAAAAAAAAAAGAAAAAAAACAGACTGACAACTACAATCTGCTGTCATTCTTGAGGAATAAACAGTAAAACAGCTCTGATGTCAAGTTGTACCTTAGTTTTAGGAATAGAAAGAGAGTTTTGAAATTCATTAAACATAACATAAGCATATTTCCTTTTTCATCTCTATACATGCATTACAAATAAAGCTAGAAAGAGCTACATTTTATTTATTGTACCCATACTTGTGGGAAAACACAGACCTGATTTGAGAGAAGGCTTCTTTTGAGGCAAAAGTGACTTAATTGTCTGATGAGTTTCCCCCAAAATTGCATTTGAATTAACTTAAGCATTGAAGGAATTTCCCTTTACTCATAGACCATCCTCCCCAGATATACATCTACAGCGAGACACTTGTCAAGAACAGCTATGACTTAGATCAAGCCCTGTATAGCTGATGATCAGGAATATAAATTTATCGCTTCTTTTGTTTCCCTGCGCAGTATCTCATGTTAGCTCCAGATAGCCATATTTCAACAATAGTTCATTTTTTTAAATTATGTTCCCCATTATAATTCTTTTGTTGTTAACTGATGAATGAAATTTATAAAAAAAAAATAATCAAGTATTCCAATTCAGAATTTCCTCTATGAACTTTATGAAGCTTTCCTCTCTCCCTTCCTCCCCCCCAAACAATTTCTATATAAAAAATGCTGCTACATTTTTGAAGGGACAGTGTGACCTATGGTCACATGCTGGCCTCATTGCACTGCTGTCATCAGCTTTGTCATTTGCTGAACCTCTGTAAACATCAATAGAATCAAATGCCAGGCCATCTGATACAATTACAGTGATATCCAGCAACGTTTATTCATATTATTGGTGTGTACATGTGACGAAGTGAGGCCTGTTTTAGTGGTGAAGTTCCCAGAGTACACACCTCACCCACTAGGATTTAGGGAGATTTGAGGTTTAGTTCTTTTAGGAGGTGTTAGGTAGGAGGGCTGGGTGGTCACCACAGAGTCTATACCACACATCATCCAGGCTCTGGTTTAGTTCGTGTCTGCTGAGCACTACTTGCTGCAGACTTTGCCTGACTTGTACAGTAGCAGTAGAGACGCCCCAAAAAAGGCCTCTCTTGCAGTCACAAGTTATTTCCATTTTACGATTTCCCAATCTGTAACTCCAACTTTTATCAGGCTGTTAGTCATCTCCTAAAACTTTCACATTTCTGGTGTTTACAGAGTTTTAGGGCTCAGAGAGAGCTGTGAAAGTACGCAATTAGTGACAAGGAGGGGAGACGGCAGAACCTTGTCATCCCTTTATATTTATATTGCGGCGCTTGCAGAGCTTCCCAGTAGCCAGCAGCCTCTCAGGAGAGCTATTGTGCAGAGGTAGCAGAAGACTTTTTGCCCTGCCATCACCATCCTTTCGGTGGTCTGTCAGAGGGGAAAGTGGAGCACTTCCATTTCAAAATCGGTGGCATCATTTGAATGGCGCTGACAACTGGAGTTTAGCATGTAAAACCATAATCTTAGGGTATGTATATGGCAGGCTCAACTGCAGTGTGAAGGGAACTAAATGGGGGTGAGCTAGCTCAGAGATGAGCTTGAGGACCCATGGCAGCACAGATTTCAGTGTGGGGTATCCATATGGATGAGAAGCTAAACCGCGTGCTGTTACACTCAAAGAGTGTGTGGTACCAATGTGCTTTTTAATTTTTTTTTTCCCTTTTACAGCTGCCTGGGGTATGTCTACATTACAGTGCCATTTGTGGTGTGGATGCAAACTCGTTTAGCAGGAACCACGTTTCAGTTTCTCTCTCAGACACTTGCTTAAGCAGAAAGGAAGCTGAAATTATCTTCTTAGTATTTTTATGCCTGTGGCTTTCCAGGGTTTCTGTTTTGTTCCAGAATGCATGGGCACGTCACGTGTAAAATTCCAAGTCCAAGAAAGGGGTGGAGGGCTATGCCTCTCCTGTATTGCAGAAAAAAAGTCTGAAATCATTTGTGCAGTAAATGAAATAGGCTCAAGCCTTCTATATGGTATGCAACTAATTAGCTGATGTTCATTTTCAAGTGTGTTGTTCACAGTCAAGCTGAGACAATGCATAATATGCATTATAATGTACCAGGAATGTGTCCTGCTTCTAACTGCTTCATTTTACTCCTGCTACTCCCAACCATGAATAAACCGTGCTTGAAATCTTGAAAGGTGAGGGGGGTATTCTGGAGACATACATTTTCAGCAGCTAAATCTGAGTTCTCTGTGATTTAGAGCCTGTGAAAGAACTCTGGTGTTGCTGCCTAGAAAAACGTCTTCCTTTTGGCTTTTTCTCTCTCTTTGTTTCTTCCTTTCTTTCCTTGATGATTATCAAAAATTTCAGTTCTTTCATTTAAAAAAAAAAAAAAAAAAAAAAAAGTCTTCTCAGAGATTTTCAGACTATTTGCTTCCATTTAATTTTAATAATAAATGTACTGGATTTTAGAGCTAGCAATGAAACATGATTTATTCTCTATTATTTATTGCTATTTATTTAGGATTTAGTTAACAGTCTCTGTAGTTACAAGCAGCTATAAGCCAGCCTAGTGAGTCATTTCCTTTACACTGATACACTGACACCCATTGAAATGGCTCCCTTGCTGAAAATGCACTTATGGAACCAGACAAGCAGTATCGCGAGAGGTCAGATCTCATTATTTCCCATTTGCTCAAGTATGTGAACGTTTCTCGGACAGAAAAAAAAAAAATCAAAAGAAAATCTAGGCCTAGGGGGGTCAAGGACGCAGGAAAGAATGAGTTTTATTCACATGAATTGATGCAAATTTTATTTGTAATAGTAGGTTTAGTTCAGATTGCAGTCAGAAAGAGGGCGATGAAAATGTTCTTATTAACGCTGCCTATCTACACAACCCATGGTGTCAGGCTTGCCTACATGTTTGGAGATAAAGTATTAAAATCGTGATAATGCGCTGACTCTTGTGGAGATAGCAGAGCCGTAATTGACTTAATATTTAGAAGCAGCTAAACTAAATAGACATTATTAGTACTTGGCATTTGTCTGATAACTTGTTCATTTACTCATCGTGGTCATCTGAGGCCTCAGTTTTCTCCCTCAGTGCTCGGAAGCCATATAACTGGATCAAGCTGAGTTTTATTTCTGGAACATTCAAGTGAAGGTTGTAGCTCTATTTTGTTGGTAAGAAATCAAATGCCTACAATGTATAAAGTGTAAAGGCATGCATGTAAATGTTGGAGATCAAAGAGTTAGTCTTCTATGGGGATTATCTAACGTTACTACTTTCTTCCTCACTTATTATTATGGCATCACTCAGAATATAGTGGGATTTCTTGTTATATTTGTTGATATACTGGAAAATACTTGAACTTCCTCCAAGTCTGCAGATCCGTCTGCCAGGATGGATTCCTGCAGAACCCGGAGGGGCAGCTTTGGGAACATCACCGTGATTTTTCACTAGACTAAGATGCATTAAATAAATAAACAAGCAAACCAACCATCCAACCAACCTTGGGATAAATGAGGTTCCAGATACCAACCTTCAAAAAAGAAAATCCTGCCTTCACATGCTTCCTCTCCTAAATAGCATTGTGCTGCCATGTTCTGTCTGTCCCCTGCAGACAGTGCCTCATCTCCCTTTGTCATATGCTCGGCTTTGTGGCTTTTCAGGACAAAAACAAAACAGCATAATGAGAACAGAGGAAAGATGTACTTTAGGCATTAAATGCTGTCTGTGGTACTTTATGGTGTTTTTTATCTTTTTAAGAAACCTCTGTGGTTAAAAAAAAAAAGAAAAAAAAAAAGTAAAATTGCATTTTTTTAAAGTTTCTACATCCTTTACCAATATGGGGTAGGGGGAGAACTGAGATCAGGCTGCTTTAATGTGTTTGCTGCTGAGCATCCAGAGGGGAATATGTGAACGCCTTGCTACCTGCAGGTCGCTGGGTTATCATGGGGACAGCTCCAGCATCACCTGCAGGTGGCTTGGCTCATCTTCACCGCTCACTGTGCCTGAACAACCTCCCGTCACATGGCTCCCACACCCACTCACTGTCACAGCTTCACTTCTTAAATAAAAAGAAAGTGACAGCAATAAGGAATTAAAAGGTCTCTGTTGGAAGAAAGAAAAGCATGCAACTGTCCTGGAATGAAACATGTTTAGGTATAAGGAGGTTAGGGGAGAATTTAAACTTCTCCCATCTTTTAAAGACGTGTAAATTCATTTGCTTTGCTGAAGCTAATTTTGTGATTAAAAAGGAATTTATTTCCGATTCTCTTTCTGGGGAAAAGGCAGACAGAAAGGAAGCCTTGTGGATTTTCAACCTGTTAAATAAAGGCTTTTCTAGCCCTTATTATGTTTGTCAGATTGGGGTAAATTATCCCCAGTAGAGGGGAGGTGGGGAGCTATGTGTATTTATGGGGTGAATCTCACAAAGTTGGAATTTCTGTTTCTTTTTCAAAAAACATGGAACAGTATAGCTGCTTGACTGAAAATGGAGTCTTTTATTATTAGGTATGTTTGCTTTCGTCACAGATGCTACAGCATTTCTCATGCAGCCTTGTCTGCTGATCTGCAGAACCCCTGAGGAGGAGGACTTTGCAGTCAGCTTCTTTTTGGGCTTCACTCTTCATATGGGAAGCCTGAAAACTGCTTGCTACCAGAGAAATCACCATGGATCACTGCCATCCTTCTTTGTAAGACTCTGTCAGAAGGTATTTATGGGCTCACTACCTCACTGACAATTTTACTTCAGTATGCGGAGTGTTCAAATTCATACCACCATGTTTTGCAGTATTTTGTGGAAGCTTGTTTCAAAACATGGTGGTTGTGATCATTTTCTAGAATCCTGTTATTTAGGGGGAAGCGGTACAGACTATGCCTGACTGACTATAGTCTCGTTCATTTGGGGGCAGGAGGACAGGTTCTGCATCATTGTGCAGCTTTTTTTTTTTTTTTCCTTTTCTTACTGACCTGTTAGGAGGAGAGAAAAATAAATAAATAAATAAATAATAATAATTAATACTTAATTGCATCAAATGAGCCCAAAATTTGCTCTGAATTGCAGGCACGTAACTCACTGGCAATTGTACTTGCATTACCTGAAGGCATTTAGATTGCTTCATGAGATTCCCTTTCCTTAAGCCAAATACATAATACTTCTCCTCTGAGATCTGAACTGCTTTATTTAGTAATTAAGGTAGTTTGTGCATCATCTTAAAGATGCAAAGGGCACATACATCAATTCAAAATCCAAGGACTAACTCAATGGCTCTTAAAGCTTTCCTGTTAGTGAAATCTCCGAAGACAGAAAATTCTCTTGAACGCATATGCTTCTACATTTGGATTTGGCCCATTTTAAACCAGTATCAGAGACATAATGAAAATAAACATTCCTAAATCTAATGGATATTTTATAATATCCTCTCATTATGTAGTTTTATTACTTTCTTCTTCATTTCCTTCACATATTTTAGAGCTGACTCTCATGTTACAGCTCTTTGGTCACTGCAGTTTTGAATTCATCCTATGGAAGATGTGTACACATTTGGAATGACATTAACTTTGTGTCAATGTTTGACAAAGAGAATTCAAATAGATACATTGGTAGAACTTTTGACAAATTCTAAGATTTTGGAAATCTTACAACAGACATGAGCTCTCATGGCTCGAAGATGAAATTTTCATCAAAATGGAGAAGGTGAAGTTTCCCAAACACAACTGGGCAGCTGAGCTATAGCAGTAAAAGTAGAAATTCAAGTTCATACTTTTTGCATTTAACATGGTTTTTGCTCTAGGTTCTATACATATTAGTGAAAATGGCTTGATCTATCTGCATGGATAGTGTAAAACTAGACAGCAAATTAGGAATGACATGTTGGCAATTTGCTAGCGGATGAGTGTCACTTGTTTTACAACATGATATATACCACATTTTGCTGTCTTCCTTCACATCTCCCTATGCATATCTCCGAATGCTCAGTTTTGGCTAGTCTTGTATGCCAGAGATGATGGGGAGCATCTTTGCTTAGAACGACACTCTTGGCTCTTCCTGCTCTTCAATTTCTTGTATTGTGTTTGATGCCACAGTCTAGTGGCAATACAGAACACTGGGAGAACATGTATTAATTTGTCCACATTATGGAAACTAGTTACAGATTTTTCCTGTGCTCTTAGTTGTGTTGCTGGACTTCTTCTCTCTGGCAATGCCTATAAGATTTTAAGTGGGCTAGACAACTAACTGATTTTTGAGGTCTGTTACAGAATTCAAACAAGAATTTGTCTGTTCTTGGTGAAATAAATAATTAAAACTGAGAGATGAAACTGGGATAAAGCATTTAATTTTATTTTGAATAGTTTATCTCCTTTTGAATGATAAGTCACATCTCAAAGTAAAAAAGCTATTTTGAAAATAAATAATCAACATTTTTAGACACAAAGGTTTTTTTCCAATCTTTGTGACCAAACCAATTTGTTTCCCTATTAAAGTGCAGTTTGCAGCAAGTTTCCATTCACTGAGAACATCTTTTTGCATTTATTTTACCCAGCCTATCAGAATCTCAGCAAAGACAAGGGCTAAGCAATCCCTTGGACATGGAGCTACAAGGAAAAGCTTGCTTTGTGATTGAATTTCTCATGAGTTATATAAAGTAAGTAAACTTTACCAGTTTAGATACAAGGAGAAAAGCAAAAAAAAGTTTCCATCTTGTCACAGTTACTTCCCATTCTCTTGGCCTGACAAATGCAAACAAGGACCAACAGCTTTGCTATTTTATCAAGGACTAACTTACCAGTCTCTTCTGATGTCCAGGCTTCTTAGCCTAGGCTTTCCAAAACAGCTGCCACTGGTTATGCACACACACAGTAGGGCTTTGGTTTTACTGTTCTCTGTAGGAGACAGAACACTAAGAACAGCAAAATCTCTGTGAGATGACCAAAGACAGCTGTCTTCCAGAGGTTTGAATCCATTCTAGTTCAGGTGTTGGCTTCGTTTTTCTAATTGTGGGGCAAGATCTTGTTTACAAAAGTCTCCAGTTGACATTCAGTTTAAAATCTTGTCTGTAAACTATGGCAGCCTGGTACTTCTGTGTGCCCATGCTCTGGGGACATGGGTTTCTGAGTAAGGTGGGTCAGCAATCCCTTTCACTATTCCAGCATAATCCACTTCCCCACATGAACTGGCACCCATATTTTTATCTTGTTGTTGTTCTGACAAAGTGGGCCCCTTGGGAAAGGCTTTGAGATACACTTAATGGCATTAATGATGATCTATATGTTGCTCAACAGCTAGTGTTTGTAATAGTGTTTGTGGCTTGTGTATGTGTGCATGTAAGAGGCCATTTCCTGCCTTCCAATTTACGTTCCTTTTCCCACAGTGCCTGAACCTATGAAAAAGAGGATATTTCAGATTGTTTTTAATTAGTCTAAACTTTCTTGCAACTTCTTGTTTCAAGAAATAACATTATTTTGGCTCTATTTTCTACTGTAGAAGAGTTTTATGATTATTTATGGGAGTGCCTCAACTGTGGGTATTTAATTGAAGCTTGCAAAATAGTCAAAAAAAAAAATAAAAATAGCCTGCCTCTTCCCAGCTGTCACAATTGTTTAAGCCTATTTGGTACCATATCAAAAGTACTAAAATTTTAACTATACTGAATAGTAAATGAAACCATTTAGTAAACTCTGTCTGCAAGATTGTTAGGAAATATCTCTTTCCTAATTAGCCAGTGATACATTATTTGGATCAGCTAAAATAAATAGGCAGTTGCTGCCACTACTATAAAGTGAATTTCTGATACTAGCAGAAAAAGAGGGCAACTCAACTGCTCAGAGCTCATTTGTCCGGGTTCTTCATTGCAGTTCATGCTGTAATGTTGTCCACTGGCGACACTGTGAGACATTTTCTGTACACAGAGTAGGCATGAAACCTACATCAATTCAGTTTAAAACAACTACTGTACTCTGTACTTACTCTGTACTTCCTGAATAAATATGACTGGGTATATTCGCCCAAATATAAAGGACAAATAATAAATAGGTCACATGTAGCTAGTTTCTAGCACAACTCTGTGTGTTATAGATGAACTATTTCTTTGGACTAGTTTCCAGAATCCTCTGTTTAATTGTCAGCTTCAACTCTGAAGAAATGTTCTCTGAAACATCTGAAAGTATAAGGTGTTTTTCTAATATGCGATTTTTACAAGGATGCAAGTGTAGACACTTCATAACCTGTTTATTCCTTCTGGACACTGAGAAAAACAAAATGAAATATTTTATCTATAAATTCTAAGATATGTGGGTATATTGTAAAATAAATTGCTGGGATTTTTTTTATGATGTTTAAACATAATGCTACAAAAAGGTGCTTACACTGTGGTGTAAATATAAAATCAGATGTATGCTTTTAAATGGCTGAAATTTATTATTTTAAAATAAATATTTCTGGCTCTTTTTTCCTTCAATAAATAGCTATGGATTTATTTAGTTATTGACAAGTTTTAAATAAATAACAAGGCAGCTAGAGATAGTAATCTATTAGATGTAAAGTCTTCAAGTTAAAATGTACCAGGCATTGAATGTGAATTTGAAGGAAAGCTGAAATTTGAAGCATGAAAAAATAATGAAATACTTAGATGATTTCAGAAATTGCTATGTTCATTTTCATAGAATTTGAGTGGCCTTACCTAGGCTTTACTTACGTTATAAAGGATTATTTTCAGGAAAAATTACGTTTGCTTTGCTGATGCTAAAACTTCTAGGACATGGTTTATGCATGTAATACTGGCTGTCATCTCCAGCTGAGGATCTACGCTCAGATACTCGTACATTTGTTACTATTATATGAACTCTGAACATGTATTATACCCGTTATGATATCTTCAGCATGTAAAAGCCTCCGAGAACAGAGACTCTTTAAAACATGTATTCTCAGCTATACTACCTACTGTGAGAGTATCAGATCTGTCCTCTGATGCTTTTACTGGCTTCCATGTAGATTTTAAATCAGATTCAGGAAGACATTGCTTATCTTCAGCATACTTCATTGCCTTGTCTGGGATATGTAAAAGATACAGAAAGCATTTGTTGATCACTACATTTCTCTGAAAAATGGAGCATTCTGTGCTAAGGGGAAAACTCATCCCTGTGGAGAGGAAAACTTTCTCCAGGGCTGATCTCACACTGGAATGAACTCTGGAAATTAAAAATAATCCCCATAGACCTCACTGCCTTCTGCTCCAGTTGCAAGGCATTGTTCTTTGACCCCATCCTCTCTAACGTAAATATTTAACAATATGCATATGTGAAAAGCAGCAGTGACTGCAACTCTGAATCTCCACTAAGCAAAGCACAAGCTTTTTCTGTGGGGAGAGCCTTAGAAGACACACAGCGTTAGCATTGGTGCTTCCTGTATGACTGTAGGTGATTCTCCATATGTAACAAGATAGCCCTGAGTATGCCACAGGAACCCTCTGTAGAATAACCCAGTATCTTTAGGTTGCCTTTGGGAGAGGTCTAGGCTCTGAAGCCAGCTGCCAGACCAAGCTGCTTTTCATTTGATTGAGCGGTGGGATTGGTACAGGAAGAGCTAACTTATAGCAGCCTGAACCCTTGGGTCCATATTACCTGGGACCTCTTAGCAGTCTAAACATATGGATATTAAATATTTCCTTTAGCGTTATAGTTGAGGTAGTAAGGCTTGTGTTTTAGCTCGTATGCCACGCCACTCCATGCTAGCTGCAGAATTTCAGGTATCAGTGCAGTAGTCAAGGGATGTGACATTTTTTCCTGTTTCTACCTCAACAGAGGATCAGTTGGACCTGTTAACCTAATCCAGGTTTTTCAAGCCATATTTCAAGACTGAGATGAGAAACTTTAACTATTTGCCCAAATAAATAAGCAAAAGTATTAAATCTTGGTAATAAGAATTTGACAACAGAAGCTTTTTATTTCTACCTTGGAATACAACACCATTACTTCTTTCTCTCCTTCCCACTCCTTCGATTTTCCAGGTACCACTCAAATTGCCCATAAATCTTGGACTGTTAATTTAGAAAACAATCTCTCAATCTCTGCCACCTCCTAAAAAATACCCCTGAAAAACGGTAACTATTTTAAACATCACATTATGGGTTTTGTTCAGCTTTCAGTGCTTGTGCTACTGAAAGAACGTTGGGAAAGGGGAAAATGAAAGTAATAAAAATAAAAATCTTAACTGTGTTTAGATTTCTCCCAACACATTAAATAGAAAACACGTATCATGTTACACCAGTAGATGAGTTGCAATCTGCCAGTTCCACTGAAGTGCTACTACCTCCACACACGCTTTTGTCCAGTGTTTGTGAAAGGTTATTATACCTGGCAATAAAACGCGAGGTATTTTTGATATATCACATACACACACACATACCTGAGGCATATGCCCTAACCCAGTGACCGTGATTTGAGTTGCATTACAGGAACATAGTGATATGGTTTCCAACAAGCCCTGTTATATTAAAAAGTATACATGCACATAACCAGGACAGTCATAATACCTACGAGTTTATTAAATTAACGTGTGGCTTGTGTTCCATATTTGTGATAGATATTGCAGAAAACCAAAACTAAACAAACCCACTTGTCCTATGTTTCCTATCCTCCAGTTCAAACATGTCTCTCTGTATATAATTGCCTACAAGTGATTTTTGGAGGCAGATAGCTATCTGCTTCCACCCGTGCTTTGTCTCCCTAACTGAGAGGGAAGTTGCCCATATCTGGGTCCCAACAGGTCGATGAGAAGTTAGCTGGGGAAGCTGTAGCCTGCCTGGAGGTTGCTGTCTGCAACAAGAAAAACTCTTATTTTTCTTGTGCCAGTTATGCTTCTATCATAGTGCAAGTCTTTGAATTGGTGTTCTTTCATGTTATTTTTCTTTTCCTTTTGCTAGTCTTTGAGATAAGAATTGGGTTAATTAAGGCATTGATGATTTGATGGGCATATTTTTAGGAATGACCATGCTACTTGTGTGCAGTATGGCTGGTGGGAACAGCTGGTGCTCTAGTAATATTGTCATGCTTTAAAAATTCAAAGGAAGACCCCACTAGAAACACTACTCTTTATTCACTTGTGCTCCCTAATGGCAACTTTAAATTCTCTCTTCTCTATTGTCTTTGCTAAAGATACATGACTTTGTGACTTTGCTGTCAAAGCAGCTTGTATTGTGCTAGTGAAATGCAGTCAGTGCCTAATGTGCATTTACAGAACTTTCAAAGACTTTTATACATACATTTCTCTTCTCTCTCTCTCTTTTTTTTTTTTTTTTTTCTTGTAGAGGATATGTGATTTCTTCTATCAGTGCAGCAGCTTGTGATGTGATAGCACAATGAAACATGAGGCCAGTACAGCTAGATACCTTATTTTTTTCATATTGTGTTAAGGGTATGAGCCTTCTTTGATGTCAGTAAAGTTAATAACGTTTAGAGATATAAAAATACAGTCAGCACTCCCTGACTAAGAAAGTAGTACCAGACACCCTTGCTAGCCTAGGTTTTGACCAACTTTTTCATTTCTATAAAAGAAAAAGCTTTTAGGAAGTGAAATATAGGTCCTTTGTTTGTACAAATTCTTAGACAATATGTGGAAAAGAAGACCATATGTTCACTACAAACTTACACCATCTTTTGGTCATTTTATAGCACACATAAAGGTGCCTTGCAGGAGAAATTGCTACAGCAGGAATCCCTCTAATCTCTCTTACAGAACTCACAGCAAATCCAAATTGAAAATGAATTGAGCTGGGGAAGAAAAGTTAACGCCTTCTCCTGTCCTGGTGGGCATCATTTTTATTTTGAAATATATCTGCATTGCTTTAGTTGTAAGTGCACAAGGAGAATTCAAAGGGAAGAAAAAAAAAAAAAAAAAGGTATTCACTGAACATCGTCAGCAAGTTCAGCCTGTAGGTTGGAGAGAAAATTATGGTGTTGTGATTTTGCCTTTTTTACACTTGTCTATGAACTATTTCAAATGAGGTTTTAGTATCACAGGTATACATACTGTTCAAGATATGGTGGTAAAATAGATCTTTGGCTGTTAGTTTTAGCAATTTTATAACAGAAGTGTTGGGTTTTGTTTTGATTGTAGGTAGACTACATAGTATTTTTTCTGGCCTTTTATTTTAGGACTAACTGGTAGAATAAATTGACACAAAATTTCAAAGTTGGCTTTCACAGAATATTTGCTAGTAGTTTCTTGTTATGTTCTGTATTATTTTGGGTAGTGATGATAATCACTATTATGTATCATATAATTTATAATGCATCATACAATCTATTTGCTGCATTACTTGCAGAGATTGAAAACAGAGGGGCACAAACTGCTTCTGCTGCTGTAGCGCATCGTGCTGAGTAAATGAGTACATTCATGTTGCATTATCTTTATCTATTTCCCAAACAAAACATAATTCTAAGGTTGCCAAATATGCAACAAACAACTTTAAACAAAAATAGACATAAATTGAAATTTGTCAAAATGTGTATCAGTGAGGGTTTTGATTCATTAAAGGCTCTTCTTTATGTTCTGAGCAGGAACCTGAGCCTTGACACGAAGTTTTCGTCTTGCCCATACTTGTAAATTCTGCTTAGCTTCTGCTAAGTTTCAGACACTGAGTTTTCAGGTTTGAGCCTGAGCCAGCCCTCAGAGTAATATCCTTCCCTTAGTTCAGCTGACAGTGTTCAAAGACAGCAATGTGAATGCATAAAACTGGACAAGAGAACTTGCTGGATTAGCCCACTCTTTTGCCTGGCACCTTAAATTCATAGCCTGAGGAAGTATCAAAAATGAAACAAACAAGAAAATTTTTGAGAAGAGACTTGTGACCTTATCATATTATTCATAGTTGTTTTTGATTTTGAAGGATACCTGTAGCATGTCTCTTCACAGAATCTTATGGTTATTTTTGTAGAAGGGTCCCATCCAGAACAGGACCACAACTGTTGGTATCACACTTTAATTTAGGTATGGTGTTTAATTAGGAGATATTAAAGGCAACAACTAAAATATCACAAGTACAACATACCCTAACACCTTTCGGCTCTCCATCTTGTGTTCACTTAAGTGGCTGAGGATGTTTTTACATGGAAATAAGGTAAAACAGGGACCTTCATAGCAGGCACCAGCACAGAGAAGTGGGCACTTGCATACAATGTATCTATTATGTTGGATAATAGTGGTCCTTGAAAAGTCAGCATTAGGATGTATTTCTCCATCTTTTATCCAGAGGGCAACATAACTCTCTGTAACTGGGAAAAGCTAAGCTTTTAAAACACCTTAGAATGAGGAGACATATTACCATGATATCATATGATGAATGGAAGACGTGACGCATCCCTCTTCCTTCCCTCTTACTGTCAATATTATAGATTTACATATATTAACAAATTAGATGATAGTCTTAAAGGACAGCATTCTGAACGTGGCATTTGGATCCTGGGCATTTTTATGAAGTATATCTAGTATATAAATAGCACTTTCTTCTGACAAATACAACTGTAAACAAGCTGCTAAGGAAACTGTAATTTGCTTGGTTATTTTGGCTAAGTATCTAAGAAATAGGGCAATTCCGATTAGTTTCCTTGCAACCTCTATTTTAATCTCTGTACCTCTTTTCTAAAGGCCATCTCTACTCATGTAAATGTACCATGATCTGAATTGCATGCAATAATCTGGAGGGGAGAATATGTATTTGGCACCATTTTCAATGATCAAGACACTTTACATGACATTCTTGTTTAAATGCCATGAAAATCAGAGTTAAGTGCTGTGTAAATGAGGGCAGAATTGAGCCCTTTGTATCTCATTTTCAAACTGCCCTGGGATCATCTGGAGGTATAACCACATAAATCCCCTGAGGATACGTCTCCAACTCTCTCCCTTAACATGCTGTTCCTGATCACGTTGGAAATCCACTCAATTTAGATTTAATCTCAGTGAAAACTATCCACAACTGACTTTCTAAATTTGCAATACTATTTTTTTTGGTACTTTTTTTGTGCATGTTATTATGTTTAAGTGTATTTCTGCTGAAGACATCCCAAAGTCTGTTTCTCTGTTGGGGCATCTGTGTACGTCAGGAGAGCAAGGGTCCCTAAAAATTAGAGATGAAACTATTGGCTAAGACCCCAGCATAGGAGCAAATTGCTTTCTCCATCACTCATTGCTGCATGACGTTAGAATTGTACCTACTCCCCACCTTTGTTTGCTGGCCAAAAATACGACCATACTATTTCCTAAACATTTTTTACTTTACAAGTTAAGATGTTGCATTACATGGAGCAGAAGTACAACCATTCCCCCCACCCAAAAACGAAGCTCTGAGCTTGTAATGATTGGATATATAAAATTTAGAAGTAAAAAATAAATAGCAAGTTGCATGGAAAGATAAAGAAACAGATGGATTTATATAAGTTCAGGTTGTAAAGGTTTGTGCCTTTTTTTTCCTTTAAAATAAATAATTGTAAGCAGTAACCAGCTGTAGTATTATTCTTCACTGTGTAATCTGCACAGTGAAATGTAAACAGGGGGTCAGGCTCTCCTGTGGCCATCTGACCCTCTCAGCAGGAAAAGGGGGCACTGAGAGAGGCTGTGCACAGAGGAGCGTACAAGGATATTCATGAGCTGGGAACTTTTGCAGCAAAAAATAGCTTTCCTGCATAGTCAATGGTGCATAGCGTTTGGTTTAAAAACCCTTATTAAATTAAGAGGAGCTTTCTGCATCCAGCAGCCTTTGCTGCTGCTGTCGTGTGTACTTCCATAATGTTGTTGAGAACACTGGAGCTTAATATCAACTTGAAGGTTTAGAAAAATGCAATAACATTCAGATACAACTTGATTACAGACGGAACAGAGATACAGAACATGAAAACTGATATGTCTGGGGAATCTAGCTCTTTTGAATCTCTTTGTTCCTCAGAAAAATTCCTTCTTAAAAAATAAACGTTTATATGTATGTATATATGCATTCCTTTGTCAACACAGGAAGATGGAGGGATTGGCAGCAAGGCATTCTTCAGTATGTTAATTGTCTAATGTTTTCTCTTCTTTAAAAATCTCTTCTTTCTCTTTTTTTTTTTTTAACGGTTCTTTTTTTTTTTCTTTTTTTTTTTTTTTTTTCAGATTAAAAAGCTGAGCCCATCTCTTGTGTATTTAATTCAAATATTTTTTAATACACAGTCAAACTCTTTCTGTCATACCTATAGTCACTACAGCTCTGGCTACCTTTTTGTTGCAGTTTAAATATCTTTTCCCTGCGGAATTTTTATGGCATAAGAAACCTTTATTTATTTCTTAATTTATTATTCTAAAAACTAATACACTTTTCACCCGAAATACCAGTTTTTACATAACCTTGAGATGCCTATTCATTCCTTCTCAGGAGGAGTTCAGGGGAAAGGTGCAGTGCCCCTCTAAATCACAAATGAAATGAGTTTGTTGGCTTGAATAGTATTTCTCCTTTCAACCCTCCGCACATTTCAGTGCATTCCATTAGTCATTGTTCAAATGAGGCTGTTCTCCGACCCCAGAGGCAGGGGAGGAGGGAGTTTGGGGTTTAAATGAGTTTGCTGATCAGTACATAGAGGCACATTGTTTCTCATCTTATAGTTTGCATGTTCTGTTTACAGAAAATAACCCTGGTTCCCAGTACCAAAATGTTTCAGTTTTTGAGCATACTGTATGTTTGATGCAGCTAATTTAAATAAATGACTTTCACATTTAAGCAATTAAACCTATAATTAGCACTGTTTGAATGAACTAATCAGCTAATACCCTATGACACACAGTTCTTTTTTCCCTCTAAATATTTTTAAAGGGAAAGGATAGATATTTATGAAAAATTATAGGTGAGGAACTAAAAAAAAATATGCTTTGATTCATGGAAATTACAAGACAACACCACAAACTATTTAGACCAATGTTCTCCTTTTGCCTTACAGGGAATGTGGAATTATGCACACTCATTTCCTCTGAATTCAGGGGAAAAGACTGCAATAAACAAAGTATTGAATCTGTTTTAAAAAGGGGCAAACTTCTAACACTGATGTGTGTTTTTAAAAACACCTCTATGCACTTTTATAGGCACTCTGTACTTACTGTATTTTAAAACGTGTGCATACATCTAATCCAGTGGTAGGAGAGCTGTGCGAGCCATACCCTTGGGAGATTCCCTCTGACTGGCAGAATGTTAGCCGCTCTCAATAAGATGGAAATTTATTAGGAGGAAATTATCCTGGTGTCCTCTGAAAAACAGCATTTCTGATAAAAATCTTGTTCTCTGACAGCAGTCTAACAAGATACATTTGTTAGCTGTTTTTGTTCCTTGGACTCATCTGTTAATTTTAATTCTTCTGTTGCACTGCTGTGTTCCAAGGCAGACATGATCTATGTGTGCTCACTGGAGATTGAGATGTTGTGGGTGAGAGGGCAGAGAAATTTAGGAGAAAGCTAGCCTTTTTTCTTCCCTCTAGTTAAAATACAGAGGCAAAAACGTCCTTATATTTTTATTAAAGCTTGAATTTCTTAACAGATGTTGTGCCTCTTTGGATCTATGTTACTATAGATTTCTATTATTACAGAAATATGTATAATTTATCATACAATTCTTCTTTTTTTTCCAGCTCCATTATCCCTAAATGTTAGTTACACACGTATTACGTACAAGTCACATCACATACTAGCATTTTACTTTTTTTTTTTTTTTAATAAATTGTAGGGGTCTTTTTGTTTGTTTTCTCTAGAAGTCCTTTAAATATCTTCAAAATGCTCAAAACAATTTGAACACCCTTGAGTTGTTCAAGTCACATCACTCTTCCTGTCTTCACTCCATCTCCATTAAGGATGAGATTTAGGACCCTTCTCTCCAGTTTAATTTTTCCTTGAGTCTTTGCCTCATGGGATCTTAGGCTGGAACATTTTCAAAGAAGGAATGTGGACTTTTAATGAATGAAGCTGACATTGGGAACACTTCCCCCAGCAGTAGGACTTGCCAAAGTTAGGAGGTGTATAGTGCTATGTTCTTGCACACCAGAAAGGGCATCAGAAAGATGGCAGATGGTCTTTTGTGGTTATATGTCTCACCAAAACTTATGAGAACTGGTTTCTATTCCTGTGTGATAACTGGCCTCTGGAAGTGCTTTTTCATCTGCCAAGCTCAAGATAAGAGCTAATTCAGATTTAGATTATTTTTGTGAAACATTCTGGCAAAGGTAAGAAGGAAGAAAAGGGTCAATAGACAGTGCTGCCTTATCAAAACTTTTTTTTAATAGGATTGGATTTCCCTTCACTTTTGATGGAAAGTCTCAGGTTCAATATGGAATTTCTTTTTTAAATAAGAGAAAGAGATAGTACCACCCTATGATGACCAATACTGTGGTGTAGGGAACTTACAGAAGAGACGTAGGTTTGAATTGTCAGGTTCAGAGCAGCAACTTGAAACTCAGGCTTTTACTGTCTTAGGCAAAAGATTGGACTACCCTCTCAATTCCTATCGTGATAGTCTCTTAGGTAATGTTTCAAATAATTTTCACTACTTGGATGAGGAAAAATGATATTTTGATAAAGCTTTAATAGATAGGAAAATAATTTCTTCCTTGGCTACACTTCTGAAAATCAGGGTATAAGTGTCTGTGTAGCACTGACAGTTCTCACTGTAGATGAAATTTGAACAAGTGGTAGATCATCAACAGCTCAGTGAAATCAAACCCCAGGTGTTTCTTGTTGGACATTTAATCACTGAGACACCCCAAATTAAAGGAATTCAGAAATTTTGTCTTTAATATTGTTATGCTTCAGAGCCCATATGCTAAATCATAGAATCATAGAATATCCCAAGTTGGAAGGAACCCACAAGGATCATCAAGTTTAACTCCTGGCTCCACAAATGGCCACCCAAAGATCAGACCATACATCTGAGAGCATTGTCCAAACACTTCTTGAACTCTAGCAGACTCAGTGCCATGACCACTGCCCTGGGGAGCCTGTCCCAGTGCCTGACCACCCTCTGGGTGCAGAACCTTTCCCTAACCCCCAGCCTGACCCTCCCCTGTCCCAGCTCCATGCCGTTCCCTTGGGTCATGTCGCTGTCCCCAGAGAGCAGAGCTCAGCGCCTGCCCCTCCGCCTCCCTCGTGAGGGAGCTGCAGGCTGCCATCAGGCCTCCCCTCAGCCTGCTCTGCTCTGGGCTGAGCAAACCAAGGGACCCCAGCTGCTCTTCATATTTCTTCCCCTCTACACCCTTTGTAGCCCTCCTTTGGACACTTTCCAATAATTTTATGTCCGTATTACACTGTGGTGCCCAAAACTTCACCCAGTACTCGAGGTGAGGCTGCACCAGCGCAGAGCAGAGCAGGACAATCCCTTCCCTTGGCTGGCTGTGCTGTGCCTAATGCACCACAGGGTATGGTTGGCCCTTCTGTCTGCCAGGGCATGCTGCTGGCCCATGTTCAGCTGGAAGCACTGTTGACTCGGATTCAAAGGGAAGTACTTATGCCTTATTACCTAACAGGGGATCTCATCAGTACAGCCAGAGGTGCTTTGTTTTGAGACACAGATGATACCGATGAAGTTCCTAGAAGGAACTTAGGGAACTCATGGGAAAATAGATAATTTCTTATTTAGTGAAAGTTTTGAGTAAAGTGTAGTGAATATTGTATGACAGGGTTGGCTAGGTTCACACATGGATTGAAAGATACCCTGTTATGAATATGCTCTCTTGAGAACAGTCAGAAACCCCTGAGTACTGACATTCAGGAGCAGCAGAAAGGAGGTGGCCCCGCAGTCCACCCTGAGGAGATGTGGTCAGTCTTGTAGAGGTTCTTTGGAAATCCCAACATGTAGCCATGTACCTCCCAGTATGCAGATCAGCCAGGCCTTTTTCTAGCACATATCTCTCACAGCTTTCCAAGCCTGCTAGGGAAATGCTGTCAAGTAATTTACTCTAGACATAGTTTTACAGATTTGTTTTGGAACAAAGTGCTTTCACTACCAGAAAGCTCACTATTTCAGAGCAGAACGAAAATGCAAAGACTTCAAAACTACTTTAATATACTTCTGTATAATAATCTTTGTGTGATACAAAATGATGGCTGTTCTGATTAAGGAATGACGGCCATTATTTCTGAATGAAATACTTTAAATATCAGGAAACATCCAGTTAAAGTAGCTCCTGTGTCATCCCTCAGTCCTACACAACACACTAACCTCCCACTTCGTTAGGGCCTATGCCTCTACAGTGCTGGTAGCACAGCTGACCTGGTGTGGCAAAATTTATATCTGCAAAAAAAATTCTAAATACTCTCCAATTTGGTTCAAAGTTTAAATTCTACTTAGAAAAGTAGCTATTTTCGAAACTATTCTGCTTGTTGTTTCTATTCATTGTTTCCATGGTAGAGCTGAAAAACTATTACAGCTGTGTTTTGGGTGGTCTATTGTATACTGCTGTTGGTTTTGATTATTGTGTTCAACACTCTTGGTATGTGTTTCACTGTCCCACTGTCTCCACACAAATAAGGAGTGGTGCTGCCTCCACCCGTTGTTTATACAATTGCTGTGCGGTTACAAAGTGGGAAACTTAACTTCTTTGCCTTCCTCTGCTTAAGGGGATGACATGTCCATACACCAGTTCCTAGGAGTGTGCCCTAAACACTTGGGTATAGCTTAGTACTTAAGGGGCATCACCCTGCCCTTCTTTTGGGAGTTTCTGAGAACCCAGTAACATTGATGGGCCATACCATCATCAGATTAAAAAAAAAAAAAAAAAAAAAAAAAAAAAAAAAGGAGTAGAGTATAGATAGATAGATACAAGCTAAGGTATTGCTGACCTGACTTTTAAACATGCTTTTATAAAGACCTGCTGAAGTCAATCAGACAATATATGGTGCATTTTCCTAGAATATGCTGATCAGTATAACGTAGACTAACTTTCGGTAATATTTTTAAAGGTCTGCATTTGGACATTGTTTCAGAAAATGTGATTTATTAAAGTTTCGTAACCCTCAGAACTGAAACATGACTAGTTAAAATACAGTGCTTTCTGTGAAATACACACCTCATTTGCTGTAGAAGGCAGGAAAATAGAAATGCTTCCTGGTACCAAAAATTGTGAAAATGAGTGACCGTCTGTAAAATGCGTGATTATTTGCATAAAATACCACTTTAATGTACAGTATGTTTAAGCTGACTAGCAGAGCACATGCTGTCCTGTGGAAGAGCTAGCAAGGATCAGAATAAACAAAAACAGCATTGTGGCCTGTTTTTTTCCCTCTTTGCAATTCTACAGCATTTGACCTTCTGCAGCTGAAATGGGACCTTGTAACATAGCCATAAAAAACATCTTTTAGAAACTTGCACCTTGAAGTGGGTTTAGGACAGATGATACACATGTACCTGGAATCGAAAGTAACTGATGCCTTAAAACATGCAACAAAAATCTTCCTTATACCACTGATTTTTTGTTTTTAAACTGTGCAGTCTCATGTGTTTTTAATTACTTGACGTAAATGTTCCCATTTTATTTTTGTTTTCATTGTCCAGTTTTCACCAAGAATGATAAATCTGTAAAGGCAGAGGTTTTAATTTAAATCATTATTCAAAGACGCTTGTCTGAAATTCATTTAACTTTCTGCATGTATATCTGTAGTTTAGTTCTGACAATATTCATTAAATGATATTTTTTGTCTGTAAGATCTTCAGTCTGTCATTTATAATGGTGGCAAGGTAAAGGTAAAAACAAAAATCCAGGCAATTATTTGTGCATTATTTAGGGGAACTAAAATTACAGTAAGTTTTCAAGTTGGAAAAATATACAAGATGGGACACAACAGTCTTCTATATCGTGATAAAATTCTCTAAGTTTTTGTATTCATCATAAACAGAAGTCCATATCCCGGCTGGCTTAACAGAAGAACAACAGTTGGTTGAGTACCCAAATGGACATAACGCTGGGCTGTATGGGGATGACTACAAGCCACACAGATCGTGTCATCAACTCCATTACCTCCTCCCTTTCCTCTGACTATATCTACGTCTTGAATACATATTTCAAGGAATCATGACCTGAATACTGATGATTGATGACAGTACCAGTAGAATGAACTTTTAGTATATATTCGCATTGACAGTGAACCTGATACCAAATTTTAACCTGAAGCATTTTGCTTTTCTGTAAAATAAAAATTCTTTGTCCTAAATTACTGCCTTTTCAGAAAACATAAACAAAAATCTTTTTGACTGGTGAACTGATTTCCATATAATTCAAGGTTTCCTATCTCTCTGATTTCCCATGCACTCCCTCTTACTTTTGCTGATCTCCCATGAAACCCTGGCAGAATCTCAGCAGATCTGATAGTTTCTTCTGGGCTGTCTGCCATTACCATATTTTATGTACTTCAGGGTTTCTGTGGAATTGATGACGCACAATACATCATTGGGCCACTGTGACCAAACAAGGTTTGTATGATGGAGCTTACCCTAGCATTTTGCCAGAAGTGCTGAGACCCATCAAGGAGCTGAAGAAAGATGAGTAAATGTTGGTGATGGATGAAGGAATAGTGTTGAAACAGAGCAGACCTTGGGTAGGAGGAAAGGTCTAAAAACAGTGGCAGGGAAAGAATTAGTAGGTGTTTCGGAAATACTTGAAATTGAAGAGAAGATACAGATATTCTGTTTCAGGGTAAGATGTAAGGAACGGGCTATTGGGGGAAAGAAAATGGGGAATGGAACGTAATGGAAGGAAAAGAATAAGGCAAGTTTGAATGGGGAGAATGATGAATGTGAGGCAGGACAATGGTGCAGAGGAAGCTTCATTAGGGATTATTAAAATAAGCATCTTTGTACATATGCCTTTGGCTGAACTGAAGTATACTTTCTAGCCATTGTGAAATAGCCTGTCCTCAACCATGACCCATCGCTGTACAAGGCTGTTAGTGTCAAGCAATGCATTCTGAAGATCAGTGTTTATGTCTACGCTGCAGGACAGGTACGTTTCAGCATCCCATGGGTGATCCTTGCAGTGATGTGCTAACCCTGTGATGGGAACACAACTGGGCATGTTCTGTACCCCTTTACATCACTCCCAGTGGAAGAAGACCTGGCTGCATTAGCTGCCAGGTATGACTATAGAGACATCAGTTTGGGCAGCTGGGGAATCAGTGCCATGACGCACACCAGAGTGTGTCTGCCTTGATATGCACAGCCAGTTTCCAGTGAGCCGATGCTCTTATAATATACGTAGGAATGGCAGAAAATGATGTGAGCACAAGAAGCCTATGAAAGTGCCATTTGAAATTAGCAATAAATGATGTCAAGCTGTATGCATGATATATGCTCCTGGTTTCTTACAGGAAACATCATTACCTTAAATTTTAGGTTGTTAAACCACATTTACCACCATCATATACTGTTAAAATCTAATAAATAGCTAGTACAGTCTCTCAGATCACTAGCCAAGCATTCCACCTCAGTCCCACCTCTTGCTACTTCATCTCAGTGAGCACTCTCTTTGAAGAAACATTTGTGGGAGATGCATGCAGAAGACAAATACGTGGAAGTGGAAATTTTGGAAGAAGAGGCAGAGGAGTCTCTGTTTTTATGTTATCACCACATTGCCACACTCTCAGAGACTGTAAGGACAAGTGTAATTATATCTTTGTAAAGGCTTGCAGTTTTCCCTAAAAAATGGGGAACTTGCATTTGCTTTAGACAAGATATGCTGCAAGATCTTCCCATAGTGACTCAATTTGATTATTTTGAATCAAGGAAATTAACATGAATTTGAATTTTAGAGCTTCCAAAGTGGCAAAGGCTTAAAATTGTGCCATAGTGAATATATTTACAATTAAGACATTCTGGGAAATGTGAAAGTAACAGCGGTGAACATACAAAAATTAGTCTGGACAAGTTTCCTACAGGGGAACATTCTTTTAAAGTGTTTCCTTTGTAACAGTTAATAAAAACAAAGCTTAAATATGGAATTTTTCAAAAAGAAGAATTGGATTTGACTTACTTGTAATCAGATGTGCTCCCAGAAACTACTTAGGAAAAGAGTGACCTGCAAAGTGAAGGTGTGACTGCAGATCAGAAACGTACCAGCTGCTGTCTGCCTTGAAAAGTGAATGGTAGCAGCAAGGTAGACAACCAATGGACAGGCACCTCCATAAACTTGGCTACACATACTGTTTAGATACTTATTCTGATACCCCCATCCCATTGTGTTTTTAATGGTTTTATAACTCCACCAGAAAACTGACAATGAACCTGGGTACAACTGACAACATTTAACTCTGCTCTGACCCGTAGTGCCAGGCAGCTTGGAAAATCTAAATTCAGTTCATCAAAATGTGGAATGATTGGATTTTAATGTTGTTTTAATGGCAAATTTCAGTGTAGACTTAACTGAAGGCTTGTGAACACCTCCTTTGTTTTGATCTCTATGTAACGCAAATTATTAGGTGGGGTGTGATTGCAACATATATACATGAAATACAAAGATTGAATGAAGACTTAAGAAACTTTTCAGTGTTCTCGTCCCCCTGTACTCAGCTCTGGTGAGGCCGCACCTCGAGTACTGTGTTCAGTTTTGGGCCCCTCGCTACAAGAAGGACATCGAGGTGCTTGAGCGGGTGCAGAGAAGGGCGACGAAGCTGGTGAGGGGCCTGGAGAACAAGTCCTACGAGGAGCGGCTGAGGGAGCTGGGCTTGTTCAGCCTGGAGAAGAGGAGGCTCAGGGGCGACCTTATCGCTCTTTTTAGGTACCTCAAGGGAGGCTGTAGCGAGGTGGGGGTTGGCCTGTTCTCCCACGTGCCTGGTGACAGGACGAGGGGGAATGGGCTTAAGTTGAGCCAGGGGAGTTTTAGGTTAGATGTTAGGAAGAACTTCTTCACTGAAAGGGTTGTGAGGCATTGGAACAGGCTGCCCAGGGAAGTGGTGGAGTCACCATCCCTGGAAGTCTTCAAAAGACGTTTAGATGTAGAGCTTAGGGATATGGTTTAGTGGAGGGCTGTTAGCGTTAGGTCAGAGGTTGGACTCGATGACCTTGAGGTCTCTTCCAACCTAGAAAAATTCTGTGATTCTGTGATTCTGTGATGTCATTAATGTGAAACAATCTTGTGATTGTCCTTAGTATGTTAATAATTTATCTGACTAAATGTCCCTTCTCACAAACTTTCATTTGCCTTTTGTCCCAAATCTTAAGATTTTAATTTTAAAATGCAGAAGCCTAGTATGTTGTGGGTTAGAATTGTAATGCTTCAGCTCCGTTTGAAAGTTCGTATCTTATATTACACTATGGATTAGTTGGTTTAAAATAATTAGTATTGTTGTCCTACCCTTTCTAGGTAAGGATCAGGAAAGTTTGATTGCAGGTCCTCTGGTAATTTTTTTTTTCTTTTCTTTTATAAATTAACACAAACATCTTGCAGGTTAATTTAAAGCCTTTTATGTCCCCTCCAAAATTTCTATCTTTATTGGATTCACATCTGTAGTTTTATTTAATATGAGCCAGATGTTGAAATCAAGGCGATATTCATTAGGGTGCTTGCTCTGGTGAAGGCTTGCTAGAGACAATGTGTTGTGCTAGTTTTCTGGGTATGGTGTCAAGCAGAAATGAAATATGCTGGATGTTTTTTCTGTTTGTTTAATTAGAAACAAAGCTTTCTAATCAATAACCTTCAAACTCTGATCTTCACAAGCAAAGATATGGACAAATGTAGATAAAATTCCACAAGCTGCTGTACTTTGTACACAAAACATTGCAATGTTGCTAAAACTGCAGGTTGTTAATGCAGCAGTGGAAATGGGGATACATGGCTGCACACACATCCATGGGATGGAATGATGCTGAGGAGACAACAGAGGGCAGAATGCATAGTTGTAACCCAAACCAAAGCTACTGACGAGAGCAGGAGGTGGGAGCTGGAGCTGCTGCCGTGGAGCAGCTGGTAGGTGCCAACCTGTCTCTGAGCGAGGCAGCAGCTCCTGAGCTGGGCTGAGTCACAAGTCAGGGGCAGCTCAGATCTGCTGCTTCGGCAGAGATGTCAGCATCTTTCCATGCTCCCTGGAATATGTGTATGTCAGAGATGTATAACATGTGTCTGGTGTGGTTTAAAGACTGAATTACGTATGTGGTCACTTTTTGGGGGCACTATATGGTGCGAGATGGAGAAGGAACGGAATCTATAACATAGATGAGATAAAGATTTATTCAGTATATATTTTGCTTAGACTCTACTTTTCTGTGCAAAATCATTATTCACTAAAAGGAGAGACATAGCCAGTCTTTCGCCCTCATAAGCTGGAACATTTTGCTCTTGCAGCATAATCAGATTTTCCAAGCAAAACTCCTGGTTATTTCAGTCACATTTATGCAGCCGTACAAGGCCTTGGCAAAATGCAAGCACTGCAGAGCATGGTAACATTTCAAAGTACAAAATTTAAATCAATAACGTATACTTAAATTTTAAAGGCCAAATTAAAAAATATATGTATCTGTTGTGCCTACAAAATATGCATGCAGGTAACTGATTGCATTTTTCAACTACTGAGTGTACAAAATACAACACTGGAGACAGTACCTGTAACAGTGAAATCCAGAATTGAAATGGATCATATTCAGCATGCTTTCATTTCCTGGCAGGTTTTGGCTTGTGCTTTGGAAGTTCAAAGGTTTATGTTTAAAATCAAATCTTTATAAAGAAGGGAGAATAAGCTAGAAACAGGAAACAAAAGACTCCAGCAAAATCTGTACAGGAGACGTTATTTTCCAACATAGGTTTTTTCCAACATTGTTTGGGAGCTGGTGTTAAAATAATTAAGTGAAACAGAGTGGCACTGAGTGCATTGTAGTAAGGCATAACTGCAGGTTCAGAGCTGGATGCAGTACAGGCTCTGGGAGCATGGATCACTTGAAGGATAAAGGCCTAATTACACAAACCAAATGTCAAATTCATGCCACCTTAGTACCAGAATTTCTCTGTGCATTGTTCCCTCTCATACCAGTTCTCCTGTCTGTCTGTTGCTTGTTCTGCTTGCAGTTTGGAGCAGCGTGTGTCTTCACTGCACAGGATCCAAAACCAAACCTGAGGTTAATGACCACATTTCTGCTACTCCTTTTCTATCATTGATCTCTGCCTTACCTTCCCCACCTGTAAAATGGGGAGAGATGCCCACATGCAGGAAGTTGCATCGTTGTGTCTTTCTTAGTGATCACCACAGTGTCTCCATGAATGTTTGTAAAGTGCTCTGAAGATGAAAATTGCCAAAGAAGGGCTTGGGATGATTATTATAAGTTAACGAATAAATTTCAATGTGTATTTGATTGCAAGGTAATTCAGAAGGGAATCACCAGCCCTTCCCTCTCTTCGAAGAAGAAAAGTTGACAGTCAGCTAGTTGCTAATTAGCACTCAACTGAAATTCCTCCAAAGCTGAGTGCTCCCAGTTGAGTCCCTTAAGAAGAAAGCTTTCAACTAATTGAAATATGCTGAAAGTTGAGCAGTGGGTGAGCTGTGTAACAGGTAAATCAGGACTGGGGGGTTAGGGGAGTGGAAAGAATATTCAGTTGCTCTAGGTAGGACTAGAACATTTTGGGGAAATGCTAGCCAAAAGGAGCAGCTCTTTCATGTTCACCCATCCGTTCCCTTTCTCAGGCCTAGTTTGTAATCTGTGACAGGCTATCCTGCCATGTGTTAGTGAGGACAAGGTAGGGAGGAAGGGTTTCTAAAAGACTGTGTTAGAGTATGGCGTTACTTATTTCTTAGGATATATTGAAGGGTGATTCTATACCGATTTTGAAAAACACATTGCTTAATATGTTAGAGCTGAGTGTCTGTGCCACCTGCATTTAATTCATGTCGAGCTTGTCTTTAAGGGAAATGAATGCGTCAGAAAGAGGCTTGGATTTTGCTGGCCTGCCTGATGTCTAGCTGGAGGGCTGGTCTACCAGGCCTCCCCCACTACATCTTTGGATTTTTGTTGACCATCCGCCAATGTTACACATCACAGAACTGTCTTCTGTGCCACTGCAGGCTGCTTGCTTCCTCAGCTGCTGGGAGGTGACTGCAAGAGGCAAATGACAGGAATTTCATCCTTTTCTGTTCTGTGCTCGATTGCTCTGGATTCACCATCCTCAGTATCAGCTCTTCAAGCTTCCTTCAAGGAAAACACACAGCTAGACTTGTTGAGCACTTTGGGTGAAGAACCCTAGTTGCTTCAAACAGCACTTTGCAGTGCCAGCCTCCAGTGGGAATCCGCCCTAACCTTCAGCAGCAGATAGCAGAGGGCAGGAGAGAACAATGGGGTGGGGTGAGAAACTGTGAAGGCAAGCACATGGTTCAGGGAAAAGGACCAATGGAGAGGGGTGCTGGGTAGGTATGGGTGGTACAGAGGAAAACGAGGGAAATGAAGTCAGCAATGAAAAAAGGAGATGGAAGAAAACAAGACAGAAGTGTTGTCAAAGCTGCTGGATTCTGGAGAGCAGCCTTCGTAGCATGCTCAGAGATGCAGTAAGCCAAGGTATACAAAGGCTCTCACTAGTCTGGAAGATGATCTGGTTCTGTCAACGGGCAGATGTTCTGCGGTATCCTGGATGTCAAGGGCTGAGTATTTCACACTTGGGACCTCATCCTCTCCTCCCCAGCACCACGTGGAGCTGTTTCCTCTGGCACGGTCACGATGTACACAGCACTTACCATGCCCAAATGAGATGCAGGGTAGATGCAGCCCCCCCAGATACACTGCTCAGGCTGCAGCTGTATGATGTGATGGCTGCCACTCTCTGACAGCACAGTGAGGAGCAAAACGAAGCCTCTGGTGCTTAAAGCTTAAATCTCTCCCTTGTGAGCTGAAGAGCCAGACTCTGCAGCTGAGAGCTCTTACAGGCCAATATCCTCTCTGTGCTAGGCACTTAACATGCACCGAACACTGGGCTACCATAGCTTAAATGGGGAGATGAGTTGGTTTGTTTGCTATATGTTGGTATGTCTAGAGGTCCCATCGCTGTAACACTATGATATGGTGTGCACCACTTTAAATTTGTCTCGTTTCCTTCCCCAGCTCTAACTGGCATAGGTTGCTCTATACGTCCCGTGCAGGTGAGGCAGGCTGCCTGCTTGCTCACAGATGGGCAGGCTCCTCAAAGACTGCATTCAGATGAACATTCATAAAGTTCCAAGACAAAATTGAAAATCCTTTTGGTTATGGACAAAGACCTTGTGCATACTGCAGAGCCCAAAAAGGTTTAACATCTCTTGTGCTGTCATCGATTCAGAGATACTTCTAGCACCATTGGTGTGCACTACAGCTATAACTTAAAATCTTACTTACTAGCATTAAGCAGATGAAGATAATACTTAGGATTGCCATATGTACAGAATTATCATTATAAAGAATTCATGCAAGTTAAGTTTGAGTTTGCAAACAGCCTGAAACATTTAAAAGAGGTGAACCCTTCTTGCTGCAACATAAACTCTGGAACACAGTAGTTTTGGTGAGCTCACATAGGGACTACTGAAAAAGTTTATGATAAAAATAACCATGTCATTTATTAACGACAGAAAAGGACATTAATCACAATTAAAAGAAAAAAAAAAAAAAAGAAAAAAAAAAAACAGCATACATGGAAAAAGTCTGGAAGTGCATACTGAGTCTGGCAAATATTTTTAACGACATATTCAAGAAATTTATTTAGTTTCTTGTCCACAAATTGTGAAAGGACAGTGTTTTCCCAAATGTGTTTTTATTTCACTATATTAATATTTAATGCAAACAAATTACAGCTTCTAGATTTCTTATAAATTGCAAGCATCTGCTACACTAGGTTCTATAGCTGTAGAAATTAATGGCAGTGTGCATCTCTGAAACCTGTCAAAATTCTGTGTTTGAGCTCAGTGATTGTGTGTTACATATGACAGGGTATTGCTGGTGTTTCTTTGTTGTGCATCCCAACTTTTGAGAAGCATGTTTCATTTAGTCCTTCTGAGCATTCTCAGGAAAACAGTTTTGTTCTTTTACCTAAGGTCACTCCATCAGAAGTCTTTACTGCTGTCTGGCTTTTGTATAAACAAAGGACAGCCTGAAAAGGTAGTTTGGTTAATTTTTTCAAGAAATTCAAGTTTACTTGAGTATTCTCAAGAAACCTCATTTCGAGTACCTCTAGTTATTAGCTCTTCACTTGCTATGCATCTTTAACTGAGATCATTCTCTTCTGTTCCAGTCTTTTCAACAGCTACAAACCACCTTAAATGTATCCTTACAAACCTGATTACTGACAGAGACTGAACAGTCAATGCATACCAGGGATAAATACAGCAATTACACCTATTTACAGCTGTATCTCTTTTCTGCATTATTATTATTACTAAGTGGTTATTAAAAATAGTGCAGCCTTCAGAGCTGCTTGTCAGTTTTGCAAGGCAAGGACCGTGCCTCGGTTGCGCGGGTGCTTTTGGCAGTGCTGTGTTAGAGGGCTGTGGGTGCTGGCTGGTGGGGTGGAGGGGGACAGCACGGGTGCCCACATGTGTGGAGCATCCCTGGGCTCCAGCCACAGCCTCAGCCCGAAGGCAGCACCCAAATGTGGGGAAGAGTACAAGCAGCAGGGATGAATGAGCTGCCCCAATTTACCCTTCTTCGCTTCCTGCTTGTGTTCTGGAGAATGTTTCCACTGCTGATTTTTGGGCTGTTTGAACAGTCCTGCTATTGTAGCACATCCCGGCTATGTGTAGGCACTGTGGGTTTCACGCTGGGGGGGTGCAGAGGAAGAAAAAACAAACAAACAACAACAGCAAAAAAGCCATGCATCTCCCTGAAATGAAGGAAAATTGTCCTCAAGAGCTGTCAGAGTGGAGTCCTTGACTTACATGGGCCCTTCTGCTTCTGCCCAGGAGAGGGCAATACGGCACCCAGCCATCAGCCAGCACATTGCTCCATGTCTTGAGGCTCCTTGGGGTGTCCGAGGCCCACATGGAGCATACCTGGCCAGAGACACAACTCCCAGCTCCAGGTCCACAAGTGGGGTCTGATGGTCCTGTCTCCCACCCAGCTCCACATGCTCTGTGGGGACTGAGGGCATGCAGCCCACCGCCACCTCCTTTTGTGCGTGGGCACAGCACCCACATGGGGCTAGCACTTTGGGATTGAGGATGCCCAAGGTCCCTTTTGGGTAAGGCTCTGCGCTTGGAGATGCGGGGGTATTCACATGTGTATACGCCTGTGTAAATGCAATGCTGCCCACACACTTTTTCTCATAGATTTGTAGCCATGCATACGCAGGCATATGAATCCCTTCGGTTTCAAGTTTGGGAAGACTTAAATAGTCCATTCCTCCCGTTTTCCTCTGTTTTTTCTTACAAAACTCATTTTCCAGATTAAGCAACATACTGGCCGTCCTAAACCTTGGGCCAGATGTCTGCCTTTGACCCCAGCTCCGCTTTCAGAGCAGTTTCATCCCGGGAGCAGGAGAGCCAAGCTGCGCACTCCTGCAGAGCACGCCAAACTTTAAAGGCAGCTGATCCAAGTGGGAATTGAACTGACACCGTCAGAATCCCTGTAACTTTATTTTCCTTTGATTCCACCTTCTGTTTTACTGTTCGGTGCATCATGCTGGTCTAGATGATAACAGGCAACTGGAAGTGCTGCTGGAGCCTGTAATTAGCACGTTCCTACCCTGGGACTCGGTTCTTGCCGGTGGGCTGTAGGTGTACAATAATTTGCCAGTTAATCAATGGGAATTATTAAAATATCACTGCATTTTTTTAAATTTTTTTTTTGCATTGCAGAAGAGCTGTACACATAGGCTCTTGCATGGGGAAGTAGCTGGGGTTCTAAATCATAAAAGCAAATTGTCCTTCTAATTCAGTGCTTAGAGGTGGTTGTTGTTGTTTTAAAGCAAGCTCTGCCCCCCTTCTACCTCCCTACAGCAAAGTGAAGAATATTAATTTTGTTGGCAGGTCCAACTTCTTGAGGCAGTGATTTTTATCATGGTCAGAAAGTCCTTAAAACAGATACCATTTTGTAGCTGTGCAAAATTCCACCATCTTAATTATAAAAAGCAGTGTATCCTGTCTTGGGTAAACATGTTTTACTTCAGGTTTGCTTTGCAAACAAAGTAAAATCCACAGTTCGGTGTTTTTTTTTTTTGTTTGTTTGTTTGTTTGTTTGTTTTTGACATTTATTTAAGTAGGTGATACTTAAAATAAAAATGCATGTATTAGCACTGTAACTTTGCAATTTTCCCATCATTTTGGTTTTTGGGTTTTAAGGTAGCTGGGATGGGAATTTGTTGGAATACAATGCAGGAAGACCCAGGAAAGTTTTCTCCCAGGCCATGTAGCCACTTTATGGACTTACCATGCAGTCAGTGAGCACTGGAGGAGCACTGTTACTGTCACTGCAGCACTCCTGAGCCAAACGTTGTATGTGCTATTTATTAAACTCAGCATCTCTGGTGATGGTACTGGAGCGACAGAGTAGCATCGCTGCATAGCTAGGGAGCACTGAAGGAGAGAAGTGCAATACCCCGTGTATTATCTGTTGGCTCCGTGTTTAGTGACAGAAGCTGTGGGAAGTCTATAAAACAGCTCAATACGTCACTTCTTCTGGAAACTGTTATTCCACAAGAGCGTACAGAAATAGTTTTGCTAAACAGCAACTGGTATTTCGAAGATAAATTGTGATCCAGATCAGTGGTCAGCAGAATAAAGTGATGCCCTCTCATATTTTGTCCTGCAAAGAGAACTTGGATTTTCCAGATTTGGCCAAATATGGAAATGTAAAAAGGCAAGGAAAACTGGGATTTTGCGAATCTGTCTTGAAATATTCCTACATTTGGCTGGATTAAAATTATTTTGGCAGTTGGGGGATAATGCTCCAACATTTTTTTAGGATTACTACGTAAAATTTGAAAGTGTAATGGTGCGTGCCTCGACTTCCCAATCTGTGAAATGGGCAAGCGTGCAGGGCTGATGCCAAGCGCTCCAGCTGAAAAGCGCTGTGAACACAGCCCAATTGTTACTCTCTTAATCATATTAGTTAACTAAATCTGTTCCTAGAGTGGTTCCATTTGCTTGAATGAATTTGCATGAGAGATTAATTCAGCGCTGTTTATTGTTGTTTTTACATTTATTCAGCACTGTAAATAATGCCTGATACTTTACAGCTGTGTGTAAAGGCAGGCTGTGCTTCGAGGGCTTTTTTTTCCCCCTTTCCCCCCCCAGGTAATTTGTAGGCTCCCCTCCCAACCCTCACACTTTCCCAAGGAGCGGACAAGCCCATTTTGTTTTTCCCTGCATTTTCAGGACTTTTCCTTAAGGTGATGACCCCTTTCCAGCACTTCCACCCAAGTCTGTTTCAAGTTCCCCCCATGGGGTGCTTCTTGCCCCCCCACAACCCCCTTTTTTAATTTTTATATATATATATTTTTGGAACTTTTGGGTTCACTCTCGCCGCTCTGCGGGGCCGGATTACTGCTGGCCAGGCTGGAAAGCCCCTGAGGGAACGGGGCGCCCCTTGGGGCGGCTGCCCTCAGGTAGCGACGGGGGGCGCCCTGCCCCGGGGGGGAGGTCTGTCTTTTGGGGCGGATCCCCTCCAAACGCAGCACCCCCCGGGGCAGAGTCAGGGGCAGGGGAAGGGGTAGGGTCCCCCCCAGCTCCCCCTGCCCCCAGGCGTGGCGCAGCCCCGTGTGGAAACAGCGCCGAGGCTCCTCCGCGTCCCCCCCCCCTCCGCCCCAAAGCGGCCCCAGGCCGCGGGTGGGCACCGCCGCGTCCCCGGGCTGGCTCAGGCAGCTTTAAAACCACCTATATGCTAACGAGCCCGGCTGCCAGGTTCCCGAGGGGTCCTGGCGGGGAGAAATTAAAACCAAACCTTGGACCTCTGTCAGGCTGGGAGAGGAAAATGATATTTTCGAACTAGTCCACAGCGTGGACAGGAAATGACCCCTCCAGAAACTGCTTCTTTAAAAACGAGCGGTGGTGCCTGAAGCCATCCAGCTCTCCGGAGCCTGTGCTCTCCCTCTCCCTCCCGCTCCCTCCCCGGCTCGCTCCTCTCCTCTCTTCTCCTCTCTTTCCCTCTCCTCTCCGCTCCCCCCCCACCCCCCCGCCGCCTCCTGCTCTAGAGGGCTCCCACAGCAGTTCCCAGCCAGTGTGTGCAGCCTGTATGTGTGTGTGTGCGCGCCTGCTGCTACTTTGTACTGTGGAGAACACACAGCCCATGTGCTCTGTATGGATGTTGGTGATACTCTGGGTAGCTTGAATCGCTGCAAGCAGGCAAGATGTCCAGCACACCACATGACCCTTTCTATTCTTCTCCTTTTGGCCCATTTTATAGGAGACACACACCATACATGGTGCAACCAGAGTACCGAATATATGAAATGAACAAGAGGCTGCAGTCGCGTACAGAGGTAAGTCCCTCAGCCTTGTTTTACTGTGCATGGAGCGTGCTGGGTTTCAGCCTGAATTCCAGCTGAAGCGTCCCATTAGGCAGTAGAGGATATGCAGGCATGAACCCTAATTAATTTAGTAGTTTAATTGGGTAATCCCTCATTATGTTTCCATGCAGAGCAACTCTTTGAGTAGATACCAGCTTAGGCTGAAATCTTGAAATTACAGCACAGCACTTCAGGACTGATTGTAATGCTGTTCTGAGGAAATTTCTTTGCTTAGTGTGTTGTTTGCTCAGGATCTGTCCTGCTGGCATTTGCAGCTATAATATTGCAAGGTATCTCTTCAGCTTCTGCACAAAACTAATCCAGAACCGTTGCAGGTTTAGGGGGAGAGGCGAGCCTTTATCTGCTTTTGTTTTGTAAACTCGTTAAAATTAAAAATGAATGCTGGCAGAAAACAGGAGCAGAGTTTTAAAAACTTGTGCCTAAGCTGCACTTAAAGGTGGAACACATGTCCAGAGCAGCCGACAGAGAAATTCGTGTTTACATTGGGAATGCGGTTGCTTTTAGCAAGAGGGATGATCCGTTCATGACTTTATCGTACAGCTGTCAAAAGTACCTAATAATGTAAACTACATTCACTGTTGCTTATGCTTTGTATAATCTGTTAGTGGTTTACACACCCTGGCTCCTGCACCCTGATCAGCTACCACAAAGGAAAATGCTAAATGGAGAGGGGAAATACTTTTGTCACTTAGGAGAAAAAATAATCGTGGTGGCTGCATCTTGTTATTTATGTGGTTAAATAAAGCACACTTTTTGGTCTGCTGAAGTGAAAAGTGTGTGGACTGCACCCGGCTGCATTTCTGCCCATGTGGCTGTGTTTGTGCAGCAAACATTCTTGGGGCTGCAATTTTGCATAGTAGTTTTCTAGTGGTGCCCTGCAAACACTTCTCAAAAGTATTCATCTTTTGTAATTAATAGCATTACATAGAGGCAAACGCCTGCCGAATTCGTGTCACAAAGCACGGTGGAGGATTTTAACTTGACCTGTTTGCTGCATTGTAATTCTTGACGAGAACATGAGGTTATCATAAAACAAAACACACATGCATGCCTGAATTGTCAGCTAAGCCATGGAGGGGCTGTGACGTTTAATGTATATGATACAGCTAACGAGATGTGACCTGCTTTCGGATTGGCTAGCTGCTCGGGGGAACTGGGTTTCTGGCACTCTTATCGCTGCTAGTCCTAAAACACTGCTCTTGGGTAATTGTTAAATACACTTCAGGCTGGCTGGAAACTCGAAGCAGCTCCCCAAACCATGGGAACTGCTCGTCAGTTTTGCCCCAAGTAGTTGGTTGCTGGTGGTCGCTGTCATTTAGCTATTGGTGTTTATTTTTTATTTTTTTTTCTAAACTGTTTGTCAGTGACTTACAACTCCGATCCTTACGTTCCTGTACATACTAGCATCATAATTTCTAGACTTTTCCAAATGAATAGAAGTGTGTATCATTAAGTGATTCCTTCAGGGCTTTGTGTGGAAGCTGTTCTGAAAAGCTGTCAGTGTTAATTTCACATATTATTTTAGCTGTACTTTTAGTATTTTATTAGGCCAATTTTCCTTGATGAATGTTACACTCAAAAAGTTTTCGAGGGACTTGTGAAACAACTTCTGCCTCCTGCATGGCTGAGGTGTGCTGAGAGGGACTTCGGTTTAATGGCAGGCTTTCCTGTTGGGTGGACTGTTGTGAGCAAAAAGCAGTAACCCGCTCCTCCTGCCATGGGTTTCAGCAGGATTTTACTTTGACAGATAGTGCCTAGTCAGTGAAGGCCTTATGCTCAAGGTTATTTTCTTTCAGTTGTTCACAGTAAAATTTGTGGTAGTTCAGTGTTTACATTCTGGTTGTCTTTTTTAATTTCTGAGCTTGTTGCTGTACCTATTGTTGTTCCTTGAAATGTATTGTCTAGTTTGTTTCATGTCATTTCATTCATCCCCCAATTAAAACAATTTCCTTTAATAAAGAAATGTTTTAGAAATTTACTTCCCTGGGACGCTTACAGGGACTAGGTGCGGGCAGCCTGCAGAGAATCCTGCTGCCTTCTTGGGCAGATTGGGAGTGGAAGTTTCACGTAATTTTCTGCACTTCCAAGTGTGTTTGTGCTCAGTTGCTGAAGGCTTCTGGAACATGTATAACTGGCTCTGAATTTCTTAAGTCCAGACCGATGGAGCCTCCTATGTCCTGGGAGGAATGTGCTTGTGCTTTGGGTGATAGAGGTTTACTGCTTGAGCATTTCTCTTCAGGCAGTCTTTGAAATAATGTGGGCACTGGTCTGAGGGAGGCTGCTTGCACTCTGCGAGCCCCAGGGGGTAGGTGAGCACAAGTAAAGCAGCTTAAGGGGAAAGGAATTACAAAGAAACTGCCCAAAAGACTGGGGGTAGCAAGATGTCAGATTCCACTTGGACCCAACTTCTGGAGAGAGCCGGTGGCAAGTGAGGATTTATTTTAAAAAATTGAACCCTACAGCTCTTATTCCTTCGTCCATTCCCATGCCTGGAAAGCCTTTGGGATTGTGTTGTTTTCCTATGGAATTAAAGTGGCCTTGATAATCTTTTCGAGTCGGATTCTCTGCTGTCCCTTGCAGTGGTGAAAGTTCGAAGGCAGAGCAAAATGTACATAAATGAGTGAAGTTGTACAGCAGATGGATGGAGAGCCTGTTAAGGAGTAACTATCTGTATGTCATGTCCTTCTACCTCCTCTTCCATCTGTAGAGCACGCCTTTGTAATAAATCCATGTAACTTCTCTAGAGAGCTTGCAGGTAGGTGAAAAGTGATTCAGTAAAAGCCCTGGGGTGGTAGAGACACCATCAGGGAAGGCACCAGTAAATGCCATATCTGTTCCTGCCCCACCAGCAGCAGAGAGGATGGTACGTGGGGGAGGTAGAAGAGTCCTGAGAGTGGCTCTGTGCTTAGGGACCCTCCCTGAGAAATCCGCTGCTCCCACTCTGGTTTGTGTCAGCATCCGATGGGAAGGAATAAATAGCCTCAGTGAAGGATGTGCTCAGCGTGTTAAGCAGACAAAATACCGAGTGATAAATAAAGGTCATTTAGATGCAGCATGGATATCTTTGTTATTCTTGTTTTCTTTAGGAAGAAACACTAGTGATGAAAGTAAAGAATCAGCAACTCCAGCCCACGCTAGACGTACAAACTTTTGCTCTCCAAACTTGTTGCAACTTTCTGGGCTCTTCAGGCAGAACCTACAGCTGCCTTTTTAAATTCAGGGTCAGTCTTAGGCGAAGAATTCCAATCACACCCAGGCAGGGGGTGGTTTTATGATGTAAGTACTGGCAAAAGTCCACTACCTAGCTAATTCTTATGTGATCTAAAGTAAATTAGGGGGCCTGAGTTACTAACCAGCATACAGGAACACCTTAGCTTCCTTAAAAGTTGTTCAAAGAAATCTAATCTTGTAATACTTTTTCTTAAATTATTTTATTTTTGTCCTAAATGGAAATGAATACATACTTTCTTAATAATACTTGGGAATGTCTAGTGCCATTTTGTAATATATCAACAATCCTGTTTTAAAGAAGTAAAATGCATATTTCAACGTTTAATAATCTCTGTCAGATATAAAGGCAAATCTTATTTACTTCCATCACAGTTAACTAACTTTCTGGTTAACTGAAATACAGCTGTTTCCTTGTATGTTTGTGGTTTCAAGGATTTCATGACTATTCACTCAAACTCAGTTTATCTCAATATTTTTATATCTATGTTAGTTTAACATTTCAAGGAAGGAAGCCTGTTGGGACTTAATCAGCAGTTTCTGAAGTCCTAGGTAGCAGATACGCAATGTAGGTAAATTAGCTTAAATATTTTCTCTGTTCTTCGTAAAATTTGATGTTAAAAAAAAATCCACAATAAGAACTCTTTTCCTCTTTGATGTTGTAAATCCTTTTCCATTATAATATTTAATCATTTGAAATTGCTCACACTTAAAAGAAAACAAAAGGTGATTATATCTTGTATATAATTATTTTCCAGTAGCATTACAGCATGCTGCGCATAGATCGCTTAAAGTTGCTGACAGTTTAAAGTTTGAGGCATTGCTTTATTGCCAATAATCAAAGAAATGCATGAAGCCTTTCACTTGTTTATTTAGTCCTCTATATTTTTAGAACTTTGTCTATCATAGTATATTAAATTCACCTGTCTCTCTTTCTATTAGAAGAGAGTGGAGCCCTTCTGGCTAAGAGTGTTTTAAAGGTGACTGGAAAACTTGACTATTAGCATATTTGTTTTAAAGACAATCAGCTTAATCAAATCATATCATATTAAACTCCTACTGAACTGTATAGTGAATTTTCAAAAGTGGAGATTTCATGATGAAAGAAAATTTAAAGCAGATTAAAAGGAAAATAAAGAAGGATGTTATGATTATTTAAGAGCTACTAAATGAACTGGAAGCTTACACAGACATTCATATTCAAGCAAATATTTAAAGCAAAGCAAAGCAAAACAAAATTTTTACAGTTTAATGGAAGTCTCTTATTTTACTTCCTTGCATTGCTACACGATGAAATAATCTTCTCTTCTTCTTCCTCCTGATGCATTTTTAATGGATTAGTCATAAAAATATCTGTTGTGACATCACATTTGTTCACATAGCAACTTAGTATCACAAACAGATCTGATATTGTATACATAAATCTGAGTTTGTCCAATGAGTTTGCTTTGTGGAGAAGAAACATGAACTTGTGTTTCAAAGTATTTTTGAGGAAATATTCCTTCTTCCACAAATATACTAATAGTACACAGCAATTCTAGGAACATGAGTAAAGTATTTTCAAAGCCTAGTTTTAAACCACGCTTTGCTGAAATTGAAAGGTCAGTTTTAAAAGAAAACCCTTGAACCCGTTTAGGCAGACACTGACTTCAGAATGAATTCAAGGCTCTTTTTTTTTTTTTTTTTTTTTTTCCCTCTGATTGTCATTTTATTTCATATAGTCTTTTTTCATCCCTTTAAAAAAAAATGAGTTGCAGCTGTTTTCAATTAAAATTGTTACAAACTAACAATACTTATGAGGCTGGGGAAAAAAAAAAAAGACTACTTCCTTTCCATGCTGATCCTTAGCTTACAGCCAGGGATGTCTTGCTGCCTCCCCCCCTCACATATTTACACTTGCTGCCTCCCCCCCTCACATATTTACACTTGCTGCCTCCCCCCCTCACATATTTACACTCTATATTACTATATAGAGTGTAAACTTCATGCTGAAGGGATGGGAGGTTTGGGGGACAGGGGCTGGTGAGGGGGTCGAGGGAGAGTCAGTGTGAAGTATTAAAGCTGGATCTCCTCTGTAAATAGCTGTGATGCTTACCGGATCATTGCTATGAAGAAACCTTTTCAACCCTTCGTTTTCTCTCTTTTTTCCTCTTTACTATTTAAATCATAAATCCACTTTAAAAAAAAACCCTTAAACTCAGTCCTTCTCTGATGTAAACAAGATTTACTATGCAGATCAAGTCTCAAAAATAGAAGTCTCTGGACAGTGAGAAGGAACAAAATAAAGAGCATTACAAGGACCCAGTCTTGTACTCTTACTTAAACGGGAGTTTTGCCTGCAGTTGGATTGCAAGATTAGATTAAAAAAAATATTGGTTTTGATATATACACTTCCTTTGTTTATAGAAAAAGTATATGGGGTAGGTTTCTAAACTCATTACAATATTTTTAGCTAGACTCCTCTCTTCAAATGGTATTTGTTCGTATCTTTTTGCCAAAAGTTGTGTATCTGCTGTAAACAGGCATTCCAACCAAGCCGATACTTTGTTCGGTTGCTTCCTTCCCAAGCAGAGCTTGCTTTCCTGCATTGCGCTGTGTAAACAGGCCAGCATGTATCCTCATTTTGCTGGGTGCTCTCTTCCAAAAGTGGTTCCTGGGCTTTTCGAGATCTCAGAGGGGTGACCCTGGCAGGAACAAGGTTGCCCCCAAATGGCTGATGGTCAGTAGTCTCCAAAACTGGCTGAGGTAGGACAGGGCCTGTTGGTCAGGTCTCAGTGGTTTTATTTTTTTAGCCAAAAATAGTAGTGAAAGAAACGTTTCTGAAACACTGGCTGAAATCTCTCTAGGCTTGTGTGCTTCTTTTCCCCAGTCCTTTCTTTCTGGGTTTGGTTATTGAATTCATGCTGAATATTCAGTTCAAGACTACTCCTAGAATACTGTTTCCATCTCTTTTACGTTCTGGTAGATGGCCACATGCTCCTAAACTGTAGCTTATAAGTTACTGATCTACGCCAAATTGTACTCTTGGTACTTCAGGGGATCAGCTAGAATCACTTGAGGGCAATAAACCTCTGTGGGAACGGTTGATGTTTCTGGAGACAACTCTGGCACTTCCATGCCTTATGGGGCTAGTGAAAAATCACTGACCTGGAAAAATGAGACCTTTCTAGAAATAAAATACTGGGGCTTGGTGGCCTTCTAAGCTTATCAGTTCATCAGGACTGAAGTGCGTAACGTAGAGTCTTTGTAACAGCCGTACATTTTACAGGAGCAGGCTGTCCTTTCCACGAGACATAGGTTCCCTTGGCACCGCTTTGCTGCCTGTTTGTCAAGGCCCACTTGCAGTGAGCCTCCTAGCCAGGCTGCTGTTCCTGTCCACATCATGCAGACCTGAAGCATGAGACTTGGGTGTAGCTGGCTTATTTTTTATGAATAACTCATCAGTAGTATTCATAACTCTGCAGCTAAAAGGTAAGCATCAGGCTAGACCTTCTCCCTAAGGTCTTTCTGTTGTCAGTGCTCAGTACTTAGCTGGGGCAGAGTCACAAGTTCACGACTGGCACAGTAAATCTAGAATGTGATGTAGATTTCTAAGTGTGCTTGAACTCGGCTGCCTGTTTACTTGCAAACTACCTGCTGGATTGTTGTATCCTTCCAAGAATCTGATAAATTAAAGCATTGCTGTTATAACTATCATGTGTGATCTGTACTACCTGCTGATAACCATCCTGCTTGATCCTAAGCCACAGGGTCAGCTTGCCAAGCCTAGGTAGCCAAACAGAAACTAATTCATATCTGTCTGTACCATTTGTGTGTGTGCTTAAAAAGGGAAGGGGGAAATCTAATCTCTGGGTGTAGTTTTGCAATCAGATTGCTCATGTACAGCAGACTCAATCCAGATCCCATCCATTACACGGCTGCTGGCTGAAGAGTAGAGCATCCTTCATGGTCCAGAAGGGTTGCACAGGCTACTTGGGTACCTCATCTGTTGCATTCAGGACACGAAGGAAACATTGTATGTGAATAATAGAGATCACATATGGGCACCCCTGATTAAGGCAGACCCAAGAATAGACCTTAAATATAGTCTCACTGTGCTCATTCTTCAAAAACTTAATACGTGGAGAAAACAACTGTTCTTGTTTCAGTATTACTATGTGCAGACTTGCATCACCTATGCAGCAGACTTTTTTTTTTTTCTTTGGACTTTCAAGCACTTGTTTCTTCTAATTATTTTTATTAGGTTTATTTGCTAAAGCAGTAAATTGATTGAGAGAATTATGACTTTCAATACCTTGCATGTTTACAGTATTTCATGTACCTTATTGTGACTGGTGTTGCAGTTGTGTAGTTTTGCTTCAGCCATTAGAGGAACATTGTCTCAGAGAAAGACTTGCCATCTGTCCTAGAGCAGGATACAAAGAGATTTCTGAAATATTAATAACCACATTGGACAAAAAGAAATATTCTAAATTTTTAAATAGAGTAGTCACATGGAAAGAGGAAGAAGTTCAGAAACCACAAAAGTAAAGAGTGAAACTTTTTATTTTTATTATTTAATCTGGAGCACCCTCACTTTATCCCTCAGGAAGGCAGCCAGCAGCAGCAGTGTTCCTAACCAGCTCCTTTTCTAGGGGGTACAGAACCTCCAGCTTCAGCTGAGATAGGCATGAAACCTGCTTTGCCTTTGGGTTTGCAACTAGGATAGTGTTGTGGGTTTTGTTGTTGTTTTTGCAATTGGTTAAAGGGAATATGAAATGCCACATGCTCAATCCCTTGTATTCTAATAGTAACTTGCCTTTTCAGATCAGTGTCACTGTCTTCCGTAATTCTTGTTTCCACTTTAAGCACTGAAAATCTTTCCGTGTTATTCCATTTCACATCACAATAATGCTATTGCAACTAGTAAACACCATTAAGTAAAAGCAAAATAATTCCTTTAGAGAAAACAAAAATTATTCCTGTAGAAGTCGTCCGGGATCTTGCAGGACACTCCTTTTTGGTACTGGGCCAACATTTCTCCACCTTTCTTTTTCCCCATACCTAAATGGTAAAAACATCAACAGGTTATGGATTCTATATGTGCATCTGCAACCATACCACTTGCTTTACTGCATGAAGGCAGTACAATAGCTTCACCACCTCTACCTAGACTTAATCACTGGAGTATCAGTTAACCCTTAGGGTAATTAGGTAATAATGTTGTTGATATGATTCGAAGCATCGTTTTAAGCAATTAGAAGTTCAGATATAATGTGCTGCAATTATGCATTATATAGCACATCTATCTGTTTTACAGAGCAAAAATTACCATATGTTTTGTGGGAAGCTTGGCATTTTACACCGAGTGGAGTTCTGCTTGTATTTACGAACAGCATGCCTGTAAACTATGGTAATAACTCTTTGAAGGCCACACCTATGCACGTTGCTGATTATGTTAAAAGGCATAGGCCTGTTTTAATGAATGTGTTGGCATGAATAATGGGACATGGAAAGGCAACGCTCTGGGTAAAGGTTCGCTACCTGAGCGCAGCAAATACTACGTGTAAAATTTCCATGACTATTCACTTGAGTTTAACAGTGAATTTGCTCTGGCTATGCTCATGCTCTTTATGTGTTTCTGTGCCTGTTTGATCACTGGAGTTTTATTCTCACGAATAATTGCAGAATGCAAATTTCAAGTTGTTAAGGATTCTCAAAAGAAGTGGTTTATTTTATACGGGCTAAGCTGAGAGGCAGTGTTACTGTTTTGAGTTTCCAGAACTTCCCAGGTAGAACCATGATCTTTAGAAATGAAATACACCAGAGACAAATCTCTCATTGCTTTGCAATGAGGACTGACAAGTGTATGCATATGAAGCAAATTAATGTCAATGAGTGGTGGCAATGGGAAATTAAAGATCAGTAAATATGATGTATTTGGACTTTTTAATTTTTTTTCCGTGGGGCAGGATATACTGTTTACCATGTAGTTACTTTAGAAAAAAATGTAATATAAAATTGCTGAAAAAAAATTAGAAGCTTCCTGGCATTATAAGCTCTAGTTCCATCTGTGCTCATCCAGTCAGGGATGAGAAATAGTAACATGCGATATATGACCACTTACAGTATATAGTCTTAGCAGAATATTACATGCTTTATTGCACACTGCTTGTTATGAAAGACAAACATATGTCTTAAATTTGAATAATTAATGCATTGAAATAAGTTGTTATTAATTCCTAGCAATTCTGAGTAGAAAGAAGTGGAATTCGTGAGATTTATTATTTGATGTGAATGATTAGCTCTGCTCTTTTCAATATCTCTTAACACTCTGTCAGGGTTAATAATGCAAAGTAAGAAGATCGGTCAAGATGCCAGCACAACGAGTACATCTCTTCTGTGACAGTGCTGCAAGATTATTTAACACCCACATCAAGAGCATCCTGAAGCAACTGAGTTACACCTTGACTGATTGTTCCATCCAAAGGGCTGCACTCCTAAATACGCAGCATTGCACAGACTTCCTAGTACAGAGCGGTGTTAGCACTGGTATGTAACCTGAAGCCACAACCTGCGTGTCTAGACTGACAAGAATCCTTCCAGTTGAGCCACTGTGACACCTTGTGGCTTATGAAGTAACACAAGTATCTTTTAGAAAACAGGTAAAAATTCAGAGGTTAGTGGGTGTTGATAAATGCCCTCTCATATGAGTATGAACAGAAATCTCTTGGCTAGATTACTGTGCTGTGCTTTTGTGATACAGTAAAATTAAGCAATAATGGGCTCATTTCTGTTCAGAGCCCTTATAATACATATTTTTCTGTGATGTGATGCGTCATAAGATGCGGCATCACTTCACTGAGTCTGATCTGCTCTTATCTCCAGTGCTCTGGTGTTTGCTCATCATTCAGATTACATAAAGAAACATGGTTTTGGCTGCTGCACAGAGTAAATATTTTGTTTCCAACCATTAATTTGGTTAACCAAAAGAGCGCTTGAAGCGATTAAAGTACATTTTGGTGCTGAGTATGTTCAAACAGTAGCAGAGTTGAACGAAACAAAAATACAGTAAGCATTTGGCAATGGGCACACAACTCTGTAAAACCCTGAATTTAGTGGGTTAAATAGGTCAGTATTTCAGCTGTAGGTAATTCATGAACTGCTTGCCTTACAATGAAGTTATATTTTTGGGAGAAATTCTTGATAAACTTAAAATTGGACCAATAATAATTGGACCAGCACTGCCAAGTCTACCACTAAACCACGTCCCTAAGCACGACATCTACACATCTTGTCGATATCTCCATCCCTGGACGTAGATGAACCACATCACTGGGCAGCCTCTTCCAATGCTTCGCAACCCTTCCAGTGAAAAAATTTTTCCCAATATCCAACCTAATCCTTCCCTGGCACAACTTGAGGCCATTTCTTCTTGTCCTATTGCTTGTTGCTTAGAGAAGAGACTGACTCCGTTGAGGTAGTTGCAGAGAGCCATACGGTCTCCCCTGAGCTTCCTTTTCTCTAGGCTAAACAACCCCAGGTCCCTCAGCCCTTCCTCATAAGACTTGTTCTCTAGTAGTCTCTGACCCTCACTTCTTGCATTGTTACATCTTGCATCACCACAAGACTTGCATGTCTGTGGTTTCTTCCATGATGATCCCAAGTGTTTGAAAGGAGTTTCCCCAAAACAGTCTCTTTGCTGTACATACTCCCTTGTGATGTAGGGAGTCTTCATCCTTTTGTTGTCCATTACCTTCAGGTGCATCCACACTGCTGTCAATTAAACATAACAGGTAGGCATATGGCCCAAACTTGCATTAAACTAGCTGGTGTGGGAAGCAGTAGCAGCACAGGGCTCGGTGCATACAATCTGTCTTATTTCACACAGCGGTATTTTATCTTTGCTGAGCTTTTAAAGTTGGGTGGCTACTGACGTTCATCCACACCCTTGCCTTCAAGATGTGCAGCGTTACATTTATTATAATATTTATATTTTAAATATATTAAATTATAAGTATTTATATTATAAGTATTACTTATTACTAGATTCTTGAGGCTGGGACCTTTTTTTCTGTTCTTGTACAGTACCAGCACAGAGCAGTTGTGGTCTGTGTCTGCAGCTCCTTGTTAGCACTGTGCTATATAATGTAACGAACTGAAGACTAGGAGTGGATAGTATTTAAAATACTTTCAAACCCAAATCTAATTATCCAACATTCATTTTGATTTCACAAATCAAATGTTTTAATTGATTTTACATATATTTATGTACTACAAGAAATTCTCTGACTAGAAATACCACAATACAGTAGGTTCTTGGAAGATGACTGTTTAATGTTATTAACACATTTCATTACTTCTCAAATAATTCAGCATGCCCGTGCAAACCTCCTGGCTTTGCCAAGAAAGTACAAATATATTTTAGGGTAGTATTCAGCTGGTTGATTTGTACATCTGATACTGTTATTAAATCCATTACTTTTTAGTGTGATTCTTCAGTAGTTTCATGTCAATCAGAGAAGCTCATTCCAAGTCCATTTTCTCTTAACAGTGGAAGGACTAACTTATCTTAAATTCCCCAAGAAAAACGTATTCTTCTCAGTGAGGACTGGTGTTGGGAAATATATATCTTATTTCATAAGGATTTGGGGAGGAAATATTATAGTCTTGTCATAAATAAGTAGAGATGAACCAGGAGGTTGTTCTAGGGAAGAAAGGCAACATTTTTTTTAATTGTTTGCACTCTACTGATTTAATTAGCCAGTGAGAACAGACCCACTTTGAATATTAAAAAGACAAAATCAACTCCCCCCCTCTCCCATCCCCACATCTGTTGCCTTTTGGAGACTACTCACAATACCAGAACTATCCGATGCCTAGTGGATTTTGCTTTTTAACAGACACTACCTGTATTTGCTTGCAAATAAAGGGGGCAGTTGTAAATCTTTTATTCCGCTTTGGAGGGAAAGGGGCTATTTAAATTGTCATTTTGAAAGAAAGCGGGCTACCTTAAGCAGAACTGAAGCATTATTGGCGTGTTACACAAATGAAGGTAGTTACAGTCTCGATACGTTTCTGAATGGTGATCTAATAGCAATATCTTAATGATTACCATATTAAAGAAACTTAAGTTGTTCCTGAGGCTGCTTCAAGTTGAAAAGAGTGGAGTCCTGTGAGGGGCATACATTGGTTAGGGGCAGGACAGCATGGATGGGTAAAAACTACCAAAATGATCTCTGCTATATTTCATTATGCTCCTTCTGCAGTATAAATTGGATTGAATTTCAATAAGGAAGGGAAGCAATTCACTGCACCTCTGCTGGGTTAGGCCCACCCCTGCAAAGGAGCTAGCGCCTTCCCTCTAATCACAGTCTAGATTATGAATATTAACGCCTCATCCTGGATCCCAGCCTCACAGAATTGAGGGATGCTTCTCCTGCTCAGTGCCCATCCTTCCAGCATTTGTGGACCACACAACTCCCTTAGCTTTGTTTAATGCAGCAGCTAAAGAAAAAGGGTGGAATTTTTAATGTTTTTCTTCTTCTTTTTTTTTTTTTTTTAATGGGAGTATACTAGCTATTTTATTAAAACATTTTTCCTGTTGAGAGGAAAGAACCCTCCTGGTTTTGCTGAAGTTGCCTTTTTACAAACACAATTACCTGTATAATTTTGAAGATTATTATTAGGGAGTATATTAAACTATTAGGACCATGGGAACTTGGACAAACCCACCTGGCGTGCAAAATTTTGTTACTGGAATAGCTGCACTAAGCTTGAGAACACTGAGTGTGATTATAAGAGGCAACTGAGAAATATAAATTGAGAGCTCAGCCCAGCAGTCTTTCCCTTCCTTGGAGATTGATGGCACACAGATGCACAATTGCAAATAACATACTGTTTGTGGGCCAATGGTACTGGTGTGGTTTTTTTCTTTATTTTTTTTTTCTCTATCACAAACTTCCTAGATTTGTTTCAGGCAGCTCTTACTATCTCTCTGTAATGCAGTACCTCATCCCAGGCAAAGTTTTCCTGTTTGTGTCAATGGAACTGGCATTTGGCCATGCATTTGGAGGTGCCAGGGCACAACACTGAGGCAGCTTCGAGCACGCACCTCATTCCTACAGAAGATGGTTCAGCAAAAACTCAGTTCAGGGACCTACCTATTCTAATAGCTTTAACAATTTAGGGTGACTCAGTTCTTCGGGATGAATTTCAGGCACTTTGAAGGTTCAGAAGGGCATATTCAGATTTTAGGTGTCGTCTATAGTTGGCGATGTGATAGAACTGTGTGTTCAGGGGCATAGATTATGCTTGCAGTTATCATTTCACAAATGCCAAAGGTACAACAGAAAGCATGGTTAAAAACAGCAGCACTCAGTATCAGGGAATATTGAGTAGCAAAGCAAATAACAAGAAAGGGGGTTAAGTTTTCAGTCAAATTTAGCTGGAGAGAAATGAACTGCACATAAATTAGCAGAATAGCAGTTACATCTGACAAGCTGTAGGAAGTAAATCATTTAGGTGAGCTTATCCACACTCATTGAAAGTGGACTCTGAAGCCTATGTTGTTAGCTGTATTAATAAATAACAATTTTCACAAGATTTGTTATTAGGCTTTGTCTTCATTTGTTTGGTTTTAATACCAATCAAAAACAAATCCTCGACATTCATAGTTAATATTTTTCAACATTTTTCCTCAAGCAGCTGCTAGCCTCTCTGCTTCACTGGGAAGGGGAGAGGAGACGATTAAATGAAATTCATAGCCTCTTAGTGTCTGTTCAGTCTGCAACTGGCAGCATGTGTGGTTTGTGGCTGCTGGACTGGCAGACTTGCAGCCTCGGTATGACGTCAAGTGCACACATCATGGATTTGTGTAGGCTAAATATGGGCCTTAAAAACCCACCCTCCCCTGGTTGCCCTCAGTTAGGAGGCTACGGACTTCTCCAAGTAAAAATCAGAGCAGAGAAATTGTGCTCCTCGTTACAGCTAGAAACTTGTGTGCTTGGCAGAGTGGCCTCGGTTACTCAGTTCAGCAGCTCTTTTTTATTTTTTTGTAGCTGGGTTTTCTATATTTCTTTATTTGCCTGGCACAGTAAATGATAACTTACTGCTTTAATAAGTGACAAATGGATGCAGCTAGCAAATCTTAGTTCTGCTGAAGTAAACAGCAAATTCTTCATTAGTTTGAACAGCACCAGCGCCATGTATTTACCATAAAGTAAGGATTCCTTCAGCTTGTTATTTGTAGGAACCTTTGAAGTTCTTTTGCTAAGAAAATGAGATTGAAATAATTATCTCTACAAGGTTGTGTGTATGTTGACAAAATGTTACTATCTGTCTTATACTCCGTTGCATTTAAAACCTCTGGGTGTATTTCAGGCCATAGAGTGTTTACAGAAGTATAGCCACTTGCATTCATAGTCATCTCTCTTGCACCTACTTCATAGCTTATTTATTCGTAGAAATTGCATTTCGAATTTCCAGGCACCTAAACTATTTTCAGCATCAAACTGACCACTGATCTTAAAAAATGATCTACATCAGCACCAACTCAATCATTGACAAGGGCTGGAGGAAATTAAACATCTGGGATCTATTAAGATTTTTATTTATGCTTTTAAATATTGAAGTGTGTATTGCTGCTTGCCTTTTACGCTTTGAGCATGAATCCATTAAAGAAAGCTCTCACAACACAAGCAGTTGTATGGTAAAGTGATTTGGGCTAGAAAGCTGGGACACAGCTATGGAAGTATGGAGGAATCAGAATGAAGTCGATGACTGTGGGGAATGCCGATTGATTTATTTATTTAGTGCTGGCATAGAAGACATTGCCAGATTCTTCCCAAAGACAACAGACTAAAATTCTTATGTGGCTTCTCTCTGAAAATGCTTCACTCTTGCATTTATCTGCTTTCCTTATACTGAGTCTTCGAGGTGCAAACTTGTTGGATTTTTCAGTCTTCCATGGAAGAATGATGGCCTTGAATTTTCTCACTAGCATGCTTTCAAATAATCCTCTAATTGCACCCTCACCAAAGGAGGGATTTTTTTTTAAATTATTCATTTGCTTTAGTAATCACATAATTTTTTTTGAGGAAGAAGCAGGCCTGTTGGGACAGTAGCCCAACAGCCTGCTGAGTTTCTTGCTGAACTGCCCATGCCTGAGGCAAACTCCACAAATTCCCCTCTGCTCCTGTGGAGGCATGGGCAGAGTGGGGCATGGGATTAGCAGGTTAAGCCTTTGAGGTGCTTCATCACCACGGGAACAAGGAGATTTTAAGTATTTTGTTAAAGAAAGACATTTGGGCAACAAGAAATGCTGCTACTGGGCTTTTTGGAGCCGAGTTGAGGAAAGGTCTATAGTATTGTTAGGTTTTCAGCGAATGAAGCCTTGCAACAGAACTGGAACTTCCAACATTAGCATCGTTTAGATGTGTTTTTGTGTTTGAGCCTCAATTTTCCCAATTGCAGGCTCTTAATATAGTTTTCTAAATACAGTCCTCTGCCTTGCTCCTCTTTAAGCCGAAACATTTAATTTCTAAACTAATGAGCTGCATAGGCTATGCTTTTGTTAAGCAAGTACTTGCAGATGCCCTTAGGTGAAGAGGGCACCCTGGATGGATTCTCAGGTGTGGTGTAGGAGCCTGTTGCCAATCTCTATTGGAGTGCGTGTACTGAGCCAACACCGCTGATGTGCAGGCACCTTTAATCAACAGCACGCTCAACACCTGGAATTTCAGCATCTAGAGCAAGAGCTGAAGGCTCCTGTTAACTCTCAGTAAACTGCTGTATCCTATTGTCACTAGGACCAGTCACTAGAGGGGGTGAGATCTCATACCTAAAGTATTACAGGCATTTTGGAGGAACTTTGTAAATCCTATTTACAGTGAATGGTGGATGGAGGAGCTTATTACCTTGTAGCAGTCCTTCAGTGGAGGCTGAGTCCCTTCCATCCCACAGAAACACTGTTATTAAAGGAACTCAGAAATTAGTCAATGGCTTGATGTTCTTACTGCAGAGACTGAACACGGTATCTGTAAGCAATTAATTGGAAACCATGCCATTTTGTGGGAAGTGGAAGGAAAAAGGATGCACACTTGTATATAATCAATGTATTTGAGGTATATTTCCCATTGTAAGTTTTACCAAAATTTTCCATTATTCACTTTGGATTTACGGAAATGGGAGAATAATACAGTAAATGTGAAAGTTAGCATTAGGAAGGGGAGGGTAGGAAAAGGTTTTCAGAAATGGCTTGCTAGCAAATGTACCAAGCTGACTGGCCATGACTAGAGTGATTATTTAAATAACTCAAAGGGAAGAGCAAAAGCAAATGGGTTTGTTGATGTAGCATACAGTGTCTTTAAAAGGACATTCTGATTTTGTTTTTGGTGACCTGATGCAAAAGTTCAAGATTGTATAATGTCCTTGATTATATATGTTTAGAACTTGCCTAGGATGTATCTAAAAGCATATATTGAATTAATAACTCAGCAAAAAGCTGCTATATTCTTATGAGACCCCTACTGAGTACTGTGTTCAATTCTACGGCCCCCAGCACAAGAAGGACGTGAACGTATTAAAGTGAGTCTAGAGGAGGGCCACAAGAGTGATCAAGGGGCTGGAGCACCTCTCCTATGAGGACAGGCTGAGAGGGTTGGGGTTGTTCAGCCTGGAGAAGAGAAGGCTCCGGGGGGACTTTACAGTGGCCTTCCAGTATGTGAAGGGGGCTACAGGAAAGCTGGGGAGAGACTCTTTGTCAGGGAGTGTAGGGATAGGATGAGGGTAATGGTTTTAAATTAAAGGGTAGAGTTAGATTAGACATTAGGAAGAAATTCTTTACTCTGAGGGTGGTGAGGAAGTGGAACAGGTTGCCCAGAGAAGCTGTGGATTCATGGAAGTACTCATGGCCAGGCTGGACAGGGCTTTGAGCAACCTGGTGGGAGGTGTCCATGCCCATGGCAGGGGGGGGTAGAATTAGATGATCTTTAAGGTCCCGTCCAACCCAAACCATTCTATGATTCTATGTTTCTGTATTTTTTTTTATCAACAAAAGTTTAGTAGGTTACAAAATTTGAATATCCTTCAGGATTTCCCTTCGGGTTTTGTCCCAACATACACATGAAAATCTTAGCCATGCCATCCTAAAAACTTAAAAGTGAAATTAGTTGAAGTTTCACCCAGAACCTCCATCACTGATGTAGGGAATTTCAATGAATAGAAATAATTCCACTACTGATGATCATTCAAAATATCAATGATTTTCTTTTTTCTTTTTTTTTTAGGTGACATTGTAAGATTTTTTTTACAAGTTTAAATTGGCATTTCTCATTCATTTAGAGAGATGCTTAGCGTTCTGACAGCTGACAACCTAAACGTATGCTGTGAATGAAAAAGAAATTTTAAAAAATCTCAGAGCTAGATCATAGTGTGGAAATTCAGCAAAAGTAGCCTATTCACTATAAACGATTAGTTGCAGCACTCCTACTAAATGTGTTTCAATTCATTTTTTGTCACTAAGAAATGGACAAATAGGTATCATATTAAAGGAGACCACATCCTTTTATGCAAATTTAATGCATTTGGCAGGTTTATCATGATAAATGGTCAGGATGAGATAGTTCATGATGTATCTCTAATCTCTTCTGTGAAGATGTTCATGTCTTGCAGGAAGTAGCCCCTTGAGACATCAAATCTTTAGAAGTGTGTGGCAGATGGTGATGTCTGCAGAGCCTCATAGATTGCTTTGAAGTTCCTCCAAACGATGCCTTCAGTTAGCGTGTTTGAGTTTTTGCAAGTTCTCTTGCTTTGTCTCTCCTTCGGTGTCATCTCTGCTCCTTCCTAAACTTGTGTCCCCAAGTTGTTTTCTCGTATTGGGAACACACAGCACACCCTCATTGAGTGTACCTCAACTCACTCCCCAGTCCTGTCATATCATTGCCTGCAAAGTTGTTCTTCCATTAGGCATCCTATGTATTTTAAGAGCAGTGCTTTACAACAGCAAAACAGTAAAATGGAAAAAATGTCTTAGAAAAGCTTATCTATCACTTTTGCTTTGTGCTCACTGAGTGAACCTTTGGAGCAAACATCCATGCCAGTGTCATGTTAACTAATCAGTTATAATCAATTACCAATATTAATCAGGCCAACTTCTCTTTAGGATAGTAAGAAGAAATGGTTAAGTTTTAATGCTGCTACAGGGAGTCTGAGGAAACTGACAAAAGAAAAAAAAAATGCTGCAAACCTTTTGAAAATGAATACCTAATTTAATGGAATATAGACAGTGAAATAGATAGTCTAAAAGTATAAAAATAATACAGGTTGCAGATCTGAACAGTTGCATATTTTCAAATCTGAATATTTTCACCTTTCTTCAGTTAGTGCTGGTTAATCTGAATTTGGCTGAGCACATTTAATGAAATCAAGTACCAAATTTCACGTAAAATTTTACACCTGTCATGTTCCTTGTAAGTTCACATTTTAGAGTCAATCTCCTTAAGTATTCGTGTTACCTTCTCCGCTGTACATAATTTTTGTGTATTAGACTGTAATATTCTTGTATCTAGGAATTTTGGGGGGCGTTACTTCTCTCTCAAATGCAATTGTCACAACTTGATACCTTTTAAAATATCTTCCTGCGTAATGCTTTTTCAATCATGGCCTAGTGATTCCTACTAATTCACATATTAACATTTCAAGTAATAATTTCAAAATCATTCTGTGATTCCTCAGTCTGCTATACTCTGTGTGACAAAGTCCATCTTCTATTAAGGCGAAGACCTAAATATTTCTGTTTGCATCACATTTGCTTTTCCAGTTTAAACCATTCTCTAAGACTTTTACCTTTTTTTTTTTTACATGTAGAAGCCACACCTAACAGTGCTGTATTACCCAGTTGCTTTAAAAAGGGAAGGGACCAATGAGTTGTGTGTTCTTGGAAAATTGAGGGTAGTAATTAACTTCTGTGATAAGTTCAGTTTAAAAAATCTTGACTTTGAGGCTGTACTTACAAGCTTCTTAATCTATGACATTACCTAACCACTTCTGGAGAAGTTGGCATTTTTTAGAAGATATCAGTAATTAATTGTTGAAGGCAACTTAGGGTATCTTCAGAAATATGGTTTAGGTTCTTATTATTATGCCAAATGTTATGGTTTTATATCACAATCTAGTTTTTTTAAAAAAGGCCCTGAAAAACTCAACCACAGTTCTGACTCAGCTGTCCACAACCTAGAAGGGGCTACTAAAGACTTGAAAAACTTGCTTCTTAAAATTCTGCTAGTGCATGAAGGAAAAGATTGTAGTGGTTTTTGTGTCTCCGTGACATTTCCTTCATTCCAGTTACTGCTATATCATTTCATCCCATGGGGATTTGTAGAATCACTTAGAATGATTCTAGATTTATAAGAATTTATTTGTAGAGCAAAGAGTTTTTTTGCCTTTGGAATGTTAAAAGAAAGTACCACTGATAGTCACAATCTTTAATTTAAATATATATGTATATATTTTCATGCCTAATTGGTACTTTACAACACAGCTTATCAAAATGCTTCTTTTCCCCTCCACAAATGATTTTTGCGTTTCTCATACAGACCCAACTAACACTGTAACAATGATGTATCTGGTACTGCATTTAAATAAATGATGCGACTGAATACAGATTTAAATTAATCCAAACTCAGAGTACCTGGCTGGAATGTCACTTTTACATTTCTTCCCCCAAACTGAACTGGCAAAATATTTGTACATGTAAATGAAATCATAAATATTTACCTGCTTACTGTGGTTTTCAAGAGTGCATATTTTTTCTGGATAGAAATGAGACAGATCTGGCAGTTGATTCAGTCTATTCCAAAACCTTTGGCCCATATCAAGGAGGCCATGTCAGTATCTGTGACTTGCTCTATCACATATGGTATTAAAGCCTAATAGACAAGACCACTGGAGGCAATCTGGCTATGAGCAGAAGACTCAATTGTTAAAATCTCACCTGTTTTCCAAAACAGGTGTTAAAAATATGTTTGGTCATCTCAGTCTTAGGCTTTCTGGAAGAGAACCCCAAAGACTATATTGAGAATATATTCTCGAGAATATATTCTCAATTCTGAATTTAGAATATATTCGCAATTCTGAATTTTCCAACTTCAGTGTTAATTTTGTTGTAGTTTTATTTTTTTAAATAATAGCAAAATAAGAAACTTCTTTCAGTACTATTCTGATAATCATCATTATCTAGCCATGTTGCAAATGTGTATTCAGTAGAGTCAAGAAACCTGC